>NC_052635.1:8389537-8714570 GCF_016161935.1 Mauremys reevesii | reverse complement strand
GCAGAGTGGAGCTGAGCAGTTTGCAGGTACAGCTGGAGTGATTCATGGGATGGCTGGCAGAGTGAAGCAGCTTATGGGAGAGTTGGAGTGGCCCATGGAACAGCGAGTGGAGCAGAGCGGAGCAGTTTGCGGGGACAGCTGGAGGAGTGGAGCCGTTCATGGTGAAGGCTGCAGCAGAACTTCATGGAGAGGCAGGGCAGTCGGCCTCGGCCCACATAAGGTGCCCCTTAACACCCCGTGTACCATCCCCCAATTCCACCCAGGCTGGCGGGTAAAACTCTGCAGATAAACTTTTGAACTCTGAGGCACCACGGACCAGGGACAGAGACTTTTGGGTTGTTGGACTTTGGGGTGATTCTACTTAAGACCCTGAGGGGAAAAGGACATTGCCAAGCTTACTTGGAGGTGGCTCTTTTGCTCATGGTTTGTGTTATGATTCCTGTTTGTGGTGTTTCCCCAACATAAGGCCGCATTGTTTCCCTCCTTTATTAAAAGGATTTTGCTATACTCAGACTCCGTGCTTGTGAGAGGGGAAGTATTGCCTCCTAGAGGTGCCCAGGGGGGTGGAATGTAATTGTCCCAGGTCACTGGGTGGGGGCTCGAGCCGGTTTTGCATTGCGTTATTGAAACGGAACCCCTGGATACTGAACCCGGCCCTTGTTGCTGCCAACTCAGAGAGGCAAAAACGTTACATAGAATTGGAAAAAGGAAAAGAGAAGGGCAACAAAAATGACTAAGAGTAGGGAACAGCTTTCATATGAGGAGAAATTAAAAAGACTGGGACTTTCAAGTTTTGAAAAGAGCCGGTTAAAAGGGGATGTAATAGAGGTCTGTTAAATCATGAAAGGTGTGGAGAATTGAATAAAGAAATATTATTTATTCCTTCGCATAAAATAACACTGGTCACCCAATGAAATTAATAGGAAGCAGGTACTTTTTCACACAATACACAGTCAACCTGTGGAACTCATTGACAGGGGATGTTGTGAAAACCAAGACTATAATGGGATTCATAAAAGGATTCGATAAAATTAATGGAAGATAGGTCCATAAATGGCTATTAGGCAAGAAATTCTGGGATGCAACCCCATGTTCTAGGTATCAGTATACTTCTGTTTGCCAGAAGCAGGGAGTGGATGACAGGGGATGTATCACTCAATGATTGCCCTGTTCTGTTCATTCCCTCTGAAGCATCTGACATTGGCCATTGTTGGAAGACAGGATACTGGTCTAGACTGACTGTTGGCCTCAACCAATATGGCCGTTCTTCTGTTCTTATATGCTATGCAGGGGGTTGACTACAGGACCATAACATCCCTTTTTTGCTTTCAAATCTATGAACCTGTGAACTTTTCCCTGTGGATCTCTGCTGCTGAGCTGTGCAGGGCTCCAGGGAGTAAAATACACATGCATAAATCACCTTCCCTCAGCACAGGTCCTTGAACGCCAGTGAGGGTCAAAGTCAGCTATGCACAGCTCATCTGCTGAGAGCAACGGATTGGACTCAAATACAGTCTTAGAGTGAAGAATGAGAGGACTTTTAGAAAGTTGTGTCTTTGGCTTGTAGATACTACTAGATAGTCAGACAGACAGACAGACAATGACTACAGAATCCTGGTGCTGGACTGAAAGAGCAACACAGTAAGTTTTCTCATTCAATTACATTTGTCTGAATGTTAACATCCAGGGGTAGTTTAAGAACAGTAATAAGAATTACACTCAGAAATCCTTTACATTTTCCTACCAATTTACTCATCTACGGCTGGTTAGAAATAATTTAAAAAATAAAATAAAAAATTCCCCCTACAAACAATTAAAGCTTTTCATCAACAAACCAAAACCTATTTTTCTTGAGGGTTTGGCACCTGAAAACTTTCATCTTAAAAGTTAAAATGTCAAGCAGAAAACCTAGCAAGGTTGTTTTCTGAGTTTTCAGTTTTCCAAAAAAATCACAAATTTTCGAGGAAAGCTAATGCATTCTGAAGGTGAAATATTGTTTTGATAAAATCCCATATTTTCCATTAAGATATGAAAATTCCCATGAAACCTTAAACTTTAAACAAGGGAAGGAAAAGTTAATGTTGTTTAATAATATATAATTAGAAAACCCATTGATTCTCTGGCATCTCTGTTTATTTCTCTTTCAAAGGAAGGTACAGCAAAGTAACTGACATAGCTGATAGGTCACAGAATATGTGTCATACACACTAGCCCCTTTAAAAACTGGGTTAGAGATGTACCAACCATCCAAAGACTGTCTACTGGGGCACAACCCAAGGCCACAGAGGGGGGTCAACAGAACCAGAACACTTCCTGGTTCAGCAGTGTGTCCGGCGTATAACACTGTTGCCAGCTGAGCACAAATGCTGTAAATGGGTGCACTGATCATACATGTGCTAAGACACAGCCCATCCCCCAAAGACCTGACAGTGAAGTAGAGAAGACAGAGAAAGGGAGGGTAAACTGAAGCACAGAGAGGGGAAGTGACTAGTACCGAATCACACAGCAGGTCAGTGCCAGAGCCAAGAAAAAAAAATGTCCTCTGGCTGCCACTGAATCTCACAACACAGACCTAAAGCCACAGCCTGAAACAATAAAACACGCAAATAACTGAGCAATGTTACTAGTCCATCATTACATAGATATTCAGAGATTCACAGAGTCCATGGCCAGAAGGGGTTAGTGTGATCATCTAGTCTGGCCTCCTGTATATTGGAGGCCAGCAAACTTCCCCAAAATAATTCATAGAGCAGATCTGTTAGAAAAAGACCAAATCTTGGTTTGAAAAGTGCCAGTGATGGAGAATTCACCACATTCCTTGGAACTTGTTCCAATGGTTAATCACTCTCACTGTTAAAAAAAATGTTTTATTTCCAATCTGAATTCATCTAGCTTCAAATACAGCTATTGGATCATGTTAGACCTTTCTCTGCTAGATTGAAGAGCTCATATTAAATATTTGTCCCCCCCAGGTAGTTAGAGACTGCCCTCAAGTCACCCCTTAATCTTCCCTTTCTTAGGCTAAATAGACTGAGCTCTTTGAGGGTCTCCCTACAAATCATGTTTTCTAATAATTTATTCTTTCTTGTGGCTTTTCTCTGAACTGTATCCAATTTATCAACATCTTTCTTTAATTTTGAGCAGAAGAACTGGACACCATTTTTCAGCAATGGTCACTCCAGTCCCTAATACAGAGGTAAAATAACCTCTCTACTCAGATTCAAGATTCTTCTGTTTATGCACCCCAGATCTCATTAGCTATTGGTAACACTTCATCTTTAGCTGATTATCCATCATGACCCCCAAATTGTTTTCAGTCACTGATTCCCAGGATAGTGTCCCCCATCCTATAAGTATGGTCTGTATTCCTTTTTCTGCAATATGGAGTGGGGTTGGAGCTGGTATTGGGTGCCATAAATCAATGTGTACCCAGGTAGCAGACACTGTGTGGTGTTAGGGTAGAATCAATACAGAAGATCTCCCCCCACAGAATGCTGGGTAAGTCCTTGTCATATTTCCCAGAAAAGTGGGAATCAGATGGCGTTGGTGTTGTAGTATTTTAGTTTAATACTCAAGAGGTGAGCCTTCTATTTTTAGTAATAGGGGATCCAACTTCGAAATTGGATTTTGGATGTACTTCGTTCCATCCTTCATACTGCATTTATCAAGCCACACCATGGGCCTATTTCTCAGATGGGGTAAAGTGATGAAGCTCTGTTGACTTTAAAGGAGATGATCCAATTTACACAACTGTGATAACACAATTGAATGATTGTCAGAGGTGAGGAGCACTAACATCACCAAGCCATTGTAAGTGATGAGTGCTGTGCAGCTTTGACATTCATACAATGAACTATGAGGGGAAGGGGAATCAGGGCCATTCTCTCTGTCACTCTAATCCTGACCATAACCTTCTTCATTCCTTCCACAGGCATCACACAAGTAATGAGGAAGAAAATGTCCAATCAAACCACTGTGACTGAGTTCCTTCTCCTGGGATTCTCTGACATTTGGGAGCTGCAGATTTTACACTTTGTGGTGTTCCTGGTGATTTACCTTGTGGCCCTGGTGGGGAATCTTCTCATCATCACAGCCATAGCCCTCGACCACCATCTTCATACCCCCATGTACTTCTTCCTAGTGAACCTGTCCATCCTAGACCTCGGCTCCATCTCTGTCACCATCCCCAAATCCATGGCCAATTCCCTCATGAACACCAGGTCGATTTCTTATTCTGGATGCGTCACACAAGTCTTTCTCTTTATCTTCTTTATTTCAGCGGATTATGCATTATTGACTGTCATGGCATATGACCGACACGTCGCCATCTGTCAACCACTACACTATGAGAGAGTGATGAACAGGACAGCATGTGTCCAAATGGCAGCAGGTGTGTGGATCAGTGGTATTCTTTACTCTGCCCTGCACACTGGGAGCACATTTGTGATATCTTTCTGTGGAGGCAACGTGGTGGATCAGTTCTTTTGTGAAATCCCCCAGCTCCTCAAGCTCGCCTGCTCTGACTCAGACCTCAATGAAACTGGGGCAATTGTCTTCAGTGCATGCTTATCCTTAAGCTGCTTTGTTTTCATAGTTGTGTCATATATTCAGATCTTCAAAGCAGTGCTAAGAATCCCCTCTGAGCAGGGCCGGCGTAAAACCTTCTCCACCTGCCTCCCTCACCTCACTATGGTCTCTTTGTTAGTTTGCCTTAGCATCTTTGCCTACCTAATACCCACGTCTAGCTCAGCATCAAGTCTGGATCTCTTGGTGGGTGCTCTCTATTCCGTGGTGCCACCAATGATGAATCCCATCATATACAGCATGAGAAACAGGGAGGTGAAAGGTTCATTGAGTAAACTGATAGGTTGGAGGTTATTCAGCAAGAATAAAATGTCCATATTTCTCCACTGATAGCAATTTCATTCTGACTTTCCTTATAAATATAATCAGCTGGTGAAATTATCAGCTCCATGTGAATATACCATGCAACATCTTTATGCAGACTTGGGTATTTGCACATGTAATAAACCAGACAAACATAACACAAGAAAAATAAGACTGACTTCAGGTTTAAACCAATGTAAATGAGATCCAGAATCTATCTATCTATCTATCTATCTATCTATCTATCTATCTATCTACCTTGCACATAAAATGAGTAGCCATAGCAAAGTTACTAGTGGGGTCTCTGGCTCTTCTTATTTTTTAGGATAAAAACTCTGATCATGGTATCAATGCATTTGTTCTTTGTGGATTTTTTGTTTCTTTGTCCATTTTTTAATTTATATTTTTGGAGTTGTTTGATGCTTTTATTTGTTTCTTTGTTGCAGTAATGTTTGAGGTGGGATGGCCTGGAGAGATGGAGAGGGTTTGGTTAGTGTGACATTACTCAGGGCACCATCTGGACTGCTAAACAGCCGTGTCTCCTCTGTTTTCCAACCTGTGGTGCCTCTTACACTACTCTGCTGTGAAAATAGTGACTCCTGATCAGTAAATACACATTCTCCAGCATGTCTTTTGCTCCCCAGGTATATAGTATTGAGTGCTACTAGCTAGCCACTCATGAATTACACTGCAGCAGAACACCAGCAGATTCTCAGTCCCAGGCCTTCCCCCAGAAATGGGTGTCTTATACTACCCGACACACTACTGGATGACACAAGTTCATCTAAAGTTCATCATTTCATCAAAGGGAAATTATAGGCATCAGCTTTGTTGTTCCAAATGGTTTTTCCCATACACTTTAACCCAAACATATCAGTTGGATAAAACAAGAGAACAAGTTTATTAACTACAGTAAGAAAGGAAAGGTTTTAAGTGGCTACATGTAATGAAACATAAAATTCAGAATTGGTTACAAAGGAAGGGAAAGACAAAATGTAAACTAATGGCTAACTTAATGAGCTAGCAGAATTCAAAACAAAGGCAATTCTGTCACCACATGCTGCAGTAAATTTCACACCCTGGGTCTCCTTTCAGTCTAGAACATTCTCCCCTTCTTTCAGTGTCCTTCAGATATTCATTGATGTCATGAGCAGAGAGATGGGAGGAGGAGTGGGGGCAAGTGTTTTCCTCCCCCTCTTTATAATTCAAATTCTTGTGCTAGAAAACATCCTTGCTGAATTTTAATGGACATGAGGCTTGAATGGTCCCTGTGATGAAACGTAAATTTCCTGTTCAATCTTTCCTCTGTCCAAAAATGATTTTCACCAGCTGAGAAACTGGCCCATTACACATTTTAAATCCATATTCTTTGTGTGTGAATTGAAACCAAGGATGAGAGAGAAGTTCCAAACCTGTCTGCACATTCTTAGTCCTTAATTACAAGAGTGGAACTTTTAATGGTTAAGGAGCACTTCTTTCCCTCTACAGATTGAAGTTTGGATTTCAGTGTTGCTAAGATTTTCTGTATCCAATCATCAGCTTCTATTAAGATGAATGGCCTGACATCTTTCTTTCTTTCTTTCTTTCTTTCTTTCTTTCTTTCTTTCTTTCTTTCTTAAGGCCAGATACTTAGTGAGCAACAATATCCCTACCTACTCTGAAGTCAACAGAACTGTGTCAGTTTACACCAGCTCATGGTCTGGCCCTTAGTTTTTAGTGTTTGCCCCGGGGTACCTCCTAATGACCAGCTTTGAACACCCATGGAAGCCTCAGTTGTTGGGTTCTCTGGTGGATGCATCACAAGACCTTTGCCCCTCACCCAAAAAAACCCTCTCTGCATCCCCTAGAGGTAATTACATGGGGTTAATGAAAGAACAGGCTCTTGTAGGCCAACTGAGGTTCTGGTGCCACTGGGCTCTGAGCTATTGTAGGTCACATGTCTGTGCTAAAAATACCTAGGGACATCCTTTGACCTGCAGCCCTGGCTTGTTTATATCTTTGCAGGGATGCTGCCATCGTGTGAGATCCAGTGCAGGCCATGTTCCTCCTCTTTGGGGATAGGGTTAACTAGGACAGGTTGTCAGAGTGGTGTACTCCAGAGGTGAGATCAGAGCTGGCCTCAAAGCCTCGGAGAGCAGATTCGGCTATGGACATGTGGGAAATGATGGGATTGAGTCCATTCTCCTAAAATTAAATGTTCATCTTTCTCCTTTGAATCTGTGTTTCTTTATAAATATGATCAACTGATGTCATTATTCGCTCCATGAGAATATAGCACACAATCTACTTATGAACACTGGGGTATTTACTGGCAAATATCTAGACAAACACCACTTCAGTCAATGTAGTTAACAGAGGCTTACATTAATGTAAAAAGTTAAATGTCTCTCTCTCTCTCTCTCTCCCTCTCTCATAATTCACAATCAAACAGAAACCTGTCTGCCACAGTGAGAGTATGTGATAGAACAAGGAATGGTCATATTTATATTCCTATTCAATCATACACTCTACTTTTATTTACTGTATGCATACTGTACACAGCCAGGCACAAAGATAGCATTCGAGTAATTATTTTTACTATCAACGTCAGCAGCGGGCAAATTCAGAAATCCTGGAGTAGGTAGAGCTCCTCACTGCCAACAATCAGAGCCCTGGTCATGTGCATTATCACACTAGTGCAAACTGGACTGGCTGTTACAGGTCAATGGGACTGTTTCACTTTATGCCATCAGAGGATCTGGCCAAGCTGTCACTTGAGACAATCCATTGTCAAGGCTGGAAGAACATACAACACAAATCCCACAATTCTGGCACAGGTAGTTTCTCTCTTCCTACAAGCAACAGGCTCACAACTTAGGCATGAAACTAAAGAACTCAAATGCCAGCACAGACTGATTCTCACTTGCCAGGGAAATGGCCCATAGACTCACACAGCATCCGTAGGGGTAGCTTGTCTGTGATGATTCCACCTTAACACCATATAGATGGCCTGCGGCCCAGTTACAAATTGAGTTATGGCACCAGATCCCACCTCTGTATTTCCATCTGTGTGTACTGATGGGCTAGAAACACCACAGTTACTGCTGTGTTATATCGTATCCCTCTGTGATTTTATGTCAGGGTTGTGTGGGTCAGTGGCCGTCCGGAGACCTGGGTTTTGTTCTTGACTCTGCCACTGATTGGCAGTGTGACCTTGAGCCAGTCACGTCCACTCCCTTTGCCTCAGTTTAGAGAGAGGGCTAGAGAGGACAGCTGAGCCTTTCTATGAAAAATTGCTTAATATCAAACCCAATGTGGGGGAAGGGGATGTCAGATGAAATTGTCCAGTATTCAGCACATTTTAGCTGAAAATATTTGTTTCTCAGTTAACAAAAAAATCCCACCAAATTGGGGATTTTTGGAACTTCTATAAAAAGTCAAGATTTTCTGTTGAAAAAAAAAATCTGAAAGGCTGTAGATGTTTGACTAAAGTGAGAGCAAAAGTCTGTAATAGTTCCAATTACAATTCATATTTCTGTTATTAAATATGCCTTCTGTATTGATATGCTATAATAGAGTAAAATATTAAATTGAAAGAGTAAAATGTACTGTGTTGGTCTTTGTAGAATTTTTCCCACTTTCTGATGCATTTGATCCTCCAGTGCTAGGATTCATTGGTCATTATCTATCTATCTATCTATCTATCTATCTATCTATCTATCTATCTATCTATCTATCTATCACTCATCAATGAATTATCCAGCAGCTGTTGCCAGGTACCTTTGCTGGATGTCCTGAGTTGCTGGGCCTCTCTGCAGTTCGTAGGAGACAGAGAGCCACTCCACAGATGGGTGCTCCCTGCTCCCCTCCTCGGGCAGCTTTGGCTGAGAGACAAAGGACTAACTGGGATCAAGGACTGAACCCCCTCCCCGGTTCTTGATCTGTTCCTGGCTGGTGTAGGACTGAAACACGGTCACAGCCCAGGATGTCCCTGCTCTGGGGCTAAATATCTGAATCTGGTCTCCAGGGATGTGAGCCCCACCCTGATATCAGCTCAGGAGCAAACCACCATGACACCCTGCCCTACCTGACACTAACCCCACAGAGGGGAACAGTATCTAACCTGTATCTCACACGATGGCAGAATCCCTAGAAAGACTCTTGGCTAAAAAAAACCCAAGGGCTGAGGACCAAAGTGTTTCCCAAGGTGTTTGTAGAATGAAGTACATATTTGTCGCACAGACATGTGACATACTATAGCTCAGAGCCTAGTGGCATCAGAACCCCAGCTGGCCCGGAATAGCCTGTTTCTTCAATACTGTCCTTCTCTGGGGGAGCAGGGATTTTGTTTTTCTCCTACATTGCACCAGCAGCACTTGGGATGCAGCTACCAAAGGAATCCACAGCTCAGGCTGCCATGGCTGCTTCATGTTGGTCACTAAGAAATACCCAGAGGCAAAGACTGAACACTTAGGGCAGGGGTGGGCAAATTTTTTGGCCCGAGAGCCACATCTGGGAATAGAAATTGTATGGGAGGCCATGAATGCTCACAAAATTGGGCTTGGGGTACAGGAGAGGGTGAGGGCTCTGGCTGAGGGTGCAGGCTCTGGCATGTTGCTGAGGATGAGTAGTTTGGGGTGTAGGAGGGTGCTCTGGGCTGGGACCAAGGAGTTTGGAGGGTGGGAGGGGGATCAGGGCTGGGGCAGGGGGTTGGGGCATGGGGACAGGCTCAGGGCTGCAGGCTCCAGGATGTGCTTACCTCAAGTGGGTCCCGGAAACAGTGGCATGTTCCTACTCCTGCTCCTATGTGGAGGCGCAGCCAGGTGTCTCTGCATGCTGCCCCGTCCACAGACACCTCACCTACTGCTCCCATTGCAGTTATAGAGGGTGCCATTGGAGCGCATAGGAACTGGAGGAGGCCCATGCCGTGGCTTTCAGGAGCTGCGTGGAGCAGCCCCCAATACTGCTCCCTAGCTGGAGTGCCGCAGAGCTGAAGCGGGGCAAGCCCCAGACTCCACTCCACAGCGGGAGCTCGAGGGCTGGTTTAAAACACCTGGCTGGCTGGCTGGTTGTTTTGCCCATCCCTGACTTAGGGCCATGCCCTGAGTAGGTGTAAATTGATAAAGATTGTGATTAAGTGGGGTTTTATTCAACTTGCTATGTTGCATGTTAGTCTTACTGCTCTATACTAATACTGTGTGTACCTCAGTTTCCCTATGTGGTGCACCAATGCCAAGGTGGTGAGAACTGGAACTGGATGTGTGACTTTTGCCCAGCTCTCAGGGCAGCTGAGGCTGCTCAGCGGTCTGCATGTAGGTGATGGCCAATGCCATTCATAACCTGAATACCAGGAGGGGGATGTGACCAGGTCACACATTGCCAGGGAAGCAGGACAAAGACTGGAGAAGAAGCAATGGGTGTGTCAGAGGCCAGGCAGAGGGATCTGGGGCTGTCTGCGGTGGAGGACTGGAAGAGCGGGGAGTCCAGGACCTCTGGCCCAGGGTCTCCCCAAGACAGATTTTGCTGAAAGTCACTGCCTTTTGTGCAACCAATCTCTGTTCTAACTGTGTACCTGTCTACCAGTAAACCCTTCTGCTTCACATCGCTGGCTGAGAGTCACGTCTGACTGCAGAGTTGGGCTGCTGGGCTCTCTGGCTTCCCCCACGAAGGGGAAGTGTGCAGTGTGAACAGGAGTTTTTGCCCAGGACAGCGTGCCCTGAGGGGAGTTACGCTACCCAGAGTCCTGTCTGGCTTCATGCAGAGCAGGTCCAGAACATCAGACCTTGACTCCACACAGTTCCATTCACTAGCTAGGGGTAGTTATGCCAGCTAAAGGTCTGGCCCTCTGATTTCAATTGAGCTATGGCCGATTTACACGAGTTGGGGATCTGGCATCTTACACAGTTTTGAATCCATATTATTTTCCCCCAACCACCTGGCTCTTTTTTGTGAGCTTGTTCACTGGATTGGGAGCTGCCAGCGAGTTAGGTGGTGGACTCTTAATCTTCCCCCTCTTTGTCCATCACTCTGAGGCTCAGACATTTTGAGGCCTGCAGTGACACCTCATCCCCTCTCCATGCCAGCGGTGAGCTCTGTCTCTCTAGCCCACCCATCCGTGTGACATGGCGTTTATTCTAACTCAGCAGCATGACACACACAGATACCAGCATCCCCGGTGCTGAAGAATTCCAGAAAGAATAGCAAACAGTTCCCCCTCTACCAGGCAGTGGGACTACAGAATCTGCAGCATTCAGCATTGGCCTCTTATGCAGCCCTGCCATAAGAGGCCAATTCACATGAGAGCTGTATTTGTGCTGCTGTTCACATGACCCACAGCTCCAACTGTAGAAGCCCCTCTAACATACTCAGGTAGTGAAATTCTGCAGCTGTGACAGCAATATTTGTATTATTTATTTTGTTAAACTGATAAAAAACACATACCACAAAGTTATCCACATATGATCCCGTTTTATCTCAGGCATTACGTGGAATACAGTTAGAGCGGGTGGGGATAGCAACGTCATCTGAATTTCTCTCTCTGGTGTGAGCTGGTCAGGACATCCATCAGCATTAGAACAAATATGGTCTGGGGTACTAGGAAATGGTTGGGGGACTGGCATGATGGTGAAGCTCGCTCCAGGAACTTTTTTTCTGTTCTTTTTGTTTTTAAAACGTGAATGATGGGTGGAATAGACCATCCCCTCCATATTGTGTCCACCAATTACACCTAATATTTGACACTCCCATTTTGGTTCATTAACTTCTTTCGCCACATCATCTGTTTTTAACAAATAGAATTTTAACAGTTCTTGGATACTGTCAATGTGGCCTTTTAGTAGAAACTAATCCCGTTTCTCTTTCTGGTTTTCTTGCACCTTTTCCCATTAACATTGGTTAATAGAAATTATGGTGACATTTTATGAATTTCCCCAGAACTTTCACAACTGATCTTACCATCACGATACATTTGTAGTCCCAGTTATTACAAGAAGTCTCTGGATCATATCTTTTTGTGGGTAAACTTCTGGGGGAAGGATGGCCTTTGGTTTTTTTGTCTTCTATGATAGAGTGTAATAGGATGGTGTCAGATCATGAACTCTATGGGGTACTAAGTGGGTCTGTCTGCACTGCAGTTAGACACCCCCATCTGGCATGTGCCAGCTGACTCTGTCTCACAGGTCATGGGCTAAGGGGTGGTTTAACTGTGATGTAGACATTCAAGTCTGGGCTGGAGCCTGGGATCTAGGACCCAGAATGGTGGGAGGGTTCCAGAGCTTGGGCTGCATCCAGAACCTGAACTTCTATACTGCAGTTAAACAGCTCCTTAGCCCAAAGTCTGCAAACCTTAGTCAGCTGGTCTGGGTCTGCCACAGGTGTCTAGTTGCAAGGTAGACATAGCCCAAGTGGAAATATTGCCATAGAATTTCTTTAAATATTTTGTACTGAAACCAACAATATACCTGAGATGCATTGATGGTTGTCATAAACAGACAGTAAAGGGTTAAGAAGTTCACCTAGCCTAGCTGACACCTTGACCAGAGGAACCAATGGATGGACAAGATGTTTCAAGAAGAAGGAGAGAAGTTCTTCCTTTGTTCTATTCATTAAGTTCTGTGCTGGAGTGAAAATATCCAGGAATCAACCAGGGTAGTGAGTATTACAGAAGGAATGAATGAGCTTATGTTTATTTCCTTCTGTGACTTTAGTTAATTACCCACCAGCTGTGCCCAGCTGGAAACCTATTCTAACAAAGCCCTGTTAAAAAACTCTTGTTTCTTTCTTACTTTGAGGAGTACAGTTACAGTAACAAAGGAATTTACAAGCTGTTTTTTTTTCTTTCTACCTCTCAGGAATAGCTAAGGTAGACCAGGGGGGAAAATGTCAGACAAGAGGGGAAAAAAACTATGCAAAAGCAGGGGTGAGCTGGAGCCGGTTTGCACCAGTTCGCAGGAACCGGTTGTTAAATTTAGAAGCGGTTTTAGAACCGCTTGTTAACCGGCTTCCCTGCGAGGGAAGCTTTGATGGGCTCTGGCTGGGAAGGGTGTAATTACTTCTCCCGGCCCCCTGGGGGCGCTGCGCGGCGGGAGCCATGTGCGCTGCCTCCTGGCCCGGTTGCTGCTGCTGCTCCTCGGACCTGTGGCTGTGGGGCTCCTGCTGCTGCCTGGTGAGTCCCCGGGGGGAGGCTCCCAGCCGGTCCCCGCGTGTGAGTGTCTGCAGCCCCTGCCACAGCCAGCCCCTACTCACAGCCCAGCCCCTGTTGCAGCCAGCCCGTGTCACACCCCCTGCCTCCAGCTAGCCCTGCCCCACGCCCCTGTCTGCAGCCAGCCCCATGTCCACTGGTGCCCTGCAGTTCCCAGGGCAGTAACCCTGCACACCTGCTTCAATGAGGGGGGGCAGGGAGCAGCTGGGACCCACACACATGCACACCCTAGGGTGACCAGACAGCAAGTGTGAAAAATCGGGACAGAGGGTGAGGAGTAATAGGAACCTATATAAGAAAAAGACCCAAAAATTGAGACTGTCCCTATAAAATAGGGACATCTGGTCACCCTAGCACACCCCAAGGGAGTGGCAGGGACCCACACATGTCTTGCATCTGAAGAAGTGGGTATTCACCCACGAAAGCTCATGCTGCAGAACGTCTGTTAGTCTATAAGGTGCCACAGGATTCTTTGTTGCTTTTACAGATCCAGACTAACACGGCTACCCCTCTGATACATGTGAAACGGAGCTCATTTCTAGTTCAGGCCCATCTTTTTAAAAAAGAACTTTAGGTAGGGTTAACATACATCTGTATTTTCCTGGACATGTCAGGCTTTTTGGTTCTTAAATTGCTGTCTGGGCGGAATTTTTAAAATTTAAAAATTCCTCCCGGGGAAAATACGGACGTTTGGTAACCCTATTGGTAAAAAAAAAAACATGCTCTGGCACATCCCTTAAATCAGAACTTTATAGAGAACCAGTTGTTAAGATTTGAGCAGCTCATCACTGTGCAAAAGGAAATAGAATTAACCAGATTACAGGCTGAGGAAAACCAAAAAGAAACAGCCAAATGCAGTTCAGTGGACTGATGAGTGTCAGAAGGCTTTTAACCAGCTTAAGGCAACACTCGTGTCTGACCCTGTGCTAAGGGCCCAAGACTTTGACAAACCATTCCTAGTAACCACAGATGCGTCTGTAACCCTTTTGGGGTTTACACAGCATGGCCCCTTTAAATCTTTCTCCCAGGGGGAAGAGGGAGAGTAAGAAAAATGGAGGGAAACTCCAGGGTGCAGGACTGGAGCTCCAGGGAGAGACAGGCAGCCGGCAGGCCCTGGAGAAGGAAGCAGGGAGAACCTGCCTGAGGCCTGAGGAGGACACCACAGGACAGGAGCCAGAAGCAGCCCTGTGCCAGGGAGGAATCGCCCGAGAAGGACAGGCCGGAACTGGACCCAGTATCACGGCAGCCCAGAGCAGCATGGGTCTGGGAGTACTGGGGCTTGTGACTCTGCATTGGGAACAAGGAGGGAAGTTGTAGCTATTTAAGTGGGGAGGTGGTCTCTTTGTGGGGCTTTGCAGAGAGCAGCAGGAGTGGGCACCAGAGGGGTTTGCTGGGGAAAGTTCACTGGCGCCGAAGACGACCAGGAGCTTAGCTCTCAAGATTTTGATTTTGAAATTCAACACATTTCAGGAGCTTCTAATGAAGTAGCTGATGTAGTCCCCCGTGAAAGTTTCCCAGAATCAACTGGTTGAAATCATCCTTGAAATGTGAAAAATCTTGTTAGTTTTTACATAATCAGTAGTATATGTAAAGGTGCATGTTTTTTATTAATCTGTTTATTCTAAAGTTCTAGGAAGAAAATCACAGCCAGGGTGGTCCAGCATTGTCTATGATTTGGGGGAGAGGGCGTGTCATAAACAGACAGTACAGGGTTAAGGAGTTCACCTAGCCTAGCTGACACCTGACCAGAGGAACCAATGGATGGACAAGATGTTTCGAGGAAGGAGAGAAGTTCTTCCTTTGTTCTTTTCATTAAGTTCTGTGCTGGAGTGAAAAGATCCAGGAATCAACCAGGGTAGTGAGTATTACAGAAGGAATGAATTAGCTTATGTTTATTTCCTTTTGTGACTTTGTCTTTTTGAATTAGAGGAATAATCAAATTGGGTTTTCTTTTGTGTAACTAATGTTTTTTTCCCAGGGGAACATCCTCTGTGTTTTGAATCTGTTGTCTGTGAGAGTAGCTTGCATTCTAATCTCTCAGAGGTATTTCTTTTAACACTTTTCCTTAATTAAAAGTCTTCTTTTTAACAACCTGATTAATTTTTTCCTTGTTTTAAGATCTAAGGGGTTTGGATTGGTTTTCACCAGGAAATTGGTGGAGAAGTCTCTCAAGGTTACCCAGGGAAGGGTTACAATATCTGGGAGGGAGAGATTTTGGGGGGGAAGACAGAATTTCCCAAAGACTCATAAACAGCTGTTTTAAATGATCTCGGTGGTGGCAGGAACCAGATCTAAGCTGTTAATTAAGCTTAGGGCTTCTCATCAGGGCTGGTGCAGCCATTAGGCAAACTAGGTGGCCGTCTAGGGTGCCAAGATTTGAAGGTGCCGAAAAGCGGTGCCCAAAATGTCTAGGATGCTCACCCGGCACTGTGGCTTTAATCAGCTCTGGCCGGCCGGGAAGTGATGTCATTCCTCCTTCGTCCGCTGGGGGTGCTGTGCTGCTATCAGCTGCTCTGGCTCTGAACCAGGGCCCCCACCCCTGCTCAGCTCTGCCCCGCCCCCACTCCCATGAGCTCTGCAGCAGGGCCGGGCCTGCACTCACTGCCGGGGGGAAGTGGAGAGACTCGGCCCCAGCCGCACTGCCAGGGAGTGCTGGGGGTGGTTCCCCACTGCCCTCCAAGCCAGCCCCGCCCCCCCAGAGGCCTTCCCCCCCATGGAAGCCTGGGGCACCCCGCCCCAAGAACCCTGCCCCCATGGAGGCCGGGGGCACCATGCCCCACACCGCCTGCCCTGCCTCCAGCCAGCCCCTGCCGCACCCCCTGCCCTGCCTCCAGCAAGCCCCACACCCCCTTGTGTCCAGCCAACCCCTGCCACACCCCCGTGTCCAAAGCCAGCCAGCCCCACACCCTATCAGGTTATTCATTTAAATATGTAGACTAAATAATGAAATTAATAAATTTTCAAGCCGAACGTGTATTAATTCTAATGAACAATGCCATATTATGCAGTATTCATTTTTGAAAATTTACAATCGATGCTCTGGGAGGAGAGATGGGGGTGTGAGGCGCAAAGTGGAAGTTTCGGCTAGGGTGCAAAGTATCCTTGCACCGGCCCTGCTTCTCATGCAGGTCCCCACAACTATACCCTAAAGTTCAGAGTAGGGATGAAACCTATGACAATGGTATTTTCATCCTCTGGGCAAACAATCCAAACTTCTTCACAGATTTCTACCACAACTTCAGCAACCACCACCTATCCATCAAACATTCTCTAGAATACTCCCACACCAGCATCAACTTCCTGGACACCACAATCAGCAATGGGATGCTGCAGACAACTCTACACATTTAACTTCACAGATCCACTAAGCACCCCAGCACACCAAGAAGTCTGTTATCTATAGCCTGGGAGAAAGTCTGGGATACACACCTTAACACACTTAATGCCAGCTTCACCAAACATGGACACTCCAACAGAGAAGCAGATCATAGAATCTCAGGGTTGGAAGGGACCTCAGGAGGTCATCTAGTCCAACCCCCTGCTCAAAGCAGGACCAAACCCAACTAAATCATCCCAGCCAGGGTTTTGTCAAGCCTGACCTTAAAAACCTCTAAGGAAGGAGATTCCACCACCTCCCTAGGTAACCCATTCCAGTGCTTCACCACTCTACTAGTGAAAAAGTTTTTCCTAATGTCCAACCTAAACCTCCCCCTCTGCAACTTGAGACCATTACTCCTTGTTCTGTCATCTTCTACCACTGAGAACAGTCTAGATCCATCCTCTTTGGAACCCCCTTTCAGGTAGTTGAAAGCAGCTATCAAAACCCCCCTCATTCTTCTCTTCTGCAGGCTAAACAATCTCAGTTCCCTCAGCCTCTCCTCGTAAGTCATGTGCTCCAGCCCCCTAATCATTTTTGTGGCCCTCTGCTGGACTCTCTCCAATTTATCCACATCCTTCTTGTAGTGTGGGGCCCAAAACTGGACACAGTACTCCAAATGAGGCCTCACCAGTGCTGAATAGAGGGGAATGATCACATCCCTCTATCTGCTGGAAATGCCCCTACTTATACAACCCAAAATGCCATTAGCCTTCTTGGCAACAAGGGCACACTGTTGACTCATATTCAGCTTTTCATCCACCGTAACCCCTAGGCAGCAGTTCTGCAGAACCCCCTTTCTGCAGAACTGCTGCCCAGCCATTCGGTCCCTAGTCTGTAGCAGTGCATGGGATTCTTCCGTCCTAAATGCAGGACTCTGCACTTGTCCTTGTTGAACCTCATCATATTTCTTTTGGCCCAATCCTCTAAATTGTCATAGCATGGAACAGGCCACCCAAGTACCCTGAGAGAACCTACTTTAGCACTGGTCCCGTGCACAGCATTCACAACCTAAATGTTGTGGCAGGGCCTGGGAATAGATTGTATCCCAATAAGGCATCTTTAAAGAGCAGGACAGTTTCTGGGTTTCACCCCCACAGGACACCTGAAAAGTTGAGATCTCAGTTCATAACCCATTTCCATGTGAATGCTACTGACATCTCAAAGCAGGATGCTGTTGGGGTTCCCCCAAGACCTCTTCCACTCAGTGCCCCAGGAACTTAGTTTGACTCCAGTCTCATCACTCAGGTTCCTTTATCCAGCAAAGCTACACTGAGTTGATCAGCCTAAGCATGGGGATGGGTATAGGGCCTATCACACCTCCAAAATTACACAGCAAACCTCTTCCTTTACATACATTTACACATTGCATTGCATTTTCTATACATTGTATCACACATAATGGGATCGGACTGGTCACTTTGTAGGAACCAATCCCTGTACAGCATGCTCTGTCCATGTATAAGTTGCGTTTTACTTCACCTTACATTCCAGGCTTGGTTTATTTCTTCTTATTTTGCCCAATGTAGATGGTTCCCTGGGTATCCCCCCCTTATCTTAGTTAGAACAGACATTCTGTCTCTTAGCTTACTGACCCATTTATCTCCCTATTACTGTCTCCCAATAAATGAGGCCTCACCTATGTCCATTTACTCATGTCAAACTGGGTTTACAAATAGGACAGACTGGCTCCATAGATAAGAAATGAAGCAGCAGTTTTCACCTCTAGGTCATGTGTTTTAACCCAGCTCCAGGGAGCAGTAACCCCATATTCTGATCTTTCTGGAGACATTGGATTTGTATCCTTGGAGATGTCATGACAGCACCCAACAAGCATACCATCCATCAAAACAGGAACCAGATGACACCTTCTGAGCAGCCTCAGCAGAGACAAGAGACAAATCCTGACCTGACGAGACCATCTCAGACATGGGAGTGGGTAGTTCAGGATCCCAGTCCCATTGATTTTACAGCCTCGCCATGTTGTTATAAAGAGAAGGTGCTAAATCATTCTTCTTATCCATGGGACAGGATAAGAAGTAAGGGGCTTAGTTTGCAAGAAGGGAGATTTAGTTTAAAAATTAAGAAAAATATCTGAACTGTTGGGGTGGTTAAACACTGAAACAAATTCCCTAAGGAGGTTGTGGAATCTCTGTCATTGGAAATTTTTAATAAAAGTTTAGATGAACACCTGTCAACAATGGTCTAAATAATATGTAGTCCTGCCTTAGTGCAGAGGTCTTGGCTAGATGACCTATTGAGGTCCCTTCCAGTCCTATGTTTCTATGATTCTATGTAAGGATTAGATTATCATCTCAATTAGACCCACACCAATACAGAGGAGCACCTTCACATGGGCAGCAGGTATAAGCGGCCAGGGCAGGTTAAGCCTCTCCAAACAGGATGTGGTGCATTTCCCTTTGGAGGTGCGCTGACCTGCCGCATTTGGAGCACTGTCAACTAAAAAGCATCCGGGCGATAGTCCTGCCCAAGCTCTGCCCCCTAGGGCCCCCTCCTGCTTGACCTTTTCCCCATGGCCCACCTGTTTTGCTCCTCTTCCAACCCCTGCTCTGCCTCTTCCCCCTGAGAACCCTCTCACCGTCCACTCAGAGTGAAGAGGCATGATCAGCGCGCAGGGGGTCTCAGTGGAGTGGGTGAAGAGGTGCGATCAGCAGGGTGGGGTGGGGCTTGCGGTGGGTCAAAGAGGCATGAGTGGCAGGTGGGAGGGCCTTTGGAGAGGGGATATAGAGATGGGCAGGAGGGCCTCAGGGTGGGGGCAAACAACCACTGTTGCTGTGAGAACAACCACGGCTGGCTAGTTCACACAAAGCCTCTAACATGCAAAATCTAAATTATATGAATGCTCTGGCCAGTCACTCATGAATTACCTTACAGGACAATGACACCAGCAAACTCCCAGTCCCAGACATGTTCCCAAAAATGTGTGTCTGTACTGCCCAGAACCTTTCTGGACTATGGAGGCTTCATCAATGGAAAATGACATACACAAACCATGTTATCTCAGTTGGAGGTTCCCAAACACATGGGTTTAGATAAAACAAATTTTAAAAAGTTTATTAACTACATAAAGATGGAATTTAAGTGATTACATATAATGAGGCAAAAAAGTCAGAATTGGTTACAAAGAAAATAAAAGATAAAATGCAAATGATTATCTAATTTAGCAAGGTAAATAAATTCAAAACAAAGGTTTTTTTCGCAACACATGATCTTTTCAGCCTTTTACTGGCTGGAAGTCTCCGAGCCAGGACTCATCCCCGAATTCAGTGTTTTTGAGGTGTTTTTGATGCCATGAGCAGAGAGAAAGGAAGGACGGAGAAGGGATCTATGTTGGTTGTCATCTATTCTTATACTATTCCCTGCAGTTTGAGGATTATCTCCAGTTGAGGTTCAGGCAACAGCCAGTCTGTTTACACAGAACCCCAGCTGTATCCATTGCCAATATGTACATTTCTCAATTATACCCTTCTTTCTGCCAAAGTACAGCTGCTTACCTAGGTGACAGACAAATGGATTTTGTGACATGTGGCTGAGCTGTTGGTTAGCCCTTTGTTTCCGGGGAACTAATCTGAAGCTGTTTTTTTTCTAAACTTGGAACATACAGTAGAATCTTATAATTTTACATATAATGCTACCATACCTATTTTATCAGTATAATAATGTCCAGCTGGTTATGAGTTTTGAAGTAATACCTCACAAGATCTACTTGGTAGAAAATTTACTTTTGTAGAAAGGGTGAATATAAGAGTACCATTTGTCACTATCAGTATTTCTGAAACAAACTCTTTTCACAGTTTTCAACATTCTCACAAACCAGAAATCCCACAGTTTGGCCAGCTTGACTTACAAGTTTTGTTTGGTCTAATGCTATGCCATATTGCTCAGTAAATACTGACATTCATTCATCACCAGTCAGATCAACCTCCTGGCCACTTAACAGTAACATTCCAAGAAGTGAGGCCTCACCAGAAAACAACAAGGTACAGTGTCTTTCCTCTCATATCTTAATTTAGACACCTGGACAACTGGAATCTTCTGAGAAACCTGAGCAAAGCAGTAATGGCTCATTGACAGTGGAATAGTTTTATGAAGCTGCAGCCCAAGTCTGTTAACATTCAGGAAGTGAAATCTGGTCTACCTATTCTCTCAAAAAGGGGGTGGGGGACTAACAGTGAGGTGGAAAAATTTGCAGATGATACAAAACTACTCAAGAGAATTAAATCCAAAGCACAGTGTGACGAGTGACAAAGGGATCTCACAAAATTGGGTGACTGGGCAATGCCATGGCAGATGAAATTCAATATTGATATATGTAAAGTAATACACATTGGAAAACATAACCCCAACTATACATATAAAATGATATGGGGGTTCTAAATTAGGGGGTCTAAATTAGCTGTTGCGACTCAAGTCAATGTGGATAGTTCTCTGAAAACATCTTCTCAATGTGCAGCTGCATTCAAAAAAGCGAACAGAATGTTGGGAATCATTAAGAAAGAGATAGATAATAAGACAGAAAATATTATATTGCTGCTATATAAATCATTATATGCTAACATCTGGAATACTTGGTACAGATGCAGTCACCCCATCTCAAAAAAGATATCTTAGATATAAGCAGAGTCAGGATGAGCTCTACCCTGACATCTGGTGGTAAATTATGAATTAATTTAGGGGGCTGATCTTGTTTGCATAGGCACATCCACACTGCCTAGCATGAGCCTACGGCAACCAAAAATGGTCACTTTGACAGCCATGGGATCCCCAATTTCTTGGTTATTGGGGTAGGAGGAATAAAGTGTTGTTACCCTGATTATGTGAATGAAAGACTATGAGACTGTTTTATGACAGAGGACCTTATCATCAACTTAGTAGCACTCACTAGATAAGGGACATCGGTTCCAAAACCTGTGAATTAAGAAAGGCTGGGGACAGGTATGTGTACCTGATAGTAGGGGCTCCTTTTGAGGGCCTGCACACCAATTGCACCTCTCTCTCTCCCCCTCCCCCTCCTCACTGTTGAATAGCAGAGCTAATTTTGATTCAGTTAGGAGTCCATCTAGAGACTGCTGAGCTGAATTCACTTTGGGCCAATGGTGCATCAGCACTGGGGCTCCTCTACTACAAGCTGAACTCACTAAAAGCTGAAACCACTAAAAGAGCTAAAATTACTGAGCTGAGATCACTGAATGCTGTATTAACTAGTGGGGGAGCCTGAAGCTATATTGCTAAGCGGCTGGCAGAGCAGTTTGCAGCTGGCAGAGCAGAGTACAGCAGAGTGGAGCTGAGCAGTTTGTAAGTACAGCTGGAGTGATTCATGGGATGGCTGGTGGAGTGAAGCAGCTTGTGGGACAGTTGGAGTGGCCCACGGAACAGCGAGTGGAGCAGAGTGGAGCAGTTTGCGGAGACAGCTGGAGGATTGGAGCCGCTCATGGTGAAGGCTGCAGCAGAACTTCACAGAGAGGCAGGGCATTTGGCCTCAGCCCACTTAAGGTGCCCCTTAACACCCTGTGTGCCCCCCCCCTCCCCAATTCCACCCAGTCTGGGGAAGAAAAACTCTGCAGATAAACTTTTGAACTCTGGGATGCCACTGACCAGGGACAGAGACTTTTGGGTTGTTGGACTTTGGGGTGATTGGACTTAAGACCCTGAGGGGAAAAGGACATTGCCAAGCTTACTTGGAGGTGGCTCTTTTGCTCATGGTTTGTGTTATGAATCCTGTTTGTGGTGTTTCCCTAGCATCAGGCCGCATTGTTGCCCTCCTTTATTAAAAGGATTTTGCTACACTCAGACTCCGTGCTTGCGAGACGGGAAGTACTGCCTCCTAGAGCTGCCCAGGGGGGTGGAATGTAATTGTCCCAGGTCACTGGATGGAGGCTCGAGCTGGTTTTGCATTGCGTTATTGAAACGGAACCCCTGGATACTGAACCCGGTCCTTGTTGCTGCCAACTCAGAGAGGAAGAAGGGTTACATAGAATTGGAAAAAGTTACAGAGAAGGGCAACAAAAATGACTAAGAGTAGGGAACAGCTTTCATATGAGGAGAAATTAAAAAGACTGGGACTTTCAAGTTTTGAAAAGAAGCGGTTAAGAGGCGATGTAATAGAGATCTGTTAAATTATGAAAGGTGTGGAGAATTGAATAAAGAAATATTATTTACTCCTTCACATAACATAACACTGGTCACCAATGAAATTAATAGGAAGCAGGTACTTTTTCACACAACACACAATCAACCTGTGGAACTCATTGACAGGGGATGTTGTGAAGACCAAGATTATAATGGGATTCATAAAAGAATTAGATAAAATTCATGGAAGATAGGTCCATAAATGGCTATTAGGCAAGACAGTCTGGGATGCAACCCCATGTTCTAGGTATCAGTATACTTCTGTTTGCCAGAAGCAGGGAGTGGATGACAGGGGATGTATCACTCAATGATTGCCCTGTTCTGTTCATTCCCTCTGAAGCATCTGACATTGGCCACTGTTGGAAGACAGGATACTGGTCTAGATTGTCTGTTGGCCTCAACCAATATAGCCGATTTCTGAGTTTTCAGTTTTCCAACAAAACATCACAAATTTTTGAGGAAAGCTAATTTGCAGGCTGCTGATGTTGATATTAATAATAATTACTGAAATACTATCTTTGTGCATGGCTGTGTACAGTATGCATACAGTAAATAAAAGTAGAATGTATGATTGAATAGGAAGATAAATATGACCTTTGCTTGTTCTATCACATACTCTCACTGTGGCAGACAGATTTCTGTTTGATTGTGAATTATGAGAGAGGGGGAGAGAGAGAGAGAGAGAGAGACAGAGAGATTCATCTTTTTAAATTAATGTTAGCCTCTGTTAACTACATTGACTGAAGTGGTGTTTGTCTAGATATTTGCCAGTAAATACCCCAGTGTTCATAAGTAGATGCTATATTCTGATGGAGTGAATAATGACATCAGTTGATAATATTTATAAAGAAACACAGATTCAAAGGAGAACAATGAACATTTAATTTTAGGAGAATGGACTCAATCTCATCATTTCCCACACGTGCATAGCTGAATCTGCTCTCCGGGGCTGTGAGGCCAGCTCTGATCTCACCTCTGGAGTACACCACTCTGACAACCTGTCCTAGTTAACCCTATCCCCAAAGAGGGGGAACATGGCCTGCCCTGGATCTCAAATGATGACAGCATCCCTGCAAAGATATAAACAAACCAGGGCTGCAGCTCAAAGGGTGTCCCTAGGTATTTACAGGGTGTCCCTAGGTATTTCTAGCACAGACATGTGACATACAATAGCTCAGAGCCCAGTGGCACCAGAACCTCATTTGGCCTGGAAGAGCCTGTTCTTTCATTAACCCCATGTAATTACCTCTAGGGGATGCAGAGATTTTTTTTTGGGTGGGGGGCAGAGGTCTTGGGATGCATCCACCAGAGGAGTCGGCAACTGAGGCTGCCATGGGTGTTCAAAGTTGGTCATTAGGAGGTACCCCGGGGCAAACACTAAAAACTAAGTGCCAGACCATAAGCTGGTGTAAAACGACACAGTTGTGTTGACTTCAGAGTACGTAGGGATATTGTTGCTCACCAAGTATCTGGCCTTAAGAAAGAAAGAAAGAAAGAAAGATGTCGGGTCATTCATCCTAATAGAAGCTGATAGAAGCTAATAGAAGCTGATGATCGCGTACAGAAAATCTTAGCAACATTGAACTCCAAACTTCAATCTGTAGAGGGAAAGAAGTGCTCCTTAACCATTAAAAGTTCCACTCTTGTAATTAAGGAGTAAGAACGTGCAGACAGGTTTGGAACTTCTCTCTCATCTTTGGTTTCAATTCACACACAAAGAATATGGATTTAAAATGTGTAATGGGCCAGTTTCTCAGCTGGTGAAAATCATTTTTGGACAGAGGAAAGATTGAACAAGAAATTTACATTTCATCACAGGGACCATTCAAGCCTCATGTCCATCAAGATTCAGCAAGGATGTTTCTAGCACAAGAATTTGAATTATAAAGAGGGGGAGGAAAACATTTGCCCCCATTCCTCCTCCCATCTCTTTGCTCATGACATCAATGAATATCTGAAGGACACTGAAAGAAGGGGAGAATGTTCTAGACTGAAAAGATACCCAGGCTGTGAAATTTACTGCAGCATGTGGTGAGAGAAATGCCTTCGCTTTGAATTCTGCTAGCTCGTTAAGTTAGCCATTAGTTTACATTTTGTCTTTCCCTTCCTTTGTAACCAATTCTGACTTTTATGTTTCATTACATGTAGCCACTTAAAACCTTTCCTTTCTTACTGTGGTCAATAAACTTGTTCTCTAGTTTTATCCAACTGATATGTTTGGGTTAAAGTGTATGGGAAAAAACATTTGGAACAACAAGGCTTATGCCTATAATTTCCTTTTGATGAAATGACGAACTTTAGATGAACTTCTGTCATCCAGTAGTGTGTTGGGCAGTATAAAAAACACATTTCTGGGGGAAGGCCTGGGACTGAGAGTCTGGGGGAGTTCTGCTGCAGTGTAATTCATGAGTGGCTAGCTAGTAGCACTCAACACTATGTACCTGGGAGCAAATGACATGCTGGAGACTGTGTATTTACTGACCAGGAGTCGCTGTTTTCACAGTAGAGCAGTGTAAGAGGCACCCCAGGTTGGAGAACAGAGGAGATACAGCTGTTTAGCAGTCCAGATGGTGCCCTAAGTAATGTCACACTAACCAAACCCTCCCCATCTCTCCAGGCCTTCCCACCTCCAAACACGCCTGGAACAAAGAAACAAATCAAACCATCAAACAACTCCAAAAATATCAATTTAAAAAAAGAGAAACAAAAAAACAAAAGAACAAAAGTGTCGATACCGTGATCAGAGTATTTATCCTGAAAAACAAGAAGAGCCCGAGACTCCACTAGAGACTTTGTTATTGCTACTCATTTTATGTGCCGGTTCTTAGATAGATAGACAGATAGATAGATAGATAGATAGATAGATAGATAGATAGATAGATAGATAGATAGATTCTGGATCTCATTTACATTGGTTTAAACCTGAAGTCAGTCTTATTTTTCTTGAGTTATGTTTGTCTGGTTTATTACATGTGCAAATACCCAATTCTGCATAAAGATGTTGCATGGTATATTCACATGGAGGCGATAATGTCATCAGCTGATTATATTTATAAGGAAAGTCAGAATGAAATTGCTATCAATGGAGAAATATGGACATTTTATTCTTGCTGAATAACCTCCAACCTATCAGTTTACTCAATGAACCTTTCACCTCCCTGTTTCTCATGCTGTAGATGATGGGATTCATCATTGGAGGCACCACAGAATAAAGAACACCCACTATGAGATCCAGCCATGATGCTGAGCTGGAGGTTGGTTTCAGGTACGCAACAGTCCCAGTGAAAATAGACAAGGAGACCACAGTAAGGTGAGGAAGGCAGGTGGCGAAGGTTTTACGCCGGCCCCGCTCAGAGGGGATTCTTAGCACTGCTTTGAAGATCTGAATATATGACACAATTATGAAAACAAAGCAGCTTAAGGCTAAGCATGCACTGAAGACAATAGCCCCAGTTTCACTGTGGTCTGAGTCAGAGCAGGCGAGCTTGAGGAGCTGGGGGATTTCACAGAAGAACTGATCCACCACGTTGCCGCCACAGAAAGATATCACAAATGTGCTCCCAGTGTGCAGGGCAGAGTAAAGAATGCCACTGATCCAGGCACTGGCTGCCATTTGGACACAAGCTCTCCTGTTCATCACTCTCTCGTAGTGCAGTGGTTGGCAGATGGCGATGTGTCGGTCGTATGCCATGACAGTCAATAATGCATAATCCGCTGAAATAAAGACGATAAGGAGAAAGACTTGTGTGACGCATCCAGAATAAGAAATGTACCTGGTGTTCATGAGGGAATTGGCCATAGATTTGGGGATGGTGACAGAGATGGAGCTGAGATCTAGGATGGACAGGTTCACCAGGAAGAAGTACATGGGGGTGTGAAGATGGTGGTCAAGGGCTATGGCTGTGATGATGAGAAGATTCCCTATCAGGGCCACCAGGTAAATCACCAGGAACACCACAAAGTGTAAAATCTGCAGCTCCCGAACATCAGAGAATCCCAGGAGAAGGAACTCAGAAACAGCGGTTTGATTGGACATTTTCTTCCTCAGTACGTTGTGTGATGCCTGTGGAGGGAATGAGAAAGGTTATGGTCAGGATTAGAATGACAGAGAGAATGGCCCTGATTCCCCTTTCCCTAATATCTCATTGTATGAATGTCAAAGGTGCCCAGCACTCAACACTTACAATGACTTGGTGATGCTAGCGCTCCTCACCTCTGACAATCACTCAATCGTGTTATCACAGTTGTGTAAATTGGATCAGCTCCTTTAAAGTAAACAGAGCTTCATCACTTTACCCAATCTGAGGAATAGGCCCATGGTGTGGCTTGATAAATGCAGTATGAAGGATGGAACAAAGTAAATCCAAAATCCAATTCCGGCCAAGTTGGATCCCTATTGCTACAAATAGAAGGCTTACCTCTTGAGTATTAAACTAAAATGCTACAACACCAATGCCACCTGATACCCACTTTCCCCGGAAATATGACATGGACTGACCCAGCATTCTGTGGGAGTAGACCTTCCATATTGATTTTACCCCAACACCACACAGCTGTCTGCTACCTGGGTACACACTGATTTATGGCACCCAATCCCAGCTGCACCCCCACTCCATATTGCAAACAAGGAATACAGACCATACTTATAGGATGGGGGGCACTATCCTGGGAAGCAGTGACTGAAAAAAAATTGGGGGTCATGATAGATAATCAGCTAAACATGAACTCCCAGTGTGATCAATGGCTAGTGAGATCTGGGGTGCATGAACAGGGGAATCTTGAATATGAGTAGAGAGGTTATTTTACCTGTGTATTTGGGACTGGTGTGACCATTGCTGGAATATGCTGTCCAGTCCTGGAGCCAGCCAAGGCAGAGGCACAGTGTAACATGGCAGTCATGCCCTTGCCTCTTGTCTCGCTAGGCGGTGAGCTTTGTGTTGTGTCTCTGAGATGTGCAGCACACAATGTTCTTCCTGCCTTTGTGCACACAATCACGATGACTGTATGTCTAATTTGTATGCACAAATTTGTGTGTCCTAAAAAAATGGAACCTGGGAAGTTTCACTGTGTTTGTGTTACTATCTGGAAGAGCTGTGGTGTGTGCTATGTTTGGCAAACTGCCATGTCTCCAGCAGGCTCAGAATCTAATCTGATATGGAGACTTTTATATGCCTGTTACTGAAACCCTCAGAGTGCCGAACTATATCTTATTTGAAATCTTTAATGATCCAGTGGGGTGGAGACCAACACAAGCCTGGGAGGGTGTTATTGCATGTCCACAAACGAGTAGAGAACGAAGAGCTAATGACTGTGTTTAGTACAGAAATCAGGCTTTGCTCTCATATATCTGTGAGGGATCACAATGTTTTCGTCACCTGTTCCATTCTACAACAAGCACTAATTGAGGGCTTGCATCAAAGTGGGAGAGATTGCTGATTTTAAATGCTGAACTTGGACACAGAAAAGATTGGCATGTTGTGTGTCAACAGGCAGCACTCAAGGAATATCTGAGATCCGTATATTTTGGGGGCTCTTCTTCCAAGAGATTCCAAATACTAGGAATAACCCGGTCTACTTTAGGAGACTTACCTACTGCTGACAATAGTTGTCAGCAATTGGTTCTCCGGAACAGCCTATTGACAACAGTTTAACTGCTAGTGCAGACAGGATAAGAGAATTATCAGCTGGGTTTCAGCAAGCATGATTGAGACTGATTAAGTGAGAAGAGTAAGGAGAGAAGAACTTTAGTAAGTATAGGTAGGTAGGTACTTCACGTGTAGTTGTTGATTTTTACCATGCATTTTTTAGTTTATTCTGATTTTAATTTCTCAGCCTCCTTCTCCTGAGAGTGTCTCACTAGTGTAATAGCTAATGAACTCTGATGCACATAAAGCAGTAACATTCAGACCCAGGGTAATATAATGAGTGCCTCTATGTAGAATCAATCTGTATAATGTGTTCCTGGTCTCTAATCCCATCTATGTTAGGAAATAGACCCAGTACCGACCATGGTTGTCAGCAACTGGTCTCATGTATCTACAGTATGTACAAAGGATTATCTGCTTGAGTGAAGGGATAAACAGTTTTCATTTGTATTTCTGCTTTTCCTTCTGACCTGTGCAAGCAGAAGTTCTCCCAATTTCTTCAACAGTTGCTCCTGTAGTGCAGTACTGGAATTCCCAGAAACTCTTTTTAGGGCACAATCTACATTGCAGCTGGAGGTATAATTCGCAGCTTGGGTGGACATACACATGCTAGCAGTATAGCTGCATTGGTACAGGAGAGCCACCTGAGTAAAATCCCCTCTAGGACCTCCTAATTAAGTAATTGCAAGCTAGCCCATGGCACCGCCCAGGATACACTGCTATTTTTAGTGCACTAGCTCAATCCAAATTAGTGCATGGATATCTACCCAAGATGGAAATTACAAATTACAGTCCTGGAAGGGATTTTTGCATGCACCCTGAAAAATGTCCCAATCAACGTTAGAAGCCATAGTTCATTTGTCTGACATGTCTTGTCTCTGCTAAGATGGTTCCTGTAGCTCTGTCCCATAACTGAGACACGTCACATCAGGTGTCCCTTGCTTCAATGAATTAGTATGTCCTGAAATGCTGATTTACAAACAGTGAGAAGCAAGCAGCATAGGGAGAATTGTAGGAGAATTCATAACAGCTGCGTCAGAAAATGGAGATAAAGCTCCTATTAATCTGTAGGCATGATCCTACTAATGATCTGCTCTTAGAATTTCCACTAACTGCATGCGAATCCCATACATGGAAAAACTGTGGGATTGAATCCTCAGTTAGCAAATTAGACTTCCCACATACAGAGGTACTTAAATGATTGCAGGTAACTCCCACTACTGAGAGGTAGTTATGGCCCAGGGGAAAAAAATAAATTTCTACCAGTATAATTGCTAAAATAGCAAAGTAGGTATGAAAGAGCCTAGAAATTTTGGTGATTTGACTGAAAGATTTTCATTCTGAGTCAGAGGCAAGGACATTATCAAATTGCTCTCTCTCTCCCTCTCTCTCTGACATTGCAGTTCTGTGAATGACATCTTGCATCAGAGTTACATCATATTAAATATAACGCCACATTATGAGTCATTGTTATAAATCATGACACAGGCTACATTAGAAGGCTTTTGCAATCCAAGGGCACATCAAGGTGGATTTTTATTTGATGTTTCTCTTTGCAGACACACATAGGTGTGCTAACTTAGTAATTCTATCATGCATTGCAGGGCCGGCTCAGGCTTTTTTGCCACCCCAAGCAGCGAAGGGGGAAAAAAAAAAAAGCCGTGATCAATGGCACTTCGGCGGTAGCTCAACCTCACCGCTTCATTCCTCGGTGGCAATTGGGTGGCGGGTCCTTTGCTCCGAGGGGGACTAAGGGACCCACCACTGAATGCTGCCAAAGACCTGGACGTGCCACCCCTGCCCCGTCCCATTGGCCGCCCCAAACACCTGCTTTGTTCGCTGGTGCCTGGAACCGGCCCTGATGCATTGGTAGTATGCCAATTCTTTTTGGGCTCTTGAGTTTAAATATGCATTGTAGAAGAGGTTCAAAGTGAACATAACAGAGGGTTACTGTAACTATCAAGCAAGACTATGAGAAATTATAAGGGGTGCATCCCAAATTGATCAAGTAACTCTGAGAATTAATCTACAGTAATATTTACTGTCCTATTTTGGGGGGAAGAGGAAGTTGAGATGAAACAGTGGTGCTTAGAAATGAAAGACTTCAGGATTCCCACAAAACTATCGTGTGATGCCTAACATGATATTCTAGTCCCCTTTCCTGTCCATGTCTCTTTTATTGCCTAGCAAAGAGTTTAACTTTAGAAATAGGTTTTGATTCCTCAGACATGCTGCCCTGTAACTTTCGCCACCCTCTTCTGGTGCTAGTATCAGCGCTTGAATCACCAGACCCCCCATAGTGAGGTGAAGGAAGTTAACTGCCAATCTCCAGTTGACAGCAGTTCTCAATTCAATCTGAACATGTTTTAATTCAGTCCATGCATGTTGATGAACATGGTAACATGAACATGAAATGATAGTGTAGGCTCTTGGGGGTGGGGACTATTTTTTTAATATAGCACCCAGCACACTATTGACACTTAAAATAACAGTAAACTATAGCTTGAAAAAATAATGCTGTGAAATTAAAGGCCATGTAGATATTTTAAAATTTCAAATCGATGCATGAGCTTTAAAGGCACTAACAACACTGCCGGGAGCCAGACAAAACGCAGCCAGGCATTGTAAGAGCTACCAAGAGTTCGACCACTGTACCCATTTGATCAAGACCAACATCTTGATCAAATGGGAGCAGCTGCACCTGAGGGAGGATACCTCCACTGCTGTCCTTCTAAGGGGGTCCAGCCAGAGGAGGGCAGTTTGAAAGTACAGTCTGGGTGCCATAGCAGCCCCACATGTGGAGACTAGGGTGACCAGACAGCAAGTGTGAAAAATCGGGACAGAGGGTGGGAGGTAACAGGAGCCTATATAAGAAAAAGACCCAAAAATCAGGACTGTCCCTATAAAATCGGGACATCTGGTCACCCTAGTGGAGACTGTCAAGGATTTATGCTGGCTGGCTCCAGGCCCGCTGGAAGAACACATTTGTGGATTGTCTTGCCCAGCTACAACCTCTTGTCTCGTCAGTTTTTCTGTGCTGAGGGACCTACTTCTTGGGCTCTGCCAGCTTGTGTAACACTGACAGACGCCAGTCATCAGAGGAACTGAACCTAGGACCTCTGAAGCTCAGTGTATGCACGAACTAAAAGCCACGTGGCTCTTAGCCACGGCTGTAGCAGACTCATCAATCTCGAGATTGTCTGGGTGCCCCTAGAGTGGAACAGAGCAGCATCATACCAAAAAACCAAAACCCTAATCTTTTACATTTGCTACCCTTGGATACCAACCATCCCTTTGCATTTGCATTATGGAAAAGTCACTCTTCCATAATAACTGTTTTCCAAACATGCTTTGTATTTACATGAGATAAACAAGTAAAGAAATTAAAATCATTGCACTGTCATGCTACCCCATGTTGCTGTCAGCCCAGGAAAATTGAGTAGGATTCAAATGTTAGTCTGTTTCTCCCTGAGGTCGATGTCATTAGGGAAGAAGAGCCTTTGTATATTTTATTGATCAGCACTGTATAGAAAAAAAGAAAGCGAAAAATACCCAGTGGGACACAGAAGAATTCTGAAGAGCAAAGTTGAGAGGAACGTAGTGAAACAGTTTTTTTTAGACTATCCTATGTCTGATTTCCCTGTGATAATGATAAATACCACATTGGACTACTATGTCTAAATCAGAGGTTCTCAACCTTTTTCTTTCTGAGCTCCTCCCCCCACCCCCAACATGCTATAAAAACGCTTCAGCCCACCTGTGCCACAATAACTGGTTTTCTGCATATAAAAGCCAGGGTGGCATTAGGGGGTAGCAAGCAGGGCAATTGCCTGGAGCCCTATGCCACAGGGACCTCCACGAAGTTACATTGCTCAGGATTCAGCTTCAGCCCCAGGTAGCGGGGCTCAGGGACCTGGGCTTCGACTTTCTGCCCTGGGCCCCAGCAAGTCTAATTCTGGCCCCTGCTCAAGGCCCTCAGGGGCCCTTGGCCCCTCGTTGGGAACCACTGCTCTAAATGTTTTTTTTTCACCTCTGTTGATATCAAAGAAACAAACAGAGGAAGAAAATACACTTTACAGGACCCATTAATGTGAGTTATTGTTTTAAAGAATAGTTTTGAAAAAAGAATAGAACTCTGCAGAAACAATATCACTTTTGAAGAATATGGACAGTAAGTGACACAGATTCTCCCATTCTTCTTAAATACATGCATGGAATGCCCTCCCTGACTTAATACACAAGACATGACCCTCTCCTTCAAATCAGAGGAACTGTCATACATGATCAGATCAGGGATCTATCTAGTCCAATGTCCTGTCAGTGACCACAGTTAGCACCAGGAAAAAACCCTGCATTAGTCAGTTGGGGGATAACCCTTCCCCCCCAAAGGTATGAGTCCTTCTAGCCCTGCTCAATTCTGAAAAGTGATTATAAAAATAGGATTCCATGTATATGTCTCAAAGATTCTGTATCGAACTTGCTCAGTCCTTGATTTTTTTCCCCTGACAACCCTGCAAACATAATTTTGGACCCCAAGGTCAAACTAGATTCCTAAATTCTCAGGTGCCTTCACCAAGATGCACCCTGCCATATTATGCCCACAGTTACTTCTATCTCAGCAACCCCTGTAGTTGATAACTGAGCAAATCTATAGAATCCGAGGCACAATAAACATAGAATGCTCCATATTTGAGTCCCTTTTCAGAGTTGAACCATATATTAAGATTCTTACTTCCACTTATCAGAGGGGTAGCCGTGTTAGTCTGGATCTGTAAAAGCAACAAAGAATCCTGTGGCACCTTATAGACTAGCAGACGTTTTGCAGCATGAGCTTTCGTGGGTGAATACCCACTTCTTCGGATGCAAGAATACCCACTTCTTCGGAATACCCACTTCTTGCATCCGAAGAAGTGGGTATTCACCCACGAAAGCTCATGCTGCAAAACGTCTGTTAGTCTATAAGGTGCCACAGGATTCTTTGTTGCTTTTACTTCCACTTGCCTTCTTTCTCCCAGTTTTATCATGTTTGATAACACAGTGGTCTCCTGGATAGCTTCCTTTTAGATATCATCTGAACAGACCTCAGCTGCCGCCCATTGTCCACCAAAATGTAGATTGAAACTAACAAATTCAGCTTGTTTAGGACCTTTGAAATGAATGATTTTAGTCACCTGGCTCAAGGTTGGATTTCAAACATACTCCAAAGGTGAATGGTCAGTGACTAAGCTTGCAATCTAAAGGCAAACATTTTAAATCACCATTTCTTCTGTCAGTTGGCACTGGACTCATAACAAAAGTATTTCATGATTATGCATTCAAGCCTTTTTACCAATACAACTACATGAGTTCCTGTATCAGGAAATGCATTGCAAATTACTTATCCCCATTACTTTATTGGCAATCAAGATTTTAAAATTAAGTTGCAAATAAAACATCTCTGCACTTACAAGTAGTTTTAGAAAAGAAAATTTGAATTTTGTTTATATCAAACCAGTGGTTACTGTTGTTCTTAGTGAATATCAAAGACCAGCGACCCCGAAGGCTGGCACCAGTTTCATTTAAATGTCAGAATCTACAGACTGCAAATGCTAATCCAAATATTTTTACAGAGAAAATGGAATTGTGTTTGAAAACATAACTATCATTGTTGTTGCTAAACTGCAACCATTTGTTTTTTAAAAAATAACCATAGGAAGACCCATTATCTAGATTAGGTTAGATCAGTGCAGTGCCAAGTAAGTGTAATCACATAGGAAATATAAAAATAGAGAAATAAAAAGGTACTTGGAAAAACAGCTTTTGAAAAAAAAATCTAAATTTTCCAGCTTTTTATTAATTTTAATAGGGAAAAGCAACTATCTGATTATTTATTTCATCTGATTTCTGTGCTGCATTAGGAGCACCTGTTCTTCCATTGGCTAAAAGTGTTGTCAACAGCAGTCACTGGAAGGTAACCAAACCATAGAACGATTCAATACATAGTTACATGTATTATAAAACAACCAGAAGTATGATGTCCTGGGTGAAATGGAACAATGACACTAGGAAAGTTTTATTTCGGATTGTCGCTTGTTCTCATCCAAGCGAAGTTGTGATGCTTTGTGGAGATGATAGATTGCAATATGAGGTTAAACGGCCCTGTTGCCCTAAAGTACTGGCTTCTTCATGAAGTAACATTGAAACTGATTGGAGAAAGAGCTGCTGTCATGAAATTAGAGGTGTCTGGGGTGTGGGGTGAATATTATATTATCTAGTCCATCTCCCTGTTGATATAGGATTGTCCCCTACCGTGCATTACCTTCATCTCCAAAGAGATAATGGATGGCATGTTCATGCCAAAAATGAAGGAAAAGATGATGGATGTAAAGGCTGTAGAAAAGAAAATAGCAGATTAGGTGAACTCCCCTAACCTGGAGGCAACTTTCATTAACTTGCAAGGAAGACAACGGTAGTGATTTTCTGGAATTAGACCTGACATCACCATAACAACTTATTACCATTTGATCTATCTTCCTTGCTGCATGTTCACAGATAGATCATCTATAAAATAGCTGACTGGTGTTGTACTCTGCAAGATGTTAGAAAAGCAAAGACACTTTTTAGTGCACACTTCGACCTACGGGCTCAGTACTGCAGTCCATGTACAGGCAAAAATCCAGTGGGCCCCAAAAGAGGAATCTTTAGCCTACATTTTGCTTTCAGACTTACTTCTTCTATTAGTAGTATGTGAAGTTACCATTATAAGGCAGGATAGTTGTGCTTTTTCACTCACAGTTACTGAGTGTATAGTACATGTTTCTGTATGTTATTTATGAAGTGCTTTGAGGGTACTTCTGGATAAAATGTGCTGTACTATAAACTAATTTACAGTGATGAGTTTGAGAATAGAATGAATGAAAGTTCTGTCTTATTCAGGTTTAATTACAACCTTACTCTCTTGGGAATGGAATACTCCTGTGTCATTGACACTTGTCACTGACATTTGTCACTGCAGTCTTTGTTGCAGGGAATGATTCATTCCTCATTATTGTGGCAAAGACTATAATGGAAGCAAGAAATAATACAACTTGAATTCATTCTTGTCGCAGCGAATGTCTACGAAGTGATGTGTTAGATTGTTGACTCATTTCCACTGAACTCCATCTTCCTTGCAACTTTCTCCATTGGGAATCAAGTACTTTCAGTTAAGAGATGCTGGTGTTCTACATAGAAGAATCATGAGTGACCCAACTAGATCTCTTTAACAAATGCTTAAGTTATCAAGAAAAAGGCTTCCAAAGAGTGATAGAAACCAAAACAACAGTCTCACCAGTTTCCAGACAGCTCATCAGAAAACATCTTTTTTGTGCTATTTTAGACAGTTGACAAGAAGGTGTGAGTAACAGTAGGGAGAAATTAGAATTGGAGAAATTAAGTTTAGGTTTTATAATGACCCAACCATTCCCAGTCTTTATTCAGGCCTAATCTGATGGTATCCAGGATCTACAACCTATCCTGAAGGACAATCCCTCACTTTCACCAACCTTGGGCGACAGGCCAGTCCTTGCTTACAGACAGCCCCCCAATCTGAAGCAAATACTCGCCAGCAACCACACACCACACACACCAACCCAGGAACCAAATACTACAAACCCCGGTGCCAACTATGTCCACATATCTATTCAAGGGACACCACCATAGGACCTAATCACATCAGCCACACCATCTAGGGCTCATTCACCTGCACAGCTACCAATGTGATATATGCCATCATGTGCCAGCAATGCCCCTCTGCCATGTACATTGGCCAAACCGAACAGTCTCTACGCAAAAGGATAAATGGACACAAATCTGACATCAGGAATCATAACATTAAAAAAACAGTAGGAGAACACTTTAATCTCTCTTGTCACTCAATAACAGACCTCAAAGTGGCAACTCTTCAACAAAAAAACTTCAAAAACAGACTCCAACATGAAGCTGCAGAACTGGATTAATTTGCAAACTGGATACCATCAGATTAGGCCTGAATAAAGACTGGGAGTGGTTGGGTCATTACAAAACCTACACTTAATTTCCCCAATTCTAATTTCTCCCTACTGTTACTCTCACCTTCTTGTCAACTGTCTGTAATGGGCCACTCTCTTACCACTTCAAAAGTTACTTTTCCTCCCTTGGTATCCTGCTGTTAATTGATTTATCTCGTTAGACTGACTTGGTAAAGCAACCCCATCCTTTCATGTATTTATACCTGCTCCTGTATTTTTCACTTCATACATCTGATGAAGTGGGTTCTAGCCCATGAAAGCTTATGCCCAAATAAATGTGTTAGTCTCTAAGGTGCCACAAGGACTCCTCGTTTTTTTTGCTGATACAGACTAACACGGCTACCACTGAAACCTCTCACCATTTCTAACCAATATAACTCATACAAGCTCATGTAAGTACATGCATGCATTGAGAAAATTAACCCCCCGGTTACTGGATAAATAAAACAGTGAAAAGCATATATATCCCCAAAAATGCAGTTGGTGTATTTTTTCTCATTATAATTCAAACTTTTCAGGTGATTTCACACTACTTCTATCCAAATCTCTCAGTTAGGAAGCACTGTCTCTAACAGTGTCTTGATATAGGCAAAACCGACAGACTGTCAAGCCTCTGCTTTGCCCATAAAGGGAAATAAATCCTCTGAATCCGGAAAAGGCACAGTATTTGTTCACATTTCATTCACAGAGATAGTATTTTTAAGCTTCGGAGTCTAATAACATTTTATACTTCACAGTAAATTATTGATGTATTTATCTCTTAACATCACTTTTACAGTCAGAAGATATGTCCCTGAACCAATTACTTTTTAAATGACACTTTTATTCCATTTTCTCCTGTCTCCTCCCCTGCAGTCTCCAAGAGTATTCTTTAGGAAAGAATACCCAGTCAGGCTTAAGTCTTGTTGGTTTACTGATCTTTACAAAGTTGACATGAATTCTATGTCATGGGTTCAAAGCATATTTCCAAAGATATCAGGATCTAGGAACAGGCACGTTATGGGCCTGTTGTGACACATCACATTGTATACTCACCAACTCGCTATCTTGATACAAATTTGGCTTTTAAAAAAATAATTCCAGTGACAGCTTTAGCTTTTTTTACTATTCTAGTGTGGCCTTCATGCAATTCTTCCAACAATGAGACTTGCAAGGATTTCATTGCCATCGCACAGAAACCCAACAATATGGAGTCACTCTATTGTGAGTTCATCTTTCCACACTGTGTATGCTCACCATACAAAACATTCACATCACCCTCTGAAATATGCAGTTTTAATTAATTTAATATAAGAACTGGCTCTTTGTTGCTGCTGCGTTCTTCTTGCAGAAATAGGAACTTCTTCAAAAAAAATCTAAAAATTGGACTTGGCTTTAAAGGATTTGCCACCTCTGATTGCAACTGGGATAATACATCAGCACTTCCATGTTTTCAGATAGATTATACTTATCAGAGATAAGATCCTACCATCAGAGCCTATCTCAGCAGCTGCTAGGTTACAAAGATTAGCATACTCCTCTTCAGGCCAAGAATTTTAACAAGCAGCTTCTGGCCTGCTGTCAATGAAAATTTCCTCCTATGCAGAAGTACCTGGAATTTCCTGATTCCAAGAATAAGACCCAGAGATTCTTTTTCAAAACAAAGGTTTGTTTAATGGTTTGGTTTTGCTTACAGAATCTTTAATTAATTTGTCTTGTTCCCAACAGGCATTTTATGTGGTATGATGGCATCTATACCTACAAGTGGGATACCACATGCTAAAAGTTCTAATCTGGGATTCAAATGTACTGACACCTTGGTACATATTAATAAATTCTTGGTGTGCTCAAATGTCCTATTACCTTCTTCAGTCCGAACCCAGTTACTATTCTTTATTAACAATCGTCTCTCTATTTACTACTGTAGACGTGTTAGATAGCAAAGTTCCCAAATAAAATGAATGGCCCCTCTTTATAGTAAGGTTCAATTCAGAAATCGCTTATAAGGGGTTAATAAATAATCTTTTAGTAAAGGGTTAATCAGTTAGAGTTTAGCTGGACAATAGATTGCAATCATGGCTTATAACTACCTATTACATCTTGTAGTGGTGTGCTTATACCTATCTATAATACATATCACTCATGTCTGTAATATGCTTACAACATCTATTAATCATTTATTAGCCCTGTATAAACCATCTACAAAAGGAAACTTAATATAAAGTGTCACCCAATTAACCAGGGATCTGACTACTGTGGCATGCCTAGGCATAGTTACTGGGTATTTTGGAAACTGCTCCACCGCTTTTTCTGGAAGAGGTTTTAATCCTTCTACTTGCATCATTTATCTTAAGTCTCCTGACTAGAAAAAAGGCACATTTCTCCTTTAAAAAAAAAACAAAACAAAAAAACAACCCTGTAATCCAAACCTTTTGGGTTCTTTTAATATGCATTCCAAACTCCTCAAATAAATTTCCATATTGTCACCTTCATTAGTATGCCATCCAAATGGTTGATCACTTCACTTAAACACTTTCATACTGGATCATTTATATGCCATAATATAGCCAATGTGCTAGCCACTCCAGGGAAAAGCCATATAGAAATAGCCTCATAAGAATATTGATTATCAGATATTTAAGGGCTCTTGATTGTGCTTCACCTACTAGTATGCTTAAGGGAAATCTAATTTCATTAATACTGCCCCCTTCTAGCAGTGGAAAAAGATGCTGTTTTTAGCACTGGAAATGGATCCACATCTACTTCATAGTTTCTGAAAATGTGGACACTGACATCTTTCTGTATGCCCACAATGGACCAAACTCTAAAGGAGTTTGGTCCATTGTGTGCTTTGCAGGTTCCAAAAATGTCAGGACACCTTGGCTAACCAGTTCTCCTAAAGATTTTGCAACAGTCTCTGCTTTTGGCATATGGCACTGCTCTGGTCTTGATAAATCTGGCATCTCCTGTGCAGCCACATGTGACTTAGCATTTTACTAAAGCCATTACAGGAGAAAACACTTCAATATAATTTTAATCCAACCTTTCTAGAATATTAGGTATTTTATATACCTTGGATCAGTTTAGGTGTTAAGTGCTTTTAACCATTTATGACCCAATGATGATAAATCTGAATATGTTGTTAAAAAGAAGTCCAGAATATGTTTCTACTCAGATCATTTTCCTAAAACCTCAAATCTTTTGTGCACAAGTTTTCAGTACGTCATTATTGAAAACACAGATGATTGTTCTGGCATTAATTCCCAGTTTAGCTATGTAGTCATGTAAAAGTACATGTACCTATTACTCTGTACTCATTAGTAGAGTGCCAGGAAATATTAGCTACACAGTCATTTAACAGTACTAGTACCTGTTACTCTGTGCTGATTAGTAGAATGCTCGGAAATATAACGGGCATTTCACCTTCAGCTCTATGTCTGGCAATATGGGTCTTATCTTTCCCTGGCTGTGCAAAGACTGCTGCTTCACAAGCTCTTACACAGCACATACTCTTCAGGTTAGCCCTTTAAAGAGCATGTCACTCTCTCATGTTTCCACGACAGGCATCTAAGAAACTTTTGCCATTGTTTTCCCAAGATAATATGCTGTTTTTTACTGAATGGGTTTTAAACTGCTTGCTTCCAGATTTCTGTGCACTCCTTTTCATTAAATCAAACCTCTCTAGCCCATCTGAATGGCCTAGGCTAGTGCCAAGTCCTTTCTATGTATGGGTTGCAGTAAGCATTCTCAGAGCTCATGGCTTCGCAGAGAGCAGGGTTCTGGTCTCCATTGTGCTGGTCCCAGGATATTAGAGAGATAGGGTAGGTGAGCCTTTCTTCAGGTCATCTGTGTAAGCTTGAAAGCTCGTCACTCTCACCAACCAATAAAAGATATTGCCTCACTCACATTGTCACTAAAGGCTACTTAGAGAAACTTACATTCATTGGGCTAAACTGTCTGCTGGTTTAAACTGGTGCAACTCCACTGAAGTCAAGTGCCTCTCATGTGTATTGCTTCAAACATCTTTATTTAGGCCAGCTGTAAAAGTGGGTTTATAATGCTTACCCACCTTTGCATGGCTCTTTGAGAGCATGGGTATTTGTCTTGTCAGTTATTGAACTTGTTAGAACTTTCTCGCACTGTTTACCAATGTTTGGAGTAATAGGCATGCATATGTAATACCTTAGCTTTAGGTATTGTGTCGCGCACACAGACCACAGTATCTGGCCCACATATCGGGTAAGAGTCAGGTACATCAACAGTTCTTTGGCTCAAGTTGTGGAGGCTTCTGCTGAAGGCCCCAGGTTCCATTCCTGCTAACACCCCATGATGGGAGGAGCATTAAACATATCTAACTCATGTAGATGCACAGTGAATGAATATATCTTCTCAGGAATGCACAGCATGAGGCAAGACTGCACAGGATCCTTTGTCTAATACGTGTTGTAGGTTATGTGTGGTGTAAACACCCATCTCTTTAGGTATGTGGAAAATGACGTTCCAGAAGGACATAGCCAAACAGTTATTAGATTGTCAATAACTTGCAAAAACATTAATAACGTGACAAGCACCTATAAATCCTTTAAAATCTGGAGACTCTTCTATTTATTTAATTTTTAATGGCCAAAAATCCATATTGCCATGCCTAGGATAGATGCACAAATCCATATTTAGACACCTAAATAAGAGACTTGAATTTCAGGGGTGCTGGATACCTATAACTCTCAATGAAATTTAATGGAAGTTGAGTCACGTTAAGCACCTAACTCTGAAAATCTTACCAGCTCTTTAAGAGGCCTAACTTTAGGTGCCAATTTTGAAAATGTTGGCCTATGATGTTCTTTTTCCTTTATGTAGGCAAATGAACAATGTCAAAACACAAAGTCACTGACCCACACACTCACCTACACAGGGAAATTCCAAACACAAGTACAAAGAAAAACATATTTCAACATAACCAGGATCAAGATAACAGAAATTATACAGAAAAAGCCTCTACCATCCAAGGGACAGAGTTAAGGTTGTTGTGATGTGATGTAATGTAATGTGCATTTCTTTATCTTGATCACAATAATATGTTTGTGGTTTTTAGTACGTGAGTAAGGTAAGATTTATGATGCTCTAACCATTCCATTTCTTTGCTTTTAGTATTTAGGTTTTGTGTTTATGTGATAAGTAAGTACACTGTTGTCTCTAAACAAGTGTAAAACAAAGTGTTTTGGTTTTGGAATATTAGTGAGACACTGACAACTCTTAGAGGGCCTAATCTAAAGCACATTGAAGTCATAGGGCATCTTTCCATAGACTTCAGCGCGAACTGGATCAGACCTATAGAGCAGTGGACTATATAATATCTAAAATAATCCTTCATTTCTCCTTGGGTACTTATGATGGGGTGTCCACCCCACACAGGATTAGAAGGGGTTAAAGTGGCCAGGTAGACCAATTAACTCCACAGGCTGCACCTGGAGGGAGAGCCAGGGAGCAGGAATTGATGGTGAGCAGACTCAGCTGTATAGAAATAAATGGGGCCTATAAACCCCAGGAGCTGAGAACAGACAGGGTGGCTGGGGAAAAGGGCAGTCACTCCCTTGGAAGAGGGAGGAAGAAGTTGGTTTGGAGCCAGGGCCGGCTCTAGGCACCAGCGGGCCAAGCACCCGCTTGGGGCGGCATCCTGGGGAGGGCGGCAGATGGCCCCGGTGGACCTCCCCCAGGCATGCCTGCGGGCAGGGCCGCCCAAAGGGGGCAATTTGCCCCGGGCCCCGCAGGGGCCCCCAAGAGAAAAGCGGAGGCTCCCGCCTCCGCCCCTCTCTTGGAGCCTCGGTGCATCGAGCGCCGAGTCTCCTGCCGAGCCCCTGAGCCCCGCCCCGCTCAGAGCGGCGTGGGGAGGGGGCGGGGCAGCTGCCTCCGCTCGGCGTGGAGCTCACAGCCCCGCCCCTCCCACGCGGCTCTGAGCGGACGAAAGCAGGCCGGGCCGGGGGAAGGGAAGTGGACCGCCGGGGCTGGGCCGGGGGAAGGAAGCGAGACCCGCCGGGCCGGGGAAGGGAGCGAGACCGCCGGGGCCGGCCGGGCGGGGAGGGAAGCGAGACCCGCCGGGCCGGCCGGGCCGGGGAGGAAGCGAGACCCGCAGGGGCCGGGCAGGGTGGGGAGGGAAGCGAGACCCGCCGGGGTCGGTCCGGGCCGGGGGGTATGGGAAGCGAGACCCGCCGGGGCCGGGCGGGGAAGGGAAGCGAGACCCGCCGGGGCCGGGCCGGGCCGGGGGTGGTAGGGAAGCGAGACCCGCCGGGGCCGGGCCGGGCCGGGGAGGGAAGCGAGACCCGCCGGGGCCGGGCCGGGGGGGAAGGGAAGCGAGACCCGCCGGGGCGGGGCCGGGCCGGGTCGGGGGGGGAAGGGAAGCGAGACGGGCCGGGGTCGGTCCAGGGCGGGGGGGGAGGGACGCGAGACCCGCCGGGGTAGGTCCCGGCGGGGGGGGGAAGTGAAGCGAGACCCGCCGGGGCCGGGCGGGGGAAGGGAAGCGAGACCCGCCGGGGCCGGGCGGTGGGGGAGGGAAGCGAGACCCGCCGGGGCCGGGGTGGGAAGCGGGACCGGCCGGGGTGGGGAAAAGAGGGACCCGCCGCCGCCGAAGCGCAGCCCGGTCTTCGGCGGCGGGGGGCCCCTTCCGTTCCGGGACCCGCCGCCTAAGTGCCCCGAAGACCCGCGGCGGGGACCCCCCCCTGCGGATCTTCGGGGCACTTTGGCGGCGGGTCCCGGAACGGAAGGGGCCCCCCGCCGCCAAAGACCCCGGGCCCCCGGAATCCTCTGGGCGGCCCTGCCTGCGGGAGGTCCACCGGAGCTGCCAACCCGCAACCGCCAGAGCGCCGCCCCCGCCCCAGCAAATCCTATCCCCAGCTGGGAGTTAAAAGGCTCTGGGCTCCCCGCCGCGGCGGGCAGCCCGGAGCCCTCTGATTCCCAGACGCGGCTGGGAGTTAAAAGGCTCTGGGCTCCCCGCCGCAGCGGGCAGCCCGGAGCCTTCTGATTCCGGCCGCGGCTGGGATTTAAAAGGCTCTGGGCTCCGCGCAGCGGGGAGCCCAGAGCCCTTTAGACACGCCTGCCGCCCTAAGGGCGCAGGGACTGCCCCCCCCCAGCCCAGGGCGGCAATTCAGTTCGCTGCTTGGGGCGGCAAAAACTCTAGAGCCGGCCCTGTTTGGAGCTGATACTCTCAGAGAAGGAGGGAACAAGACAGAGTAGGAAGCAGTCCAGAGAAGGTGCAGTGAGGGCTGAGAGGCTAGAGCCCAGAACTGCTGAGTTGAGGGTCCCTGGATTGGAACGCAGAGTACAGGGCAGGCCCAGGTTCCCTTACCGGCCACTGGGCAAGTGGCATCATCAGGGCAGCACAGGAGAAGACTGCCTGAGACTATTTCTATAGAACAGTGGTTCCCAAACTGGGGTTCAAGAACCCCTGGGGGCAGAGGCGGCTCCAGGCCCCAGCACGCCAAGCGCGTGCTTGGGGCGGCATGGGGCGACCTGGGAGGCATGCCTGCAGCGGGTCCGCTGGTCCCACGACTGGGGTGGAGCATCCGCAGGCGTGCCTGCGGGAGGTCCACCGGAGCTGCGGGACCAGCGGACCCTCCACAGGCACGTCTGCGGGAGGTCCACTGGAGCCACGGGACCAGCGACCGGCAGAGTGCCCCCCGCGGCATGCCGCCGTGCTTGGGGCAGCGAAATCGCTGGAGCTGCCCCTGCCTGGAGGTTCACAAAATGTTACAGGGGGTTCTCAGGAAAAAATTCCCTAATGGCAGACAGAGCTGTCCCTAGGGACCCTGGGCAGCACAGGGCCAGCAGCCCGGAGCCCCTGGACTTCCAAGAGCTAAGAGGATCAAAGCATGTATATCTATCACACTGAGGAGATTTAAACTTCAAGACTCCTTATAAGAAAGGGAAGTGGATATTTTTTGCGGTTTTTAAAATTAAATAGGCAGCTAGTATTGTTTTTTTAAATTATTATGATAAACAAGTTTAAGCTTTGTTGTAACGTGCGTCGTTTGTCTGGACTGCTCAAGACCTGAATGCTTGTGTAGGAGGAACTCTTTGAGTTGGCTTCTTAAATATCTTCATGTTGTTTCACATCTGATACTCCTTGATGAAAGATAGGAGCCTTGTCTTATAACAGGCTTATTCAAAGTGATACAAGCTACAAAAGTGAGATCTTGGAAGAGTGTTGCCATTTTCATAATGTAATAAAAATACTGTAATGGTATGTAAGAACATAAGAATGGCCCTACTGGGTCAGACCAAAGGTCCATCTAGCCCAGTATCCTGTCTTCCGACAGTGGCCAGTGCCAGGTGCCCCAGAGGGAATGAACACAACAGGTAATCATCAAGTGATCCATCCCCTTTCACTCATTCCCAGCTTCTGGCAAACAGAGGCCAGGGACACTTAATACATAGTGTGTAATAAGCATGACATAAAAACAAATTTTATATTTCCAAGATCACTGCTTTTATAATTTATACTCAGGCAAACGAGAAAAATCCCTGGAAATATTCATTTGTAGGAGGGGGTTCGTGAGACTTGACTTTTTAGTGAAAGGGGTTCACAGGTTGTTAAAGTTTGGGAACCACTACTATAGAAGGACTGTAGGTAACCCCGGAAGGGAGAATCATGAAGAGGATGCTGCAGTTCCTGGAGTGAGGCGGGTCTGCAGGGTGAGAGGACAACAGGAGAGGCACCCCCTGAAGAGGGCGCACCAACTGGCAAAGCTAATCCACAGGATGGCCAGCAGGAGGTGCCGCTGTGGTGAGTAGACCCTGTGACAGTTTTGTGTATCAGTGGTCACTAAATGACTTATGCTGCCAACTATCCAAAGAGCAAACGTGAATTAACTTTGGAAACATCTCCCATCTTCCTTGAAAAGTTTGCAACACAGCCAGTGACTTTGTATTATTTAAGCAAATTAATCATTATAATTTGATTGTTTCTGATTGTTTCTGTTATGAAAAATTCATGATACTAAATGTGGAACTTGAGAGGGTTTTTATTATTTATTAACAAGACTTGGCCCTCTCTTACCTATCTTTGTCAGCACTAGTAATCACCCACATGAAATGCCTGTTTTGCTCATAATGCCAGAATCCTCTAAAATTGTGACTGCAGGTAAGTGATAGCATTTATCATTCCCTAATCTTCAGTGTAAATCAGGAATTCAATTTTCAACCACATAAGATATACGAGGGAGTTGAAAGCCAAAATACAAGTAGGACCATGTATCACAACTTCTGATGAGTTGAAAGTGGAGGACAAGTGGAATGAAAATTCATTCTTGTGGATTACAGCTCTTGTGCAGTCTGATTCCTTCTCATAATTTAGAATAACATTAATGTTCCCTTTATCTTTACTCTGGGCTGTTGAGAAGATGCAGAGCTTGTCTGTCAAGTTTAGTCTTGTTTTAAGACTATTATCTAAAAGCAGTAGGAAAGCCATAAAATAGATCTTTGATCCCTTCAAATACAAACAAAATACTATGAGAGAGCCCAGGACCTGTATTTTTTTCACACCTAGGAAATTACCCTGCATAGGCCTGTCAGGTGTAGTGCAAACATTCACCCGGGGGCGAGGGGGCGTTAAGAGAGGAAAATGGAGGGTGGAGGCTCCAAAGTGTTCTGCATTTACCTTACTTTAAATGAATGGAAGTTTCACCATTGACCTCACTAGGAGCAGCGCATTCAGTGCTGGGCCTTCTTGAAAATTCTACCTTACAAACTGCATGTCAAAGGAGTTGTACGTGGGCTTGCCAGAAATGACTTGCTGTGTCTAACTCCTCTTCAGTAGATTGCCTGGAACTATGAAATCAGGGCATCATTGTAGTGATGGTTTGTACAGGTCCCATTTAGTGGTTGTCAAGGAGAAAGTAAACACTCTCCTTGAGCAGAATGTTTACAACAGTGCAGGGATTGCAGGGGTGGGATATGTCCAGGCCTCACTAAAACAAACTGCCCTGTCAGGAAAGGACTCTAAATTGGGCTGGCTTGTGTTCATCCTCAGCATTTGGCTGGATGTAGGAACCACACCAATTGGGAAGTTGGAAGCAGCTTGCTGGGAGCACCCTTGTTGCCTTTGTTTATGGGTCTCTGACTGCAACAAGGCATTTATCTAGAACATTTGGATGAGCCCCGTAAGTCCCCAGTTATTTTTGTTTGTTCTTCCCCTGGCTTCAACCAAGCTGACTTGTCACACTGTTAAATCAGTGAGCAAGCCAACATGTAAGGATATTTGGGTGCCTAGAGGAGTATTCCCAAAATGGTACATGCAGTTTTAGCAGTAGAGCTTCCATATATTGAGATCACAGGTTTGAGTGAAACACCGCACGCTGCTTTCGACAGTTTACTCTGTAAGATATTTTCATTTGTGGTTTTGGTGAGTTTCCTTTGAGATTCCCTTTATTTTTTCAGCTCTCTGCATCCCTGCCCCCTCTAAATCCTCACTCATCCTGCCCCACATTTTTGGACTCCAGTATTGCAATAACCTCCTCTGGCCAGAAGGACTAAATACAGCTGCTAGTGGAGCCTGTCAACATCTCTCCAGCTACCACCTGGAAGGGAAAAAATTGCCAACGTGAAAAGCATTCCCTCTTCATAAAGGAATGAACACATACTAGGCTTTATCCTAATCTCACACCATTGTAAGTTAGGAGTAAAGGCAATGAAGTTAAACCAGTGAAGTAGTCTGTCTCTCTGTCTCCACAAGGCTCCCAGCCTCTGTTCCTCAGGAGCCTAGGACCCAAACTCTGATCCTTTGTTTTATAGTACAATACAGTGACAGACTCCCAGGCTTAAGGCCAATCTACTTCTTTGTAGTCCATGGGAATTTGGCCATTGTCTTCAGTGGGACAGTTTTACATGACAGATTTACCATTCATTGTAGAAGCAAACCAAGGGGAAAAAAAAAGTTTGGACCAGTTCAGTACAACATACAGGAACTTTTGGGATTTCTGTGACTAAGTGGCTTTCCACACTCAGAAGCCAGACACGTTGGTGTTTCTACATGTTACATCCCTGTAAACGGGTCGACTCACACCTGCGGCGCCTCCTACTGGTTGCTCTCCGAATTTAGCTCAGTCCAGCCCTGGAGCACCCTCTGCAGGCTGGTGATCCACCTGTCTTCAGGCCCCCGTGTCCCTCCCTGGACCCGGTGCCCTTTTACATGGGGTGCTGCCCCCTAGCAGTACCCCTTTCTCTCGGGGTCTCCCTTTCTGTCTCAGGGAACCCCCACCCTCTATCCCTACCTTGCCTCAGTATTTGGCTACTGCCAGTCATTGTCTAGCCCCACACTCTGGGGCAGACTGCAGTATCAGCCTACTCATCACAGGCAAAGTTGGGTTTGGACCTGCTGCCTTGGCCTACCCCTAGGTTGCCCTCTGCAACCCACAGTACCTGTTGGCCCACTGCTAGGCCGCAGCCTGGGGCTTTCTAGGCTGGAGCTCCCCAGCTCCTCAGCCTTCCCCAAGCCCTGCTGCACTCAGGTATCCAGTCTCAAGCTCCTAAGCAGCCAGGCCCATCTCTCTCCACAGCCAGAGAGAGACTGTCTGGCTTCTGGCTTCCCTGCCTTCTTATAAGGCACTGCTTCTCAGTTTGGGGCGTGGCCCCCAGCTGCAGCCACTTCCTCAATCAGCCCAGCTTTTTGGAGCAGCAGCTCTCAAGCCCTGCTAGGCCACTTTTAAACCCCTTTGGGCAGGAGCAGGGTCCACCCTGCTACAATCCCCTTTTGAAATGGTATGGTGCCACAGCCAGTTCTTCTGGATATATCTGCCTCTCCAAAAGTTCCTAACACCCAGTGATATGAGCAACTGAACAGAAGGTGGAAAATAAACTCCTGAGAGACTATTTACGACTTTAAACTATTTTCACTCAGGAATAATTAACAATTGTGATTATTCCATCAATATTTACTGCCTAGCTGTAATGCGGAAAGTGGATTGTCAGCTTGACATTTAAAGGGCATGCAAAAAGTTAAAAACTGGACGTTTCTAAAAGCAAAGATCAATGGTTTTTTAAGTAAAGTTAGAAAATAACGAGTGTAACTTTTTAAAGGGCATTAGGAAGTTCTGAGCTTCAAGAAACATATGGCTGGGCTGCCAATACATTTGGAGGATCAGTAATCAAGTGATATTATAATAACAGAGCAGCCTCACCCAGTTTTTGATTATTCCACTATAACTTGGTCTCCTAGACCAGTGGTCCCCAACGCAGTGCCTGCAGGCACAATGGCGCGCACCGGCAGGGCCGCCCAGAGGATTCCGGGGCCCGGGTCCGGCGGCGGGGGCCCTTCCGTTCGGGACCCGCGCCGGCGCCCAAGACCAGCGGGAGCCCCCGCTGCCGAATTACCGCTGACGCGGGACCCGCCGCCGAAGCGCCGCCCGGTCTTCGGCGGTAATTCGGTGGCGGGGGGGGTCCCCGCCGCGGGCTTTCGGGGCACTTCGGCGGTGGGTCCCGGAACAGAAGGTGCCCCCGCCGCCGAAGACCGGGCTGCGCTTCGGTGGCGGCGGCGGCGGGTCCCTCCGCCCCGGCCCCGGCCTCGGCCTCGGCCTCTTACCCGAGCGCATCTCCGGCGGGGCCTGAGCTCCGTCCCGCTCAGAGCCGCGTGGTGAGGGGGCGGGGCTGTGAGCTCCGGGCCGAGCGGAGGCAGCTGCCCCGCCCCCTCCCCACGCCGCTCTGAGCGGGGCGGGGCTCAGGCCCCGTTGGAGCTCCCAGCCCCGCCCTCTCACCACGCGTCTCTGAGCGGGGCGGGGCTCCGCGGAGACTCGGCGCTTGGTGCGCTAGGGCTCCCGGAGAGGGGAGGAGGCGGGAGCCTCCGCTGTTCTCTTGGGGGCCCCTGCGGAACCCAGGGCCCGGGGCAAATTGCCCCCTTTGCCCCCCCCCTCTGGGCGGCCCTGTTGGGGTGAGGGTACCCTCAGTGGAAACATGTGGGGGATGCACGCCTGGGGAGCAGAGGCAAGAGAGGACTCAGAAGGGTCTGCAGGGCCTGGGATCGGGCCAGGGAGCAGAACAGGCCTTGGAGGCTGTAGGAACCCCCAGGACCCACCTTCCCAACCTGAATCCTGCCCCTCACTCCCACAGAGTTTCAATAGCTTCCTTCACTCCCTCTCCTATCCCCTCTCCCCCACATTTGCAGATGGTTTCCACCCTCCCTGACCACCTACCCTCACCTGTGGTCTCTCCTTCTCTTCTCCAATGGCAACCCCACCTGCCAATTGCAGGAGAACTGGCAGCAGGACGTAGAAGCAGAATTTCTCTAGCTAGCTGGGTGGCCTAGGAGGGACCGGGTATTGCAGACATCAGTTCCTCCTCTCTGCCCATCAGGGCCTTGGGGGCTACGTGAAGCTAGCTGATCCATGTGTGATGTTGCACTCCATATGTTTTATGAAAATATACTTTGAATGTGAATATAATGTAACTGGAATATGCTTTTATGCAAAAGGTCTCTTCTAAGGTATCCTTACAAAGCTTATAATCTACTGAGTGTGTTCATCCTGTTTGTATGAATGTATCATTCTTGTATCTGAAACTAGCAATATGAAATATAACTCTGAGGTCCTATTGTAGTTATGCAAAGTGTGGGCCATTAATGGTAGTTTAGAATCTTGATGGCTCCCATTGACTAGGACAATTGGTTGTAAATGGCTCTGTTTACTTTTAAGCCTTCCTGTATACCTGTGTGCCAGCCAGCGGGTAATGAAGTCTCACAGGACATGTGAACATGTCAAATGATACTGAAATCCATCTTAAACCTGGTGCTTCTCCATTGAGAAGGAGGGGTGGGAACCCAGAGAGAGGCAAAGGGTTCCCGCCTTGTGCCAAAGATATAAAAGGGGGTGGAACAGAACAAAGGGGGCTGCCAGTCATGAGAAATCCCCTAGCTACCACCTGAGCTGGAACTAAAAAGGATTGTACCGGGGAAAGGATGGGGCCCAGATTAGGAAGAAGTCTAGTCTATGAAAGAAGCTTAGTGAGATTTACCTGTATTCAGTTTCTTAATGTATTAGGCTTAAACTTGCATGTTTTGTTTTATTTTGCTTGGTAACTTACTTTGTTCTGTCTGTTATTACTTGGAACCACTTCAATCCTACTTTTTATGCTTAATAAGAACACTTTTGCTTATTAATTAACCAAGAGTAAGTAATTAATACCTGGGGGAGCAAACAGTGGTGCTGGAGACAGGAGTACTTGCTAAGCTCCTTTCAGCTTAAACTGCAGCTTTGGGGGTGTGGTTCAGACTCTGGGTCTGTGTTGCAGCAGGCTGCCTGTCTTGCTCAACAAGACAGGGTTCTAAAGTCCCAAGGTGGCAAATAAAATGGGCTCAAAGGTAGTTTCAGCACATCAGGTGACAGTCCCAAGGGGGTCTCCGTGACTGAACCCGTCACACCATGAAGTGGGGCTGCACACATGGAAGCAGGGCAGTCTGGGATGCAGGAGTTGCTGGGTTTCCAGCCATTCCAACAGGGATGCTCCTCCCTGGTTCTGAAACTTCAGTGGAAACATACCAGCTGTTTCAATGGTTGGAATCCAGTGTGGGGGTGGGGGGTGGTGACATGAAGTCAGGTATTCTTTAAAATATCTGGGTCATCTCACTCCAGGATGCCCACAGCTAGCACCCCTCAGCCCCCCACTGTCAGTTTGAATGATCCATGGAGGCTCCACTCCCCGCTGACTCTTAGGAAGGGATCCTCTAGAAGAGGGTGGAGACCCATTGGTGGGGCCGTTGTTCAGTGGGGAACTTGCTGTAGCCCTGCTGTCTGCCGGGCATACAGAGAGGCGCTCAGTCTCCGGATCTGTCCTTCCCATCACCTTTGATTCCCCATCTGCAGCTCCACTAAGTCCTGTGACCAGGCTCCTCCTGGCGCTGACCCAGGCAGAGATCCATCAGTGCAGAGAGGGAAGTTAGCTGGGATTGCCAGGCCTACTTATGGTTCTTGGTTATTTCATACACCCAGGCAGAGTTCCTCTGGGCAACATCTACTGATTCCTTTAGAGCTGTCTGAGTCTGTCTGCTCAGGATCACCTCATTTAGACCCTGCAACCTACCCCTCCATCCCTTGTTTCATCTTTTACTGTGCCCCATAACCCAGGCACTGACTTTTATTTTTCCTGGTGAGTGATCCACCCCCACTCCGCCCCTTCCCTGAGACCTCACCCTCGCTCTGCCACTTCCTGGCCCCGCTCTGCTCCCTCCCCAGAGGCCCCCGCCAGCTGCTCTCTGCCAAGTGCCTCCTGCCACCCGCCAAACAGCTGATCGGCAGCCCCGCCGAGTAGCTGTGGCTGGTGGGTGCTGAGCACTCCCTATTTTTTTTCCATGGCCATTCCCTTGTCGGAGGAGGTGGGCCTGTCAGTGGTCACTGTGTGGGTTAGCGCAGCTCACCCAGGATTCAAATAGCTGGGCACCTGTATGTCAGTAATAACAGAGCTGAAACTATGGTCTCCCTTGGTGATTCTCTCCCCATCTTCCTTCCCCACAGAAAGCTGCTTCATGCAGCAGAAGACAGAGGATCCCATCACTCTGAACAAGCGAATGGAGGAAGCCTGTGAACCTGGAGTAGATTATGGTAAATGTGTAATTTGGATCTGCTGCATCTTTTTCCATGAGGAGAGCACAGAGACAGGGTTCGGAATTCGATTTGGATTGTAAAGTTTGCCTTTGAGGCTGAATCAGGGGTAAGGTCTGGATCTGCTGGGGCAGAAACTTGATGAGATTTTGGGGCCTTAAGCTCCCAGAAATGAACAAAATCAGATGAGGGTTTAAGATTCAATCTAACCCTAAGTATTTATCTGCCCCCTATTTCCCTAGTATCTGAGCACTTCCCAATCTTTAATATGCTTATCCTCACAACCGCCCGTGCTGTGATCTTTTTCAGGGGAAAGGGCAATACGCCGCATTTATTGAAGATACAACAATTAACATATGCAGTCAGTAGTTCTGACTACTACACCATGAAAATTTTGGAAATCATTAAAGCAGGTAAGAGCTCCCCTTCTACAATCAGGGTGCAATTTCTTTGAATGGCCTTTGGGATAAAGGCTGGCATAAGAGCTATTTCTCTTAGCCAGAGAAAGTGCTAAAGCCCCAAGGTTAATCTAGTCTCATGCTCCAAGGCATTAACCTGTCGCCACAAGGGACAAGAAGGAATTTGCTCAACCCTCCTAGGCAAACAAAATAACAGGGGGAACCTTTCCCTGTGGTCAGCTTGGCACAACTGACCAGTCTCATTATGGGCTTTTTCAACCTTCCTCTGAAGCAATTGGTATTGGCCACTGGGGGAGTCAAGATCCCAGACTTGGTGGCCCTTTGGCCCAAGTGGCTATAGGGGACGTGGAGTCTCTCTTCCTCAATGCTGATTTTTATAAATCAATATAAAGGCAAAGGAAGCAGGGATCTAACTGAGCTCAAAGCAGCTTCACTCGCTGGGAGCTGATTTGACTGCTCTAATTATTTGTATTACCTGAGATTAGGGGCCCCTTGTGCTAAGCACTGGACATATCCAGATACAACCCCTGCCTTGATGAGGTTACAATCTAAATCGACACTGGGTGGATTTATTAGCCCCATTTCACAGGTGGGGAATTGAGTCCCAGGGAGATCGAGTGACTTGTGCAAGGTCACACCAGGAGTCTGTGGCAGAAACAGGAGCTGAGGCCTGACCTCTTGAGGCCCAGCCCAGTGCCACAACCACAAGACGGTCCTTCCTGTCTCTAGTGACTGCTAGAGCTTCAGTGATTGGTTATTGTTGCAGTCACTCTGGGGCTGAATTTGTACTGAAACCTCAAGAGAACACTTAGGAGTCTCCTCTTCTCTGTTCCTTTCATCTCCATCCCTCTCCACCCCATATTATCTCGTCCTCACTCTGCTCTTATATGTGACATCTTTTTTCACAGGGACTGATGAAAATCCGCAAGGAAAAACCCGCCAATTCATCAGTCACATAAAATGCAGGGAGTCTCTGAGGCTGGAGCGTAACAAAGACTACTTGATCTGGGGACGCAGCACCGACTTGTGGCCCAGGGAAGCTGAGTAAGTAGCCTCCTGTGGTTACCCTGTGTTAGTCAGTTTCAAGCAGACACGCCCTTAACTAATTGCCCTATCTATTTTAGGAACAGTAACTCCTCACTTTAAGTTGTCCCGGTTAACGTTGTTATGTTACTGATCAGTTAGGAAACCTGCTCCTTTTAAGTTGTGCAATGCTCCACTCTTACATGGTTTGGCTGCCTCCCTGCGCCCTCCCACCCCACAGCACAGACCTCGCAGATCAGCGCCTTCCCCCTCCTCCTCTGCCTCCAGCCTCTGGCAATCAGCTGAATTGCCGCGTTTTGGGGGCAGGAGGGAGGAGCGAGGATTCGGAGTGCAGGCTCCCCCTCCCTCCCTGTCTCCTGAACGCCACAAGCTAGCTGATTCCCCCTGGCAGGAGGGAGGGGGAAGGAGTGAGGACTCAGCATGCAGGCTCCCCATCCCTCCTGTCTGGGGCAATCAGGTGGCTTGTGGCATTTAGAAGGGAGGGGGGAAGGGAGGGAGGAGAAGCGAGGATGCAGAGTGGGCAGTAAAGGGGGAGGAGGTCGGGGGGAGAAGAGGCAGGTTAAGGGTGGGGGTTTGGGGGAAGGGGGTAAGTGGGAGGGCTGAGAATTGAGCCTCCTCACCCTTGGTGCTTGCAGAGTGGAGGAAGCTGCCGCTGCTGCACAAGGTGTTCTCCTAACCTACAGCACCTTCAGCCTCCTTGCCTGCCTCCTCTCCAGTGCCAGTGGGCTGTGCCTGGGTGGGGTACGGCAGGGGCGCCTCCCAACTCTAGTACAGTACCTGTATTAAACTGCCTGTTTAAAATGTGTATAACACCTTTTGTCTGGCAAAAAAAAATTTCCCTGGAACTTAATATTAATTCTTATGGGGAAATTGGATTTGCTTAACATTGTTTCACTTAGTCGCATTTTTCAGGAACATAACTACAGGGTTAAGTGAGGAGTTACTGTACCCATCAGGCCCCCATTACTGTACTTTCTGAGGGCCTCACAAGAGCAAATGTATTTATTCTCACTATGGGAAGCAGGGCAGCATTATTACCCTCATTTAACAGATGGGGAAACTGAGGCACAGACAGCCTACGGTCCAGGTCCTCAATGGTATTGAGGCTCCTAACTCCCACTGACTGGCCTTAGGTGACCTCTCCAAAGTACTAAAAGGAAGTTTCTGGAGTTGCTGGGAATTGAATCCAGGTTTGCCTCGTAGTCTAACCCTGGACCACCATTCCTCACGGGGGCTACCCAACTATTTCACCAGAACAGATCACATTGTCAGTGCAATTTCATGGTCCCTGCATCCAGCCACAGTTGTTCCTAAATCACTTAGGTTTCAACTGGGTGGAAATGTCATTAATTAGGGTAAAAACTGCACCTAAAAATGAGTTTCACCAACAAAGATGCAGCTCACAGAGGCTGAAAGTTCCATCCTCATGCTGTATATGGAGCATTGCATGCTGGGATCTGTAGTCCCTCTGTACTCCATGGGCTGGACCTATGAGAGGGGAGGCAACCCACTGTTTCTCTGCAAGTCAGATGTGGCCCTTAGGCATGGGCGGAGTGGGAGCTGCCTGTTTGGGAAGGCTAGACCCCGACACCACCCCTCCTCCGCCCTTTCCTCCCACCGGAGATCCAACCCGATCCCTGTGGCTACCAGCCCCCTGCCCCAGCCCCAGGCCCCTCCGGCCAGCTAACCTGAGCACCCCCAGCTCTGAAGCGTTGGGCGCTGCAGCCCCAGCATCCCCAGCCCCAGAGGCCGCGGCCCCAGTGCCACCAGCCCAGGAGCACCATATGCTGTGGCCCCAGTGCCTCAAGCACCGCCAGCCCCAGAGCTGGGGGGCCCCAGCACCGGGGGCACCCAGCCACTTCAAGTCCCGAGCCGCAGGCCAGCCCGTGCTAGCCCCAGCCCCCTTGGGGAAGAGGAGCAGCCTGCCTGGACTGTGGCCGGGGGAAGCGGTGGGAAGTAGGACGGGGTTCAGGATGGAGAATGAGTGGGGCCACGCCTGGCTGTTTGAGGAGAATCAGCCTCCCCTGGCCTGCCATACCCGCTGGCCATGCCCTTAGGCAAACCCGGCTGCCCTTGAGGAACTGAGCAAACAAATTGAACACATTTTGTGGCTCATTGCTCACACTCCTGCCTGTCCGTCCCAGGCTATCCTACATCATTGGCAAGGACACCTGGATCGAGAAGTGGCCCAACGAGGACGAATGCCAGAAGCCGGATTTCCAGAACCTCTGCCAGGAATTCCTTGAGTTCTCTGAAGCCATGACCATGTTTGGCTGCCCAACCTAAACTTGGACCCAGCTTTCCCAGCAGCCCCAAGGGGACAGTTTGAGCTGAGATGGAGCATAACCCTATCGTGGAGACATCTCCACTCAGAGTCCCAATGCTGCTGACACTCGCCGCTAGCCCTGTCCTCTTTGGGGGGTTCACTATTTTTTTTCTTATTGTTTCTCTCTATATAAAAGGCTGAATTCTTACCCTGCCTTGCTGTGTGACTTTTTACATAGTCTGCAATAGAGCTTTATAAGTAACCAGCTACTAGGATCATGAGTGCACAAGAAACACCTTAAATTAGATGGACAAGCATGAATGGGTGGCTAGATAAGCATGGATGGATATTTAGGAGAGAGTCTTCTGTACCTATCTGTGCCTAAGGTGACCACACATCCCTTTTGGCCAGGACAGTCCCTTTTTCAGACCTGTCTTGGCTGTCCCAACTTTTTGTAAAAAACGTGGGGTGTTGAGGAATGTGCAAGGAGGGGGGACAGGCGATGTCAGCCCTGCACGGGGGGAAGGCAGGGCTTGTACAGGGGGCAGGCAGGGCTCAGGCCCTCTCCCAAATACAATAGTCTGCTGTCAGTGGGAGTCCTGCTATTGACTTCAAGGGGAGAAGGCTTAATCTTAGTCCCAGACTGCCAAAGGTACTTAGGCACCTAACACTATTGAAATCAATGAGAATTAGGCACCTAAATGCTTGTGAGAATCAGTGCATTTACTGTTGTAACTTTGGAAGCACTAGCACAAAGCTTGTGAGGTGGCAACGAGAAGTTGCACAAAGTGGCAGATCTTGGAAGCTTGAAATAATTTGATTCACCATCAACTCGCCCCCTTACACTTGGCAAATTTTTCACATGGATCCCTTTGATTATTTTTATTGTGGTAGCACCTAAAACCCCCAGTCACAGACCATAGACCCTGTGCTAGGAGCTGTATGAACAAAGAACAAAACCACAGCCCTGGCCCCAAAGAGTTTCCAGTCTAAACATGTTTCAAACTGTGCAGCTTGAACAGAGGATCTAAGTGGGGGCTGAGACTTTGATGCTTGGAAAGCTCAGTCCGTAGCTAACCAAGAGGCAGCTCCCCCACCTCATGACCACATAAGTCCTGAGGAGCAGGTTGATACCGGCCCGGCTGGATACGTTACAGAATTCTGTCTAAGCAGCTGCCCGGTTCGCACAAAGCACTAGGTGGCAGCGAGTATGACATCATGATGGCTCTTGACCATGGGTTCCCATATCCAGTAGCTGTTTTAAGCTCAGACGAATCCCTCATACTGGAGTCAAATTGAATCCTTGTGGATGAAACCCCTTGAGAAGCAGGTAACAGCTTTTTGAGGAGACCAGTTATGTAACAAGCACGGCCAGGAGTCCAGCAGAACCTCTGTTGGCCTTAGGCCCATGCTCTGCAGCATGCCCTGCCGAGGCGACGGTTTCTGAATCAGGCCATTGGGGAGGCTTGCCCTTGGCCTGCTTCTTGTGGGCAACTGGCGAGTGGGAGCGGTGCTGAGCGGAACGCTTCTTGGCCCTGGGAGACCGCCAACCCCTGAGAGTGCTGCTGATGGCACCGCTGGAGGGGTGCTCCGCACCGAAGCACTCAGGGCCGGGTCCTGCTGCAGACAGAGGGCTGACTCCATGAGGAGTTGTTTTAAACGAGTGTCCCTCTCCTTTCTAGTGTGAGGTTTGAAGGCCTTGCAGATCTTGCACTTATCTGCCTGGATGGGCTTCTCCCAGACACCAGAGACAGGAGTTGCCCGTAGGCATAGGCTTGGCGCAGGAGCTATAGGGTTTGAAGCCTGGGACTGCATGCCCTGGAGCCCCAAGGGGCACTCATTGAAGGGGAACCCCCCCCCCAACCACTAAAGACTACAATTAACAACTAGAAGAGAACAATTAACTAACAATGGGTAACTATATACAAAGATAAGCAGAAGAGCCAGGGATTAGTGGAGCACTTGCAAGAAAGAAACCACTGTTTGAACAACCATCACAGGCAGTAAGAGGGAACTGAAGGGGGGGTCGGGCCGCCAGGGTCGTATATAGAGTGCCATACCGGTGCCACTCCAGGGGGCTCCCCAGCTGGTCTGACGGGTAGCTGCTAGGGAAAAGTTTCCGACAACCGTGCATGCAGCGCATGCACACACCTAAATGGAATTGATATCAGCAAGCACTCAAAGAAGAAGTCATTGGTCCCAATGAAGGAAAATCACTATATAAATGGGGTGCCATGAAACTTTGGGTTCGTTCTTCCAAGACTTCCCCGGAGCATCATGTTGCAACCGACAGAACCTGGCTCCTACTTACCTGTGATCAACCTAGCTGGCCACTAGATTGATCCGGACTCTGGACTGATAACTATAACATTGACTGGTGGGACAGTGTGTGTGTGGTGTGAGATTGAATGCGTATGTTAATTGCTGTATCTTCACTAAACGTGGCATATTGCCTTTTCCCCTGAAAAAGATCTCATGTGCTTCTTATAAGCATAACACCATGGGGCGTGGTTCATAGGGGATGGAAAGATGGGAAAACCTGGGTATGAACGTAGAAGTGACTCTACGGTGCAGAGATACTCACGTTGACTTAATCCTTGCAGATGTCCTTGGCCTCTTCCAATGCAATCAGCACAAAAGCTGTTAAAGAGTCATCAGGCTCAGCACCCTTGTACCCTCCCTAAAGGGGAGCAAAGGACAGATTTGGGATAAGAAAGTCCCCCGAGTACCATGAAAAGGAAGAATTAATCCCAGGACCTCAGCATAGGAAAGTATAGCAGAACACATGCTTCCTAGAAAGCTACCCAAGAATGGACTCTCAGTCATGGCCAGACCTATAGCTGGGTCAGGTTCTGATCTCAGTTACTGTTACTCCTTTATCAGTGTGGAGGAACTCCATCCAAGTCAATAGAGATGCTTTGTATTAAACCAGTGTGAGAGAATTTAGCTCATCAGGCCGGTGCTCAGGTCCTGCCACTAGCTCCCAGGCAGCTTCCCATGAGTTAATGGATCAAGCCCCAGTGACATCAAAAACCAAACTTTGGCCTGTGAAGCACCAAGACAGCTGCACTCCTCTGGGGCAATGCAAGTCACTAAGCCCAGGACGAAGCTCATGAGAGGTGTGGACAATGCATTCTCAGTTGAGGGGAGCTGGCTGGGGAACCAATGCCCAGGGGAGATCAGGCCAGAGCCTAAGCATCTTTAGTAAATGCTGCAAAACTATCCCCTTTGGAGATGTCTTTCAACCATGAGAACAACAGTCATGGCACTAAGCCCACCCGCTTCTATCTAATAAACCCTGATATAGACACCTCCTAAACCCAGACATGGACACCCCCTTCTGCCCTAAACCCTAACACTGAGATCCCTAACACAGAGACCCCTTAAACCCAGACACTGACATCCCTAAACCCCAGGGGTGCTGGAACAATTTTTATAGTGGGGATGCTGAGAGCCATTGAACCAAACTGTAACCCTGTATATAATGGAAACCACTTCAAGCCAGGGGTTGTTGCAGCACCCCACGCACCCCTAGTTCCAGCACCTCTGCTAAACCCTGACACCCCTTCAATCCCTAAACCCTAACACTGAGATCCCTAAACTCCACCGAGACCCCTAAAATCTAACACTGATGCCTCCTAAATCCTGACACCAACACCCCCTTCTACACCTTAAACCCTGACTCTGAAACCCCCAAGCCTTGACACTGACAACCCCTTCTACCCTAAACCCTAACACTGAGACCCCTAAATCCTGACACTGACACCCCCTTTTACCTAATAAACCCTAACACTGACATGCCCTAAACCCTGGCACCCCTAATCCCAACCCTGACACCCCTAACTCCAACAATGACCCCCCTTTCAGTCCTAAACCTCGAACAACAACAAAACCAAAAATGATCTACCCCCAGCAGAATGTTTATCCCCAAAAAGGGAGAAGTGCCAAAGACTCCATGAAGTCCACTAAGGACTATATAGATACATTCTGGTCCATTGGGCCTGAATCTCCATTTACTGCTGCCCATGTAACTGCACCGGGAGAGAAAGAGGAAATCAGGCTGCGTGAGCACAGACTTTGGGATGTAGCCCAGTAAGACGTCCCTTTGAATTATGAACCAACAAGTTGCTGTGATGATTGAGGTGGGTAGTGACTGGTGTGTAAAAGTCAAAGGAAACACGTACAACCATCTCTCCGCGGATTACGGGGGCATCTTCTTGGAAGACTCCATCCAGTTTCTGCTTTTCCAGGATCAGGATTTTTCCAGGATTCTATCTCCTGACTGATCGTGCTGGGGGCTCTGCCTGTCTCCAGCACTCAGGATCCTGAGCTACCACCATCACCTGGGAACCCCAACCAGTTCAAGCCTCATGGAGTGGGTGAGATCCATCTCTCTCTCTCTGTTTTCTTTCCTACCTCAGGTATTAACCTTTAAAATGTAACTGTTATGTTTGTTTAGCCCTCCTGGTGTGGTTATCACTATGATTCAATAAATGACTTTTATGGTTCAGCTGGTTGCTTTTCTCTCTCTCTGAATTTTACTCTTTGTGTTTTAGCTTCCCCCATTTACTCTGCAGCGATGCTTCTTGTACCTAAGCTAAAGATCCCGTAGTGCCCCAAAATATACTGTGGGGTTTGCTCATCAAGTGTTACTACCAGTACAATTGTAATGTGAATGTGTGATAGGGATGTGTTAAACTTGGGGAACATGGGTGGGTGGGGGGAGCAGCTGAAAGTGATGCTCAATCCAGCCTATTGAGACCAGGAGCACATAAGGGTACCAGCTTGAAAGTGCTCCTTAACCCAGCCCATTGAGTACAGGAACACATGAGGGGATCAGCTGGAGAGTGCTGATTGACCTGGTCCTCTCAGACTTGCTCTGCTAGTGTGTGTGTGCACATGTTCATCTAGTTCTAGCGCTGGAGGAACCCAGCCCTGGGGAACCGAGGTCCTGCAGGAGAGCTCCATTGGGAGGGGACTTGCAGAAGGAAGGAGCAGAGCTCCATGTGAACACACAAGTGACTTTCACAGCACATTAATTGAATTACAGAAGCCCCTCCCTCAGAAGAGTAACCCTGATAAATGAGCCTACCCCCAAAGTAACGGGCACATCTGGGAACAGTGTGCAAAAAGCCCTTTTCCTTCCTCAGGAAAGTTGGATCCCAGACATGTTGGTTAATGCTGCTGGGAGATTGCTTTTGGTGAAAAACTGCCGTAATAATTGATTTTAGACTCTAAGAAGCATGTTATGATTTTCATTTTATATGTAACCAGTTCTGTTTCCATGATCTTGACTCACTACCTCTTAAATCTTAATCTTTGGTAATGAATTTAGGATTATTCCACTATACATATGTCTCAGTGCTGTGAGGTTATAAAGATCTGATCCTGAGCTGTACCAATCAAGCTGTTTAGATTCTGTTCCCTGGTAATTTCTGTGAGTGTCCTGTGACAGTAATCTGATGCTACTGGGGGACACTTTCAGAGGGACTTCGTGGCCGCGGTGCAACTACTGTTACCATGCAAGGCAGAGCAAGGGCTGGCAGAGCCCTGTGGAGATTGGTAGGCTGGCTAACAGACCGGTGGTGTTATGCTTGACTAGATATCAGCTCCCTGAGAAAATCTTCCTCTCGCCGGATGAGTAACAAGGTGACTCAGAGCCTGGGCACCCCACGAAAGCTGCACACATACCCCTGTAACCTGCTTTCCCTCCTCCACGTGCCTCTTTATCTTAGCCAACCCTCAAATATGTTCAAACCATGTTCAAATATGTTACAAACTGTTATAAAAAGGACCCCGCTCAACTGTTCTCCATGTGCACTGGATGTAGGAGAAGTAGGAATCAGCTTAATCTGCAGCAAGGGAGATTTAGGTTAGATATTAGGAAAAACTTTCTCACTATAAAGATAGTTAAGTTCTGGAATAGGCTTCAAAGGGAGGTTGTGGAATCTCATTACTGGAGGTTTTTAAGAACCCATTGGACAACGAGCTGTCAGGGACGGTCTAAGTATAGTGCTGGATGGGATGATATTTCTAGGACCCTCCCAGCCCTACATTTCTAGGATTCTCTGAACTGTGGAGTTTAACTGGTGAGCCCCTCAGTGAACTGCCCCATCAGCCTTCACCCAGCTCTAGTCCAATGTGAATTATTAACAAAATGAGCTGGTCCCCGATATGGAGACATCACAAGACCAGTGAGCGCAGCAGGACATACCCTGTCAGAGATACCCAATGACAGTCGTTCCCTTGTAGTGCAGTGGGGGAAGCTAGGGAATCCAGTGGTTCCTCTCGGCTAAAGTCTTGCAGTTCACAAACAGGGACTTGGCTTAGAAAAGCAGAGATGCCTTCCCTCACACACTATTACAGGCACCGAGCCTAAGGCTGTAAGTAAACAGACGCAGTTCACAGATAGCCTTCTGACCCACAAATAGGCTAGACAGGAGGGAGGATAACTCGCCAGAACACTGTCCATCCCACTTATAACCCAGAATTCATCAGCAACACTGAATTCCCAGAAAAACAAAGATGAGAATATGATTAAGAACCAGACCCCAGGCCACTAACTACAGTAGATCTAGCTTTGTGGGGACTGCGGAAGAGTGGTTAGAGACCCTAGAGAGGTGCTGAGCTGAGGTCTTTGTCCAGCTCCACGGAGAAAGGGCAAGGGAGGAAGCCCCCACATCATGGTTACAGAGGACATTGAGGAAGCCCCAATTCTCTGAAAGACGAAATCAGGCCTCTGAGCAATTGAAACAGATACTTCAAACAGTTTAGTAGGAAATATGTACACAATATATACAAAATCTGGAGCTGGGTTATTTACATATGATCTTGTTTGTGAGATACATGGCCAGCACCTGAAAAAGAAATGTGAAGAGTCATCAGTATTTGTCCAGTGCCCCTTAATACACATAAACCGAGTGCAGAATACTAGGGAATAACAATAGGAGAACATGGACTGGGAATAAGCTGCTGGATACGGTATAGAAAACAATCACCAAAACAGGAAACACTACAAGATTAGGGGAACCCATATTACTTAATAGAGTCGCTTTTGAATTAGTGGAATGTGTCAATTCAACAGGGCTCTCTACTGGTTTCCTTCAAATATTCAACTGTTACAGGAACGTTGTCTCCCCACTGAGAACTATAAGCAATAACATCCCAGACTCCCTCTGCCTTTCGCCCTCCTCTGCAAACTGCTGCCTGGTGAATCCTCACAAGCCCTGCACCCAAGGGGACAGCAAACTGGAGAATGAGGTGGTGATGGAGACTAGAAACCTGACCATTGAGTGACCTTTTGATAGGAGGTGAAGGATCATAGTAGCTAACTTTGGAGGATGAGTTATATCTGCTGAGCCCCTTCTCTGAAGGGCAGAGCATCCTTATCTCCCAATAACATCAGTGGGAGTTTGAGAACACTCAGCAACTCATAGGCTTGGGCAAGACAAATACAAAGGCCTTGGGTGGCTAAAGTTAAGCACTAAAATCTGCAGGTAGAAGCCTAAATACCCATTATAGCCACCTGCAGAGGTGCTGATTAGGGCACTTAAATCTCTATCAGCTTTGTGGTGTTTCAAATAGATATTTGAAAAACAAGGGGACTGATGTTTAAAGGCATATTTGGCCTTTGGTTGCCATTAGACAACTTTATACCAGGTGAGTGGGCTTTCCAAATCCAGATACCTGAACTCAGACTCCTAACAACCACGGGTAGGTGCATCAATAGGGGTGGGGTTAGTTGTAAAGTCACCCTTTTGCTGCCCTATGTTGCAGTGGAGCAGGGCAAAGTAGCCATAAAGCTGCCCTAAGAGGCAGCTAGGAATTCCCCAGCATGTGCAAATCCCTAACACCCAGAGAACCAGCATGTAGAGTGTACAGCCAGTGTAGCTGGCTGTATGTCACCAACTCCTAGCTTCCCACCCAAGTATATGGGGTGTGAGCTGGGAACAGAAGATGGCACACACAGTGTGCGTTGTGCTACAGCTATCTCCAGTGCAGCAATGGCTGTTACAAGACAGCGTAATTTAGAACAGCCCAGAGTCTAGAGCTCAGGTGTATTTGAGGATCTGGGCCAGTACTTGACTGTTACTATAATAATGACCTCTGAGCAAGCAGTATAATCTACATGCTTATCAATGAGCTTGTCCAGAGGCTGCATGTCCATCAGAATGACTAGATGTCCTGATGTGTAATAAAAATGCTTGAGTAATAAAAATCAACCCAGGCTACTTTACAGGGCCTGATCCTTCTCTCACTTACAGCATCTGAGCAGTAGGACAACAGCGACTACTGCCCAGTATTATAGTTGCCTCTGTCTTCTTCCAATTTTGGGTAGCAGCAGCGAGGAGTATAAGGGCCCTACTGTCAATCAAAACTTAACCCCACCCCTTGACCCAATAAGCCCTGCCCGCCGGTCATCAGAAGCCCCACCCCATGGGGGTATTACTTCTGGGGTCAAGGCAGACACATGACTGGAAGCAAGGTGTGTCATGTGACCCCTCTAAGAACTCCTTCCACTATACCAATCAGGATAGATTTTGCCCCGATAGGAACGCCCCGAGAGAAGATTTAACCAACCAGGGGGAGTTCCGGGGTTTGTGTGACCCCTCTAAGAACTCCTCCCACTGCCCTCTACCAATCAGGAGGGGCTTCAGCCACTAGAGAGCACCCTGAGAGGAGATTAGACCAATTGGGGGGAATTCTGGGGCTGGGTGACCATCCAGAAGTGGTTCGTGTGACCCCCTCTAGGAACTCGTCCCACCACCCTCTACCAGTCGCGATGGGTTTCGGCTGCAGAGGACTGCCCCGAAAGGAGATTTGACCAAAACAGGGCAGGTTCTGGGATGGGGTGACCACCCAGAAGAGGGTTGTGTGACCCCTCTAAGAACTCCTCCCAATGCCCTCTGCCAATCAGAGTGCATCACCATCACCCCACAAGTTCCAGAGCTGGACAGAGAAGGCGATCTCTTACCAAGAAGACATGTTTCAGAAATTGTGGAAAGGCTGAGAGGAAACGTGGACTCCTTTACCACCCCCCTGAGAACTTCAGACTTTGTTTTAGCCCCGCGGACCTTTGGACTCGTGTGGAGAAAGTGCTACAGCAGCAACAGTTCCGAAGAAGTTGAGGGAACAGCCGAGGGGATTCCTTTGGCCCAGCCATTGATGGATACGCCAGATCCTGAACCCAAAGCCCAATCATTCATGAGACACACCAGTGAGCATGGTGGCCTCTCGTTGTCCACCACCCTGGAGGAGGAAGGCGATCATTGCTTGGGGGAGTTACCGGCGGACAAGCTGAACGGAAAAGACGTCGCTCAGGTAAATGAATGATTAAGAAGCGACAGTTGATGATGAGGTGTAATGAGGTTAGGAACCTGGGGTTGTGTAAAACTAAATAATAAGCAGTGAGAACTTACACTTGTTTCTTGTCTGAGACAGCTCGATGATGCCTTTCTAGAGGACCCGGAGGCCCTGGACAACGTTGCATCAAGCAGCAAAGATGAACCGGGCCTGCCTTGTTTTTGCTGAACGCCGCTAAAAATTGTTGAAGAGGACTTCGAGGATGAAGGTTATAAGGAGTTTAGGAGAAGGTTTGGCATGGAACTCGCTGAGCCAGTGCCACATTGTGAGTGTAAAAATGTATGTGGACTATCGTATGCATTGCTGTTTATGCTGTTCTTAATAACTGTCTTAGGGAAAAGCTTTTTGAAGATTGTGAGGGCTATGTCATAGATGCCCCAGCCCAATGGCACTATGACTGTGTGATTTGGACTTCAACTTTATATGTAAATTTAAATATGTAAATTAAAAAACATCTATTGAAAAGGGCTCTGTGACTATATGCATTTCTGTTAGAAGGTCTCTGGCCCTTAAGTGAGCTAAAAGTTTTAATGGAGCCTCTTGGTTTGTTTTCAAGAAGCTGTATGTCTTTTAAATTAAAAAAATGGTTTGTGAGAATCTAACTTTTGTGGTTTTGTGTAAAAAAGACCCATTTACAGCAAAAAGCTGAAATGTATGTTGTGGGAGGAGAAAAAATCCTAAAAATGTGTTTACAGTGTAACCATTCTGCCCATCAGAGTTGGCAGCAACAAGAGCTGCATTCAGTTGCTAGGAACTCCATTCCAATAACACAATGCAAAACTGGCTCAAGCCCTCAGCCAGTGGGGCACTGAGGCTCCCCTACTACAAGCTAAAATCACCACTTACTTTGTTAAGTAGTAGGGAGGACTCAGTGCTGGTTCACCATTAGCCCAAAGTGAATTCAGCTCTGCAGTCTGTAATCAGACTCTTCATGGAATCAAAATTAGCACTAACATTTCACAGTGGAGACAGGAAGAAGAGATGGAATTAGTGTCTGGGGCCCACCAGGTACAAATACCTGTCCCCAGCCTCTCTCAATTTGCTGAGTTTTGGAACCCATGTCCCTTGCCTAGCGAGTGCTAATTAGTTGATGGCGAGTCCCTCCCTCATAAAAGGCCAAGTACAGTTCCACTGTCCTTGATTCACATAATCAGGATAACAACACTTTATTCTTCCTGCCTCAATAACAGAGAAACTGGGGATTCCACAGCAGCCAAAGTGACCATTTGGGCTACTGTGGGCTCATGCTAGGCGGGGTGGGTGTGCCTGTGCAAACGAGATCAACCCCTGACATTCTTTTCCACAACTCACCACCAAATGTCAGGGTAGATCTCACCCTGACTCTGCTTACAACAGTAAAACAAACAGGGATGGTTCAGACATGTGTTTGAGTACAATAGAGTTGACTCATCCTGTTGAACTGAATGGTTTTAACCACACCCCCACTGAATAGTGAAGGTAACTGTGACTACTTATCGTTGTTGCCATAGGGATAAATTTGATTGGTGTGCACCCATAGTAAGGGAGGTGGGTGGGTGAGTTTTGATTAATATGAAATGAAATAAAACCTCAGGAATTTGCAGATGTTATTGGACAGTTTAAATATAACCCCTGGAGCTGACAGAGTGTTATTGGACAATTTAAATATGACCCGGGAGTTGGTTGGATGCTATGGGTCAATTCAAAGCCATTAAAAGTTTAAATTAATATATTTACAACAAACAAACAACCCCCCCCAAGGGTCTAAACCAAAACTGAAATGTTTCAAGGGGTCACAAACCTTCACCATGCTTTAGAAGAAGCATTTGCTCTAAAGACAATCAAACATTTAAAAGCTCTAGGGGGCTTATTATGGCTGTGATACAACCATTTTATTTCAACCCCCACCCCAAACTTTATGCATGAAAGAAACGTTTTAAAAAACAAGCCCCAAAGAGATGTACTGATATCTGCAAAAGGTCCCCACTTGGGACGGGGGGGAAGCAGTTACATTAAGGATTGGGGATTTATGTTTAATACTGTAAGAAGGCCCTACAGAAAAATGTATTTTAACTAAAAGAAAAAATGTAGCCGAAAGCACCTCAGTTGTGCAGACAGCTTAATTCCCACACCCCAGCTCACAAAAGGGAATGTTAGGAAGGGGCCTAAAGTCCTTAAGTCTCTAGTATTTCAGAGCTGTAGCGATCAAATCAACCTGCTAGCTACTATTTTGAAGTCCTTTTGAAACAAAGGGCTTGCTTGGATGGTATGAAAACCTCAGGTATTTTGGAGACTGTTTTTTTCCAACAGAAACTCTTGAATGGCTGCTGGGCTCCAAGAGGAGGTATGCTCCCTGTTTTAAACTCTGAAAATATATATTGTATAATATCACTCGTTGGCTGTGCTGTCTTAGTAAATAATGGTGCCTGTGTTTATTGCAGTGTGATCTGTTTAGCACAGAACTAGTAACTTTAAATTGCATTTCATCACCAGGCCAATGTAAAAACCATTTTAACTGTAGTTTTGCTTAATAACTTCAGATACTACACAGGTTGTATAGGGATTTGGGGCTAATACTAACTAACAGTTTTTGCTTGTTCTTTAATCCAAAGGCCCAAACACACATTGAGGGGGACAGAACAAGCATGTGCCTGCAACACTTTATCCTGTAGTAGAAGGTAACTTTCTGAAATTGGCTTTTAAATGCGTGTGGGTTTTAAACTCTCTCTCTCTCTCTCTCTCTGTAAAACATAGGTGGGATTTTTTTTAAGTATATGGCTCCAAAATGATGGTAACGGTGTGTTTCAAACTAAGAGGGTGTTGTTTTTTTAGTGTGCAAAATGTGTTTTAACCTGGATTTTAAAAGTTGATTTTGAAAGCCGTTTGGTTTTTATTTTGCAAAATGAGGTGTATTTAAAAAAAAGTTTGTAGGTTTGTTGTTTTAAAATGGTAGAAAAACTCAAAACTCCTGTTTGTTATACAGCCTGAAATGGATTATTTTGTTTTAAGCTATGACTTTTTAAATAGAAAAATACCCTAATGAATATTTTATTTTTAAGTTTACAAGACAGTTTCATGTGATTAATAATAAATAATAATAATAATATCATCTGCTCCACAAACCTACCCAATACCAGCAGTGTTGAGAGACCCCGACGAACTCTTTCAGTACCTGTTTTCCCTCAACTATAAGGTTTCATCCTGCAAGTTTATCGACGATGAAACAGCATGAGTGTCTTGAAAGGACCCAAAAGACCAGTACTCTGTCTCTGGAAATACCAATGTTTTCATAGCCTGTTTCACCACTGCTTATGCCTGCATAGAACTATACAACTTGCTAGACAGGTTGCAAAAGCAGTGCCTGTACCATGACACTGACTTGGTGATATTTGTGAAAAGGGAGGGTGACTGGAATCCTCCTCTGTGGAATTATTTAGGCAAGATCCCGCCAGATCAACACATTTGTGTCGGCAGGACCGAAAACATACGGGTAAAAGCTGCCGGGAAGAAAGACCTGCATGAAAGTCAAAAAGTATTACCCTGAACGTAGCAAATTGTGAAAAGATCAACTTGGACAGTTTGAAAGATCTAGTTCTGGACTATTGCACGGGCCTGTGAGAAAACACCTCCAAAAAGATAGAGGTTCAGCAGCCCTCTATCATAAGGAACAAAAATCAGTGGCAAATAAAGACAAAAACCCTTAAGAAAACACAGAAAGTCGTTTCCACCAAGAAGGTCCTAGGAGAAGGGTTTAAAACCCTGCCCTATGGCTTTAAAAATGGATCTGAGGTGGAAACACCCCTTTTCTGCAATTCTTGCGGGGCCTAGCAACTGTGGGAAAATGTGTTGATAATACCAAACAAACATTGTCTGTTATGCCTGAGAGTATTGGATAACATGGCTATAAAAATCATTGCAAGATACACGTCTGGGCTTGTTGAAACATGTTTTAAGCAAGGCTAGATATGCCCAAGAATTTAAATTTAGTTTTTACAAAAGTCATTACCATCCGGTCGTTTTGCACTAAGTCGTTAGAATACAATTTTAAAATCCAGTCAAAAGATAAACCCTTGCTACGATGATGTAAGAAAAACACGCAGTGATCGCTGCAGGCGACAGAGTGGGGGTCTTGTAATTGTCTATTGTGAAACACATTATCTGTGGCATTTCTGTTTAAAAATTTCATAATGCTTTTAGGAAACAGCACGCTATTCGGGGGGGGGGGCGTATGAGTCAAAAAACTCTCCATGGTTACACCTCACCAGATACAAGGTGAGCCAACGTTCACCAGGTTGGTTATGTGGATGCATGTTGACCACCAAACCTAAGGGTCTCTGAGACAGCTTGCTGCCAGGGAGCCAATCATAAGGGAATTCTTTTTTGTGTAAGGGGTCATTGATGAGACACGTGAGAGCTGCACGGTGTCCATGTTCACATATAGTCAAGCAGAACATTTCTCCTCTGATTTATCACTATGATGTTGTCAAAAACCCCATACACGATCATATTGACGGTGACGGTTAAAGCCGTCCCAAAACGTATTTCTGCTCTCAGGTTCCCGGTTTTAAACAGGGAACAGTGATTGGTGCATTCTTGGTTGGGAGACAGGTCAAAGGCAAACAAGGTGTAACCCCGGGCAAATTCCTCACGGTTGATTAACAGAGAATGATCTTTTACATGTTTACCAGCTGTCTGTACCAGATTCATGTATTCTCTCACGCAGTGTTCTGCCTCGAAGTCTGGTTGCAGAGGCTCGGTTACGGAATATTCCACCTACGCCAGCCTCGTACATCCAGGAAGGGCATATCCCACCTGGGCTTTGTAATAGTTCCTGTAGATGGTGGGGTCGCTGTAATTTTTTAGGATCGCCATAATGTTTTGCTTTTTAGAAACTTCGCTCTCTCCGGGGACACAGGTGCCCCTTGATGATCACCTTGCCAAAGAAATACAAGACGTGTCTGTTCTAATCTGTCTATTTCAATGGTAATGGTATCGATGTGGTGTTTTCTGACAGGAACGTAATGAGGTTTATCATAGGGGATGGTGGCAAACTCGTTGTTCCTTCCTCGGACAGGGACACAACGTAACAGGGGAACAGAGAAGTCCCCCACAAACTCGTGTTCTACAATATCTGTGAACAGACGCAAGAAATTAAAAGCCCTGTGATGTCTGCTGAGAAGGGGAATTATTGGACGCTGTGCTTCGGGCCCAAACCTAGAATGTTAGCTAGCTCCCCGCTGATAGAAAACATACAAGTAACATCGGCAGATTTAAGACTAACTTTTCTACCCCCAGTTTCGTAGTTCATGACCACCTCAGGCGGTGTGGGATGACGAGCCAAAGTACTGTTCATATGATCCAATAATTCAGGTATGGACGAGTAATAACCTCGTTGTAGGATAAACTCCATGCCATACCTGCAAAGGTGATTTCAAAAGGGGTGTCTTCGTTGATAGTGTTCCGGCTGGGCGGTTATTGTATTTCCACTAACCCACCTCCCAGGCTCTCCGGACATCCTAGGGCTTAATTAGCCGTATTGTAAAGCTCAAGCTGGTGTTCTGAGGAAAAACTGCAGAGCTGGCATTGCTGGGCAACGTAATGGAGAATCCGCTGTCGCTCATTTTTCTCTCTCTCTGTCTTTGCAGGAGGAATCTTTTTGTTTGTTTCTTTTGTTCGTGTCTAAATGTCACAGAGTTGAGAAGCTTCCACCCAGCTGTTAAACTTATCGCCTCCTCAAACCATTTCACCAGTAGCTGCTTTCTTCTCCCTTTTCCTTTATCCACTAGAACTTTTTCGATCCTGTAAATCCTGTCTCGTTTGGGGTTTACTTTTTGTAATTCTTCAGGGTAAAAAGATCCAGTAACTGTCTCACCCTCGTAATCTTTTAATCAGTATATAGGTCTCTGGCTCCTGGTTAAGGCTTCATCCACTCTAAATAGCTCATCAGTAAACGTCTGTTCATAACCTTTTTCAAAGGCTCCTTTGACTTTAGATAGTCTCACGTGGTCGCCTTTTCTAAAAGGGGCAACAACTGGCTTTATTTTAAAACCATCTCTATAAACTGTTTTCCATATCTTCAGAGAATGTGAAGGATTAACATCAGCAGGTCTGGTACGTATAGTTCTGTGAAAGCTCCGGTTGTCACTCTTTATAAAGTCAGATAACACGTCTTAAAGCCTCTGTTGTGTTTGGAGAACCGGTGCACATCTACCAGATCTGCCTGCCATTGCGCGTCCACATCTGAAACAATGGTCTTGTTTCTTTTAAAATGTATTTGAGCCAGTTTGTGTAAAGTGTAAGCATCTGATCTGAAAGCCAAGCTGTTACCTGTCTTCTATTTAAAGTTTTACCGTGCTTTTTGGCCACTCAGAAAGAGGATTCTCCCACCAAAGCTCCCAGCTTCCCTGGGGATGTAATATATTTTCATTAACAGAGCTGTGGAGACAGGACTGTTCCTGGTACCGTCTTTTACTAACGCAAGTATGGAGGGGATACAGTCATAGGGACACATTTAAATAAGTTTAATTAATTGCCTGGTTTAACACAACCTTTGACAGCCACCTGTAAAAATGGACGCCATGACCCCTACAACGAAAGACTCTGAGCTGGTTCATTCTTCTATTTTGTCCTTTTCCGGATTTTCCTCTTGAGATCTGCATCTCAGACAGGAGCAAAATCAGCTGATGCATGACAGGGCTACTGATGTGTAAGTTCTCAAAGGCCTCTTGAAAGGCATCGTCGAGCTGTTGAGAGATTTTCAGACAAAAAATCAGTGTAAGCTACCCCCTGCTTGTTCTTAGATTTATGCAATGCCAAGTTGATTCCTAACCCCATTATACCCCCATGATCGACCATCGCTTCTTAATCATTCATTTACCTGAGCAACGTCTTTCCCGTTCACTTTGTCCACCAGTGACTCCCCCAAGCCATGATCATCTTGCCACTTTGGGGGGGGGGGTTGTCACACTCAACGAGGTTCTTCACAAGGGTTCGGGGTCGGGTCCTGAGGTATCTATCAATGGTCGAGTCAAAGGGCCCTCCTCGGAACTGTAACTGCTATAGCGCTTTATCCATACAAGCCCAAAAGGTCCTCGGGGCTAAAACAAAGTCTGAAGTTCTCAGGGGAGTGGTAAAGGAGTCCATGTCTCCTCTCAGCCTTTCCACAATTCATAAAACACGTCTTCTTGGTAAGAGATGGCCTCCTCTGCCCAGCGCTGGGACTTATGAGGTGATGTGCTGCACTCTGATTGGCAGAGGGCATTGGAAGGAGTTCTTAGAGGGGTCACACGACCCTCTTCTGGGAGGTTCACCCCTTCCGAGAACCTACCCTGTTTTGGTCAACTCTCCTCTTGGGGCAGTCCTCTGCAGCTGAAACCCATCGCAATTGGTAAAGGGTGGTGAGAGGAGTTCCTAGAGGGGTCACATGAAGCACTTCCGGATGGGTCACCCCACCCCAGAATTCCCCCCAGTTGGACAAATCTCCTCTTGGAGTGATCCCCAGTGGCTGAAACCCATCCTGATCGGTAGATGGCGGTGGGAGGAGTTCTTAGAGGGGTCACACAAAGGACAGGTCACCTGCCCCAGAACTCCCCCTGATTGGTCAAGTCTTCTCTCGGGGCATTCCTATTGGGGCGAAACCCATCCTGATTGGTAGAGGAAAGTGGGAGGAGTTCTTAGAGGGGTCACATGACACATCTTGCTGCCGGGGTCAAGGGGTGGGGTTAACATTTGATTGATGGTAGGGCCCTTATACCACTGGAGCGCCTTGTTCTGTTTGTCTCCGTTCTGCTTCATTCGCCAAGCGCTCCGCCAGGACAGATGTCACTTATGATCTCCGTTGCCACCAGCTGGACAGTGGGACTTGGGTCTTTCTCTAGGACCCGGAGAGCTGAAATTACAGAGGACATCACGTTAGGGAACAGACTGTCAAATCACAGCTAAGCGTGATCACAGAAGCAGAAGTACCTGAGCAGAATGATCACATGGAAAAATGTGAAACTGGGCTCAGTCCTTCTATTGGGGTGGAAAATACATGATAGATGAATAGGCCTCACTTTTCATATAGTCACCTGTGCCTGAAATAGCTGGAGACGTATTACTTCTGAATACCACACTACAGCCGCTCTCCAATACAAACAAAGCTTTAGGGTCCCCCATTGGGTCCCTTCCATGCTCCCAACTGTGGGGAGACCCTGACTCTACCAGAAAGTCATCCACTCTGCTGCAAATGGAAGAAGGTCCATTGTTTCAATAGCTTCCACTTTTCAGTTATTTTCCAGCTCTATTCAGGAGCCACTGCCTGAGCTCAACTCAACCTGGAATTTAACACAGGCCAGGTCCAAGCTGGTTTGCGCATGATACAGGGCACCTACTGGAAGCAAAATTGCTGGTGGGAAATTTGAGGTAGCAGAAAGTGGCTACTTCCCACTCGGGGAGTCCACAGAAAGCCAATAAAGCCCAAAGTGTGGATAGCACTGGCTGGGGAGGGGGCATTGCCAGGACAACCAGGAGATGCACTGACTCATATCACACCTTCTGCAGCTTCCTCCTTCAGGGGAAATTATGCTGACTTTCTACTGGGCAAGAGTGAATTTGTCCTTTGATATGTGGCTGATGCATTTTGCACCAGTGGTATCGGTTACTGCTGCTTGTCAGCTAAATTCCTTTATAACTCATTAATGAGCAGGACTTCAGCTGTATTTATCACTTACACATCAGCAGATGTTCCAGGTCCAGCCATTTCATACGCTGAGTGTCTGTGTGTTCCAGGATGATGCCTAAATACACAATGTCAAATAAATAACAACAATAATAAAACCTTCCCTTGTTGAGTGCAAAGTGATATTAGCAGCCCCTAGACAGGTCTTTGGGGTCTCCTACTGTGGGCCTAAGGGTGAGCTGTGGGCAAGAGGATGCTAGAGGGGTTTAGAGTCCACACTGAAGAGAATGAGAGAGACATTTTTTAAAAAGAATGTTTACATAAAACCCATTTGCTTGAAACAGTCTGTGCTCCTCTTGCCACTGCAGTCAGTTATTGGAGACATACTAAGATAGTGTCTTGGTCTAGTGGTCTGAGCAAAGGACTGAGGCCAGGAATACGTGAGTTCTAAGCAGGGATCTCACAAGGTGACTGATAGGTGAGCCACAATGCCTGCCTGTCTCACATGGGTGTGCTAGGGAGAAGAGGGCACTGGGTCAAAGAGGAGGAACCTAATGCTTCCTTGACAAGGTGCTGTGGCCAGGAAGGTGAAACAGCAGGTGCTATGGGGAGGTGGGCTGCTTGCCTCCCAGTGAGGAGCACTGAACAGCACTGGGTAGGTCTGCACTTTGAGCTAGGGGTATCACACCCAGTTCAATGGGACAGGCCCACACTAGCTCTGACAGCGCTAGCATTAGAGTGTAGCTAAGGCAGCACAAGCCGTGGGAGGAGCAGCCACTGTGAGAATAGACTTTGGGGCTTGGATGGGATCATACTTGGGGTGGTTAAACCTCCTGCCGTCGCAGCTACTCTCTATTTTTAGCACACAGGGCTAGTGCGGGTGTGTCTCATCAAGCTGGGAATTATACCCCCAGCTCAAAGTGTAACCATGCCCTACGTGACAGTGTCCCAGCCACTACTACGAAATGACTGCACCGTGCTTCCCCTGCAACAATCTCGAAGCACTTTATAGCAACTAATGAATTCCTCCGACCACCATCCTGGAGAGGTAGGGACATTAACATCTCCATCTATGGCTGGGAAGCTGAGGCACAGAGAGATTAATGGCAGCTCAGTGCTGCACAGTGGGATTTTTTTTGTCTCCCTCAATGGGAATATCAAAAGGGACACTGGGCATCATCTCTCACCAGCTAAGTTGGCGGCAACTGCCCGGATCCATTCCCAGCTGCTACTGAAGTACGTGATGGTGGTGCTGTACAAGTTTTCCAGCAGTTCTGCATTTTCTTTGGCCTAGAGGAAATCAGGGACACATGAGCTCTCTCTGGCTAGAAGTGCCCTTTGACTGCCAGCACATGCTTTTATGAACCACAGGTAAATAAGAGAAAGAACAGGTGGCTGGGTAGAAGTGGGAAAAATGGGAATCTGGGGCAGATTTACATTTCCCATCACCCTCCAGCCAATAATCTCATACAATTCAACAGCTCACTCACAAGGTGTCTGCAAATGTCCACCTGGAGCTCTTCAGGCTTCAGCTCGGCTCTGCCACCAAGGTGCTTATTGATCGCTTGTTGGAGTCTCTTCAGTCCCAAAAATGGGAAACAGAGGTGAAATGTAGCTCTGCATTCCTGAAAAAGAGTGTCACACCATTGAATTGTTCCCTACCGAGTGCTGTGTTCAATCAAAGGGAACTCATCTGCGTGACTGCTCATCTATTCCAGGACAAAAAGGGATTCATCTGGATGTGACTGGCAGAAACATGCAGGAATGACTAATAGAGGGGAGAGCTTCCACTGAAACCTGGAGGTAGCATCAATGTCTTTTGGGAACAGGTATACCGATGAAAGCTGCTTCACCAGGCACAGCTGTGGTCTCTCCTCTGTTCTGGGGAGGCAGGGGTCTGGGGTTCAGAGACAGACAGGAACAGAGACCTGTCGGGGTCAGACCCATGACCTATCCTGGATTCTGGTGAGGCAGCCATGGACCAACCTGGCTGGAACTGACTCAGCAGGAGGGCAATGAACTGAGGGGAGAATTTGGGCCTCCACAACAAGCAGGAATAGCAGTGCTCCCCTGACATTGGGAGGAAGATTCCTTTGGCTTAGTAAATAAGTCACTGTTGGTCTTACCATTGAAACCTTGGGGCTTGGGTCTTGCAGATGCAGCAGAAGTGTGACCCAGCTCTTTCGAACCTGCTCGGCGAAATAGGCCTTCCGTTTTTTCTTTGTCAACTGAGCCAGGATGCCAAATAGGACAAAGGCCACTGAGCGAAGAGCATCGTCCTCCTACAGCCAAGAAAGCCCCACAACTTGGTAAGTAAGGGACAATCCCATCACGCACCTCACACAGCCGTCTCTTCTACGCTAAAGTAGAGTGATTGCAACTACAGCTAGTCAGATAAACTTTAATTAACCAATTTTTTGTTCGAATTTTCTAATTCATGAAAATATTTTAGAGACAGTTCAATTTTGATGAAATTCCTCCAGAAGCCAGGCAGGGTCCTTAGAAACCTGCCTGGTGTCTTGCCAGTACACCCATCCAGCTCCTTGGCAGCCAATCTATCAGGCTGACTGGGATCATAGGCTTCCAGGCTCCCAGCTTTGGGGGGAAGGATAGCTCAGTGGTTTGAGCATTGGCCTGCTAAACCCAGGGTTGTGAGTTCAGTCCCTGGGGGGCCATTTTGGGAACTGGGATAAAAAGCTGAGGATTGGTCCTGCTTTGAGCAGAGGGTTGGACTAGATGACCTCCTGAGGTCCCTTCCAATTCTATGACCCTGGGAGTCCTAGCTGTCAAATTTGCAACTCCCTGGCACCTCTAGCTCCCAGAGTTTCCTGGGTTCCCAGCACCAGGATAGTCTGAGAGCAGACTGCCCCAGGCCAAGGCTTCCAACAGAGCTAGGTTGAGAATAGTAATTCTGTTTCACAAGGAGTTCTGAAGTTTGGGGGAGGGGTTCCCACAAATAGGAACAAAACCAAAATTTGAAATCTCAAAAATTCTCTGCAAAACAGAATTATCATTCCAACCCTCTCACATAAAAACGGTATAGAGCAGGCCCAACACTTTCTACTGCACTCTGTAACCCCCTTTTCATGGTTATCTAGCTACCTAATCTAGTATTCAGACTTTCTTTGAGGTTCCCAGTGGCTATCAAGAACAGAAGGGTGAGACTGTGGGAGCAGGGATGTCATCCCCGTCCTCCTAATGTTCTCCTCCTCCGTAAAATACCTCCCTTCCCTGGGGCCTAAAATCTCTGCACTCTAACATGAGCAATGCCCAGGGAGTCCACATCACACATCGTAAATCGAGTCTAATCAAGATCGGTTGAACTGGAGTTGGAGAGTTCTGTTCACATACATCGTCAAAGTAGGTCCGGATCTGTTGGGTGAGGTCTTTGAAGGAAGAACCAATGTCCTTCTCTTTCAGCTCCTTCAGGACTTTGGCCAGTGCTTTCATGCTCTCACCAATCACTTCAGAACTGAAAATATCATGTAAGGCCCCGATCAGTATGTCCAGAAGAAACTTCTTGTATTTTTTCACCTGTACAAACATACGACATTAAAGAAAACTTATCACTGATCACACTTCTAAGAACTTTTCTTTAGCAGTTATGAAGCTGTGGGAATTTCATCAACCCTCTCTCCCTCCTGAGATCTATAGCTATATTTCAGACCAGGTGCTAGCTTCAATGAGCCAAACTCGGTAACATAATACACGTGCATAATCCTATTATTAGATTTCTAGTTACTTAGATTCCAAGGCCAAAAGGGTTCATTGTGATTATCCGGTCTGACCTCCTGCATAACATAGAACTTCTCCGAAATAGTCTCTGAACTAGAGTACATCTTCTAGAAAAACATCCAATCTTGATTTTAAAATTGCTAGTGAGCGAAAATCCACCACAACTTTTGGTAAATTGTTCCAATGATTAATTAAAATTACTATTAAAAATGTACGCCTTATTACCAGTCTGAATTAATCTAGCTTCCTTTTTCTCCATTGAATCTTGTTATACCATTGTTTGCTAATGTGAAGAACCCATTATCAAAATTTGTTCCCCATGTGAGTAGTTATAGACTGTCCTCAAGTCACTCCTTAACCTTCTCTTTGTAAAGCTAAATAGATTGAGCTCCTTGAGTCTATCACTAAAGGTATATTTTCCAATCCTTTGATAGTTCTTGTGACTCTTCTCTGAATCCTCTCTAATTTATCAGCATCCTTCTTGAATTGTGGACATCTGATCTGGACACAGCATTCCAGCAGCACTCACATGAGTGCCATATTCAGAGGGAAAATAACTTCTTTATTCTTCTTCAAGATTCCTCTATTTATGCCTCCAAGGATCATTTCAGTCCTTTTGGCCACAACTTCGCATTGGGAGCTTATGTTCAACTGATTATCTGCCATGGCTCAAGTTTTTTCTCAGCATCATTGTTTCCTGGGATAGAGTCTCCCGTCCTGTAAGTATGGCCTGCATTTTTTGTTCCTAGATGTATACATTTACATATGGTTACATTAAAGTGCACATTGTTTGCTTATGCCCAGTTTACCAAAGGATCCAGCTTGCTCTGTATTGACTGCAAAAAGGTGACTAGGGTATGGGAGAGAGCAGAATTTGGCCTAGTGCATTGTGTGCAGCCTCTGTAAACTCTGAGCAATTATTTCCCTTGGATTCTCTACTTATGTTGCATCCTATTCAGTATTCTCTCATACCTTCACAGGCGCCCCATTGACTATATTTCCCAGGCCTCTTACAGCCATCTGACGGACAATACTGTTCCTATCCTGTGACCTTTCTTCCAAGATGCGCAAGACACTCTTAAGCAACTTCTTCTCCCTGAGCATGGGATCAGTCATTAGCTGAAATAAAATCAACATGTCCATTAGCACCAATATGATCCTTAAGATTGGGAATAGAATTTGAGCCGGCATAGAATACACTAAAAACAACAAGGAGTCCTCCTATAGCCACAGTCTTGTGGATACAGACTAATATGGCTACCCCTCTGATACGTGGCACATAACACACTAACTTTATCATTCCACACAAATGAGAAATGTCTTAAAAACATGGAGCTTTCCTTTTGGGCACTATAATAGGGATCCACTCACCTCTTGAGAGCCCCTTAGTGGCCAGGTCTGGTACCACAGTCCTTTTCTCACCCCAGTGCACCCTGCCAGCTGACCTCAGTGAGTCTTCTGTGGCTCAGGCCTCTGGCTAAGTCCCAAAGTCCAAATGAACCCCTTCTGGGCTAGTCAAGAACAGTCCCATTGCCCTCACTAGGGTCTCCAGCCCCAACTCTGGGTCCTTGAAATTCTGCTCTTTGTTCAAGCTCTCCGTAAGCATTGTCCCCTTCCTGGGGCTTATGCCACTGTAAGTGGTAGGGGATCCAAGGCCTGCCCATAACTCTGAGTTCCAAACCATGGACCCTGTAAACAGTAGTTAGGCACCGCTTGATTTCAGTTCATTGTTGCTTTTTCCTACCAGCCAGTTTTAGCTTCACCCTCACCTCAAGGTTCAAGTTCTTAAGGACTCTCTTCCTGCAAACCCAACTTAAGCAAATACTGCCAGAATCAAACTCTGGCAATCCCTGGAATTTCTGTGGCCAGAGAGCAGCACCCTTTCTTGCCCCTCCAATTCCTGGCAGGAACTGACCTGCTAAGGCCCTGCAGCTCCTTTTAGCTGAGCCTGATGGGCTCAGATTGGCTGCTCTCATGAGGCCTCTCTAGACAGACCCAGATTTGTGGCTCTTTTCCTGGGGCAGGGTGCAGTAGGACCATGGGGCCTCTTGTAAGGAGCCTCAAAGCCCAGGTACAGCCCATCCCAGACACAGATCGATTGTTTTCCTTAGAACCAGATGAGCCCCTAAGATAGTTACTTAGCATAAGTGGAAATATGATGCAGATGTTAGAGGAGGGCTGTAGAAAGGGAGGATGGTCCAGCAGTTAACACACTTGTCTAGGACTTAGGAGACCCAGGTTCAAATTCCTGTTCCTCAAAGACTTCCTGGGTGACCTTGGCAAATCACTTAGCCCTTCTGTGCATCAGCTCCCTGCCTGTAAAATAGGAATAATAGTGCTTCCCTACCTCCCAGGAGTGTTGTGGGGATACACACATACATAAATGAGTTTTGAGGTACTCAGATACAATAGTCATGAGAACCTAAGACAGATGTGAATGCATTTGTATGTTGCTTGTTTTATAGTATTAGGACACTAGGTTCATTCCGAAGATCTGCTGAGTGAAACCAAAACCAGGAGCTGTTGGTTAGTATCAGCACTGGGACTTGGCAGAAGAGATCCAGTACTTCAAACTCTGTCTGTATCTCTCTCAGCCAGCACCTGTGGTTGTGTAGCTAGTATAGGCAATGACAGCAATACAAATATCAGCGAGAGAATGACTCCGAAAGGTAGAATGAAGTTTCTTGTCAGGTTTCCATATAAAGGGGGACCCAGTCTACTATCTAAAATGACAGTTACTCCTATGAACTGAACTGTACAACTCCTTAAAAGAAAGGCAAACAGACAGTGGTCTAATGTTGAAACTGCTCTTCGGAGCCCTGTGTCTTACCTGGGCAAGGAAAGCTGTGCCGGTGACTCGGAAGTTTTCCATTGGGGAATTCACCCAGGGAAGGAGGCTCTGGATGATCTCAAGTGTTATTAGTCCAAATCTTAGCAGACCACTGGAAGGCAAAAAACCGCTTATGGGGTCGATTGCACACTTCAAAAACTCAGCTGCTCTGAGCAGACAGCTCTGATATCTATGGGTGGGAGCTGTGTGTTTCCACCCAGGGCACTCCCCACAAAGCTATAAACTGTAGGCTCCCTCTCAGCCACTCTATTTGCTACTGATTCCCAAGGATAAAATCATGCCTCTTAGATCTCTTACCTCACCAGCAGACACACTCCCTCATGGTGAGTCTGGGGGTTTTCAAGCAGAATCCATGTTTTCTGCATCCTGAGCACTCTCACCAGTCTCTCATTCCCAGCTTTGGAAAGCACAGATTCTAATGCTTGGACAGAAAACCTGGGGAAAGAGAGGCACAGAACTGCAGCAATCAGTAGGAAGGTGCAGCCTGAACAGAGTCAGGAAGCCCAGGTTACTTGTCAGGTCTGCTGTTCATCGACAGTTCATCCACTGGCAATATCCTGGACACCAGTGTCCCTGGAAGGACTTGATGCCAGGAGGTATGTTTCTGTCTCATACATCTCATATAACTAGTTTTGCTAGGGACAAAATTTTGCAGTCATTTTTCACTTTCTGCAAGGAGTATGGATACTAGCAGAGTACAAGGATATAAAAAAGATACATGATCAGGACCCAAAAACTGGGGGGCATAGAATGTGGTGATCACTAGTGGATATTTTGGGGTTGTATCTCCAGATATGATGTGACAGAGTGCTGAGGGTATGCACTTGAGTCAGCACTCTGGTCACTATTAGTACTAATTCAGTTCCTTACAGAAAGCCTAATTGGACAGAGGTGTAGCTGATTATGAGGTCAGATTGGGGCTAGTGAGTCATGGAACCAATCATTCCATTAACAGGGAAACTGTATAAAAGGACATGGGCAGGAGCCCTTTGAGGGGAACAGACAGAGAAAGAAACTTGGGTGACCAGATATCCCGATATTTGGGGCTTTTTCTTATACAGGTGCCTATTACCACCCACCCCCTGTCCTGATTTTTCACACTTGCTGTCTGGTCACCCAAAGAGAAACAGAAAGACAAAAAGCTGGGAGAGCCTGACAAAGTGAGCTCTCTGAGTGGAAACACCTTCCCCCCATTTTGGAGAAGAGTTTAGAAAGTTGAGATACAAGATAAAGGTGCTATGTATTGGTAGGGGGATTAAATAGACTTCACGTTGGTGTTTACAAGCAAGAAAGTCTCAACGTGGTCTGTGTTTGTAGAAGATGTGGGGGTGCAACACCCCTCTCTGTCACAGCTGGGGGCTCATCAGGGATTTCCCTGTTATCTATGCAAATGGAGAGCCTGCTGGAGAAGCCGGGGTAGAGGTCTGGCAGTCTGGGTGATGGAGGGAACACACTGAAATGGGTGGTGAAGCAGCAAGGAGAAGTCTAGAACAGGGGTTCTCAACCTTTCTGTTTCTGAGCCTCCTCTCACCTCAACAAGCTATAAATACTCCATGGCCCACTCCCAGGCCTCTGCCCTGCCAGGCATCAGAGTTTGGGGCTCCTGGCTCTAGATTTTAACTCCACAGGGTGCAGGGGCTGGGGCTTTAGTGCAGGTGCTGGGCCTCAGGGCTCCAGCCTGGCTGGGCTCAGAGATTCAGCTTTCTGCCCTAAGCCCCAGCTAGTCTACTGCCAGCCCTGCTTGGCGGACCCCCTAAAACCGGCCTGGTTGAGAAATGCTAGTGTAGAAGACCCCACAGACCTTCTAACAATCCCACCAGGCAGAAAAACAGCCTTTGCTTGGCTGGTAGGTTTAACAGCAAAAGACCCTTCAGGAATTTATACAGGAACAAGCCCAGGTCTGGCAACAAATCCTCCAAAATCTGGCAAGTCCTGTGACAGGAAATGGAAACCAGGCACAGGAGATCAGACTCTGTAAAATGGGACCTGCGAACAACCCTGATCTGGTTTTGGTTACTCTTAAAGGAGCAGCGGTGAGACCTCACAAGGACAGAACAATGTGGGCCTTTCGACTGACACCCCATTTAACCGGGGAAGCACATATATGGCTCTTAGTGATTAGCGGGCAAGAGATTAGGACGTGATTAAGGCAGCCATGCTGGACGAGGTGGGGCCTGTCCACAGAAAAGTACTGCCAGAAATGGAGAGTTGAAAGATGGATTGAGGGATTAGGCCTCTGTGCATTTGCATAGAAATTGAAAGATTGGACCACTTACTGGTAAGGCCACATACTCAAACTGTGGGGGAGATCATGGACTGCATGATTCTGGAAGTTTCTTCAGAGTCACCCTGAGCATACCTGAGTATAGGTTACGTGGCACCAGCCAGTTAATCTGGACCCCGCAGTTAAAGTTACAGAGGAATTTGCAGAGGCGGACATTCCCAGAGTGAGTCAGTGGTTTAAGGGGCTAAAAGATCACTAAAAGATTGCCATATGAGTCTCAAATAAAAGCTCATGTCCCCAATATCATTGTGAAACACATCTACAGATGCTGTGTAAAGAGCCATGTCTATGCATTGAAAATTACATTCTTATGATCTGTGTCTAGGGACTAGTCACCAGGAAAGGTGAAAAAATGGTTTTCTTTAAGGCAAGAAATGTTTCTCCATCTGTTTGTTTACATGTAAATTAAGCATGTAGGGTTCACATTCAGTTCAGGACTGTGAGAACTTCAAAGAAAGAAAAGTAACAGGAAGGAGACAGGGAGTGGGGACCCAATTTTGGGGTACACCTCAAAGGTTTGCTCTAGTATATTTGGGGGACAAAGAAGACACCCTGGCATCTTTCACTGAGGAAGTAGATGGACAGCGAGACAGACAGCGGGGTCACTATCAGGCTTGGTTGAGAACGTTCGGTGAGAAACATCTTTAGACAGGAGGTTAACCTGTTGGTTAAGTTTAGTCTCTAGGACCATGTTATGATTTCATTTGACATGTAACCATTTTTTGCTTGCATTCTTACTCACTGTCACTGGAAATTCTGTTCTTTGACCATACACTATAGAGTATAAGTAATAAAGTATAAAGTACAGAGTCTAAAGTATAAGAAGTAAACTGGTGTGTACTGTTCCATAGGGAACAGCACGCCCGGTAATTCTGTGGGTGTTCAGTGGATAAAGGTCTGGACACTATACGGAATGGTAAGAAGACTCGGGGGTTGGTGTGTGCCTATCACTAACCTGTACAAAGAGACTGGGGTCTGAGGAGGCCTGGATGGCAGTGCTTGTATTGCCAGAGCCTGGTTATTTTAGGGAACTGACCCACAGCAGACACAGACAAGACTTCCTCACTCTAAGGGCAGGCAATGGTAAGGTGCCTCATAACCCTGGAAATTCCTGGGGAGTGTCACACAACTCTATTGGAATTCTTTGTTTCTCTCCCTTCCTTCTAATTACCGGCAAGGGTTGCCCTCAGTATGTTGTTGGTCTTTTTGGAATAGGCTCCGGCTTCTTATCCTTGGCAAAGGCATCTTTTGTCCTGAGGTTCGGCTGACCTGCTGCAGGAGAACAGGAAACAACTCTGGGAGCAGCTCCTGCACAGCTTTGCTCGACTGCTGTGCTGACACCACCTCAAAGATGGCACATGTTGCCTGAAAGGAGAGCATGGTAAAAAATGAGATCTCCTCCAACACCATCACACCCTCTTCTCCCCTTCTGATATCAGCTGTACTGAATTTTCACTTCTGCCGGTAACTTGAATGACTGCAAGCAACTCCCTTAACTCATGGCTCAGTTTCCCACATCTGTAAAAATGTGTATGACCTACCAAGGCATGTTGTGAGTCCTAAGGAATATTTGCAAAGCACTGTGAGAAACCTGGTTCAAAGACTTTCTAATTGCCAGATGTTATTAAGTAAATCAGCCACGTACTCTAAAACTGCGTATTTGTTCCACAGACAGCAGAGCTGGACTCAGGGAAACAGTACATCAGAGGAGAAGTGCTCACACAGCAATATTCTACCACACTTCTAGCTTTCCATCAGTAGAATTGTCACAGGGCAGAGGAAAGCCTGAAAGGCGTGTCTGTCATCTCACTTACTGAGAGAGGTTCAGCAGCTGCCAAATGCCTGTCAGTTTCAGTCTCTGAGGTGGTGCTTTCTTCTTGGCTTGTTGACGTCTTTATTTTTTCTATTAGGACCTGTAGGACCTGAATGGCAAGCAAGGGGTCTTCCCCTAGAGATCTCCACAGCTCACTGGTGTCACTGCAATTTAACAGAAGTTACATGTGACCCCTGGACACTTTTGTGGCTCAGACTGAATGCGTCCTATTTAAGTAAAGACCAACTTTTCTCCTTGCCTATGAGGAGAAAGTTAGGAGCACTGTCCTCCTTTAACGCTCCTCCTGTTTAAATATTGAGTTTCCAGTTACAGAACTAGGTTAAGTGACCTAGTCTTACTGCAGCCTAACCATTAATACTAGACTTCCGAAGGACAGGACACAGAGCGCCAATCTCAGTTCCTGTTTTCCCACTTCCCAGTAAATATGGAATCCTGAGCATGTGGCTCCCAAAGATCCAGGGTTTGGAAGGCAAGTGGATGAAAGAAAAGCCACATTTCTACTAACTGGACATACAATTATGAGAACGAATATTCATGGCCATCCTAGTTCCCCTTCACAAAGGGTGTCCCTATCCTCTGTTTGCCAGAAGCTGGGACTGGGCAACAGGATGGATCATTTGACAGTTACCTGTTCTGTTCATTCCCTCTAGGACATGTGGCACTGGCCACTGTCGGAAGACAGGACACTGGGCTAGATGGACCTTTGGTCTGACCCAGTATGGCCGTTCTTATGGTCTTAGATTCCAGCACTGATAACTGATAACCCAGTTGGGGACCTTTAAATGAAATGATGGATCTGCTTCCAGTCCAGTTTTAAATCCCAAGGACAGCAACTCTATTCTAGCAGCCACACCCTGACTGATACCAAGCGGTGGTCTGATGACAATATTGGCCCTATTCTTTGTCATCAGCCAGGGATTGGACTTGAAGCTGTCATGCTACCAGGAAATCAACAGCAATTGCTAATTTCCAAAGTGAGGTCAATTCAGGTGTCTAGAGTGCCAGGCCGGTTCCAGGCACCAGCCCAGCAAGCAGATGCTTGGGGCAGGCAATGGTGAGGGGCAGCACATCTGGGTCTTCGGTGGCAATTCGGCGGCTGGTCCCTCACTCCTTCTCGGAGCGAAGGAGTAGAGCTGCACATCACGATCACAGGGTTTTTTTATTCCCCGCCCTTTTTTTGCTGCTTGGGGCAGCAAAAGCCCTGGAGCCAGCCCTGCTAGAGAAGTAGATGTTTCCAACAATACACTCCAGTTATACCAGTAAAGTTAGGTCTTTAGGATGTCAAAGCAGTTATGAATTAATGGAAACAGAATGACACTTAATTTCTCTCCACACCCCACCTTACCATGCTCTTGGACCTTCCTGGAGAAAGACCCAGGCTATTAACCATCAGTAATTATCCCAAAATGTCTGCTGCTTAAATAAAGCCCTACATCTCCCAGCAAAGCTGTGGGACCCATGTTTTACCAAGATGAATGCAATAGGTAGCGGTATATACCTGTCCATTGGCAGATGGTTGCTGAGTAGGCTGGAGATCACTGCCTCTAGGTGATGGTGAGCTAAAATAGACACTGCCTCCAGCAGGAATTGCCTCAAGCTGCCCTCCTGGATAGTAGCCATGTGGCTATATATTATATCCACAATAGCTGGCACCTGGAAGGAACAAAACCAGAATGAAATGTCCCTTTTTCTTTCTCTCCATTCATTCTACAGAATCAAAACCTTTCTTTAGACATTTGCTGCTTTTTTAGAAATTCCTCAAGAAACAAACGTTCAAATATGTCTGTGTAACTTTAACCCACAACAATTGCCCACACTTGGCTGTAAAAATTAACACTGACACACACACATATAGCGAAACCCCGCTATAACACGATGATCAGGGTCCAAAAAATTGGATCGCGCTAAATGTGGGGTCGCGGTATAGCAGGGTTTACCATTTCAAGCTGGTCAGTTTCAAGCCGGTCGATTTCTCTTGGGCAGAAAACTACTTTCATTTGTGAACTGCCCACCGCAGTAACTGAAAGGGTGGAGCTCCAGCAGCGGGGGCTCTCAGCCATGGAGGGAGAGAGGGAAACACTTGGGGTGAGCAGGGGAGACGTGCAACGGGCAGAGGAAGGGCGAGGAGCAGCTGGGGAGAGAGTGGCTCTTCTCAGCAAAAGGGTAAGCGGGGGCAGGTGGGAAGAGGCAGTGGGGAAGGCACATTCCATTTTTTGCTTTTTTTTTCCCTTTGGGGGCACTCCAGCCCCTCTCCCTTCACAAATCCTCTCTCTCTCTTTTTTCTCTCTCTCTTTTGCGCTTCCGCAGCGCTCCAGCTGCTTTTTTTTTTTGGCCTGGGGCGGCCGGAGCCACCTTACAATCGTGTTATAGCCGAATTCGCATTATTACGGGGCGCATTATAGCAGGGTCAGGGGCGGCTCTAGCCATTTCGCCACCCCAAGCACGGTGGCACCCGTGGCTCCGGTGGACCTCCCGCAGGCGACCGGCAGAGCACCCCCCGCGGCGTGACGCCCCAAGCACGCGCTTTGCGTGCTGGGGCCTGGAGCCACCCCTGAGTGGGGTTTCCCTGTACATACCAGGTAATTTAATGTGGTGGTGCCCAGCTATGCATTAACTAAACCAGCTGGCATGCACAAAAGAAGGCTTTGCTTGCCCAGATTTTGCAGGTGTGATTTAAGCAGCCAAATGCAACCATTTGCCTCGAAGGATGCACAGTTCATAAACAACCACAAGCACAAAATATGCAAGTGCTTTAAACACAGTGTGCAAATGCCTGGGACTATGAACAGGTGACGACCTCTCATTCATTCCTAGCCCTTCACATCTTCGAAATACTGTGCAAACGTGGCAGTTCTGCTGCAAGGGTTCCCTGTCCTGAGGCCTTTCACCAGCCTTGATAGAAGATTTGTGGAGTGCTCCTTTCATCTAGCCCTAACGCACTGGGCTCCAGAATAAGGCATATAAATAGTGGATCCCAAAGACACTATAGTTTTCTCCCTCCCTCCTTCTATTCTTAAAGGGTACGTCTACACACCAAAAAAATCCCACAGCAGTGAGTTTCAGAGCTCAGGTCAACCTGGGCCTGAGGGGCTTGCACTATGTGGCTAAAAGTGTAGCTGTTCCTGCTCGGGCTGCAGCCCAGGCTCTGAAACCTGGCAAGAGGGTGGGTCTCAGAGCCCAGGCTCCAGACTCACTGGGAATGACTACAGGGCTATTTTTATCCAGGTAGCCCTTAGCCATAGGCCTCCTAAGAACTGGATGCCTCCAAGTGCCGGTCATTCTGTCTTCTTGTCTTTTCCCCAGAGTGTTTTTTCAAGCCTTTCTTGGCTGAATACTGTGGCAACAAGCCAGACAAATAAATAACCAACCATCTTCCTTTTCCCTTGGATTCTCTCTGTCTATTGCTATTGATTCTGCCATTGCCTAGTTTAGGGTGGGAACAGAGATGGAATCGACTATGTCCGAGGGGGAGAAACAGGAAGATTTTTGTTCATTACACATGAGGGCAAAGATCTAAAAGCCTCGTGTTTAGGCAGAAAACCTCTCCAGTTTCCCGTTTTACCTTATCAAGCATGGCATCTCCACACTCCTTCAGTATAACCTTCATCCACAGTCCAGCTGCTGTGGCACAGGTGGGGCTGGCAGACAGCATACTTTCCACTGTGGCCTCAATAAAGGCTGTGGCCTGTTCTGGGGGAAAGTACTCACTAACAACCTGGGAACAAATCAAAAACAGGAGAGACTGCAATGATGTTTGGCTCCAGCACTTGTAAAAATGGAGGCCTAATATCTCTATGGAAAAATATCTATGCATCAGCAAATTGCATCCGACGAAGTGGGTATTCACCCACAAAAGCTCATGCTCCAATACGTCTGTTAGTCTATAAGGTGCCACAGGACTCTTTGCTGCTTTTACAGATCCAGACTAACATGGCTACCCTTCTGATTAATTAACAACTTGTTAATTAGCCTCATATCCAGCTAGCCATTTGGGATTAAAATTCTCTCCATAGTCTATATACTACATTTTTGTATTCTACACTAATGAGATCAGGTTTGAGGCAAAGCTTCTGTTGCACAGTTAGCAGAACATTGTACTGGATATGCAGGAGGTAAGTTTCCAGTTTGTATTCTCTTAGATACACTGCATCTTTTTACAATATATACAATGAAGTCAAGAGAGGCATGCACACAAATATAGGCTAAGGCAAACCCACAAGGTGACAGAATGAAGACTGGATGGGTTCTCAGCTTGATGTTCCACTAATACAGTTTTTTCTCATGGATAGCTGGATAGGTACATGTGTGCGCATCTGCGTGTGCATTTTCATGGGCGTGCAACATTCTGTGGAATCTGGATTTTACATGGCATTCATAGCACACATCTATGAAAAGCATCTTGCTGGTTACTAGCAACGAATGCCCCTCGCCCACAGCTCGCTCCAAGTACGGAAGGCATCATGAAAGCGTAAATGTAAAATGAAGGGTGCCTGGTCACTAGAACATCCGCACAACTTTTTTGAGTCAGTTACCCTGGCCATTTTGGAAGATGCCTGAAACAGAGCCTCGGGGTCTGGAGCTGCTGTTAGTTCTTCATGGAGACATCTCAGCTCCTCTTCCGCTGACCCCAGGTTCATGGGCTGGCCTGGAGTGGAGAAAAGGAAAAAAAGTACTGTAACGACTAATGAAACTGAACCTCTACTGCATGGATATTCATACAGGAGGATCCATGTGCTAGGCTGTTATCAGCATAGTGTAAAATCTTGGCCCCATCAAAGTCAACGGCAAAACTCCTGTTGACTATAATGGAGTCGGGATTACACCCTAAATGTCTGAAAGTTAACAGTAGCGGTATGTTATTGTGACTGATACAGGATTGAACAAGCACCGTATTCAGCTTGGAGCAGCTTTCTGGGGGTGTCTGGTTTCAGTAGCCTCTCTGCTCTCACTATTTACATCTAATCTCACATTCAAGTACAACTCATGGAGGTAGATGAGGGGTTCCAATGTAGAAGTGAATCCCTCCACCAAACTCTCGTTGTAAACGAGATGGGGCTTGACAAAACCTTCGGCAGGAAACCCAGGCTCATCCGTCACTTCTAAACAATGCTGGGATTTCTATGTTGTACACTCAAAGACTGGAGTCCCTTGTTCTGTTTCTGAATCACCAACACTGTTTTTTAGGACTGATTAATAATAATTAGAAATACGGTGACCAGATGTCCCAATTTTATAGGGACAGTCCCGATTTTGGGGTCTCTCTCTTATATAGGCTCATATTATCCCCCACCCCAGTCCTGCATGAGTTTCACATTGGCTGTCTGGTCACCCTAATTGGAAATGGCCTTAAATATTAACCAAGTTCTATCCCTTTACATCTAACCATTAGGTGAAAAGAATATCCTACGCCAGGGGTCAGCAACCTTTCAGAAGTGCTGTGCCGAGTCTTCATTTATTCACTCGAATTTAAGGTTTCGCATGCCAGTAAGACAATTTAATGTTTTGAGAAGGTCTCTTTCTATAAGTCTATAATATATAACTAAACTATTGTTATATGTAAAGTAAATAAGGCTTTTAAAATGTTTCAGAAGCTTCATTTAAAATTAAATTAAAATGCGGAGCCCCCCGGACTGGTGGCCAGAACCTGGGCAGTGTGAGTGCCACTGAAAATCAGCTCACGTGCCACCTTCGGTACCCATGCCATAGATTGCCAACACCTGTCCCACTCTTTCACAAATGGGAAAATGGCCTACACTTACTCCAATAGCTTTGAATGCTCATGACAGAGGGCTGCTGCAAGAACTTTTTGTTTAAAGAATTAGTCCAGGAAACCCCTCCAATACAGCCAGTGGCAGGGTAAAGAGAATGAAAATGTTTAGTACCAAGGGCTTGTCTACATGGAGATAGTCAAGAAAGCTAATCCAAATTCATTTTCAAACTGCATTAGTTAAACTTCATTAAACACCTCTGGGGACACACTTATTTAGAATTAAAGGGGCCTTTTTCAGGTTAGTTTAATTCATGTAATTCACTAAAATTAAGAAGGGCCATTTTCATTCAGAATCAGAGCATCCACACGTGTTTAATGACACTTTAAAATTTACACCTTTAGTTCATTTGGATTAACTCTCCTTAGTGTCCCTGTGTAGAGAAGCTCTAAGGAACTGAGCAGTTATCTACCTGGTGCAGACCATTTATTATTTGTACAGTTCCCAGAAGTGTGCCACACTCTTTACACATCATAATCGTCTCTTCTAATGAGCTATTTACAAGATGCCCACCACTCTGTTATCTAAGTGCCAACAGACAGGACAGAAAGAACTAGAGAGGCAAAAATGGACATTACAACAGTGAAAGAAGGTGAAGAATTACTTATACCTGCTAATGGGGAAGAATTACTTATACCTGCTAATGGTCTCCTCACCTTGTATACAGAGAAGGCAGCTGATACAGTCAAACACCCACTGACGAGACGTGGCCAGTGAATCACAGCTGTATGGTGCTATTGCTCCAATCAGAGATCCAAACTGATGAAAAGTTTCCTGAGTCTAATTAAAAAAGAATGAAGAATGAACGTTCTCCAGCTGTACTAGACTTCACTTGCCATCTTTATTGTTGATACCAGTCAGCTCTGTGTTTTTGGGGAACCAGGGCACAGTATCTAGCTTGTGTGACTCATGAAGGACACCCCCAATTCCCATCTCTGTTTGAACCAAAACCGATCAGAGAAAAGGCTTGCAGAGAACAATGAAGGGTTTGGGGAGACATACCTAGACGCCTCCTGACAAGGGTGACAAGATTAAGACATCTCCATTTGCATACAGAATGAAGAACAGAGACAACTCCGCATGCCTCAACTGCATGAAAGATGGAATAGGGATTAGCATAAAGAATGAAGAACATAGAACCACACTGAACTCTGGGACCAGAAAGCAGGGACGCATTGAATCATGGGAATCCCTGCTCCAGATGCTAATGAACCTACGCCTGCACACACTCAGCTCAGCAATTATCAGACCAATTCTAGTAATAAATCTTTGACTCATATCCCAAAATACTGAAGCAGCCTAGTTGCCTTGTGAGCTCCCCGGAAGAAAACAACACCCATAGCCAAGAATGATCAGCTCCTATTGTCTAGCCTAAAGAAAACCCTTGAGCCATCAGTTTACCCATAAACAAATCTAGTGTTCTCCTTCAACCACTGTATTTTCTCTACAAACTCCCCTACCTATGCCCAAGAAAGGGTTCTGATGTATAGACCCAAACTCTGCATCAGTTCCACTGGGATTCCACCTCCTGACTGATCGTGCTGGGGGCTCTGCCTGTCTCCAGCACTCAGGACCCTGAGCTACCACCATCACCTGGGAACCCCGACCAGTTCAAGCCTCATGGAGTGGGTGAGATCCATCTCTCTCTCTCTGTTTTCTTTCCTACCTCAGGGATTAACCTTTAAAATGTAGCTGCTATGTTTGTTTAGCCCTCCTGGTGTGGTTATCACTATGATTCAATCAATAACTGTTATGGGTCAGCTGGTTGCTTCTCTCTCTATCAATTTGAGATTTTTGTGTTTTTAGCTTCCCCCATTTACTCTGCAGCAACACTTCTTGTACCTAAGCTAAAGATCCCTGTAGTGCCCCAAAATACTGTGGGGTTTGCTCATCAAATGGGTTACTACCCGTACAATTGTAATGTGAAAGTGTGATAGGAATGTGTTAAACTTGGGGCACATAAGTGGGTGCGGGGAGCAGTGGAAAGTGCTGCTGAACCCAGCCTGTTGAGACCAGGGGCGCATGAGGGTACCAGCTTGAAAGTGCTGCTTAACCCAGCCCACTGAACACAGGGACATATGAGGGGGATCAGCTGGGGAGTGCTGATTGACTTGCTCTGCTAGTGTGTGCGCATGTTTGTCTAGTTCTAGTTATTAGCCCTGGGGAACCTAGGTCCTGCAGGAGAGCTCCATTGGGAGGGGACTTGTAGAAGGAAGGAGTAGAACACACAAGTGACATAAGCAGCACATTAATAAAATTACAGAACTGCCCCACCCCTCCCTTCCCCCACAGAAGAGTAACCCTAATTAATGAGCCTCCCCAAAGTAACGGGCACGTCTGGTAACGTCCATAGAGAGTCTCTATGGATAGAAATTTCATGCTCTAGTAAAAATATAACAGTAGGGATCTATTATCGACCACCTGACCAGGACAGTAATAGTGATGATGAAATGCTAAGGGAAATTAGAGAGGCTATCAAAATTAAGAACCCAATAATAGTGGGGGATTTCAATTATCCCCATATTGACTGGGAACATTTCACTTCAGGACGAAATGCAGAGATAAAATTTCTCGATACTTTAAATGACTGCTTCATGGAGCAGCTGGTACGGGAACCCACAAGGGGAGAGGCGACTCTAGATTTAATCCTGAGTGGAGCGCAGGAGCTGGTCCAAGAGGTAACTATAGCAGGACCGCTTGGAAATAGTGACCATAATACAATAGCATTCAACATCCCTGTGGTGGGAAGAACATCTCAACTGCCCAACACTGTGGCCTTTAATTTCCAAAGGGGGAACTATACAAAAATGAGGGGGTTAGTTAGACAAAAGTTAAAAGGTACAGTGACTAAAGTGAAATCCCTGCAAGTTGTGTGGGCCCTTTTTAAAGACACCATAATAGAGGCCCAACTTCAATGTATACCCCAAATTAAGAAAAACAGTAAAAGAACTAAAAAAGAGCCACCGTGGCTTAACAACCATGTAAAAGAAGCAGTGAGAGATAAAAAGACTTCCTTTAAAAAGTGGTAGTCAAATCCTAGTGAGGCAAATAGAAAGGAGTACAAACACTGCCAACTTAAGTGCAAGAGTGTAATAAGAAAAGCCAAAGAGGAGTTTGAAGAACGGCTAGCCAAAAACTCCAAAGGTAATAACAAAATGTTTTTTAAGTACATCAGAAGCAGGAAGCCTGCTAAACAACCAGTGGGGCCCCTTGATGATCAAAATTCAAAAGGAGCGCTTAAAGACGATAAAGTCATTGCAGAGAAACTAAATGGATTCTTTGCTTCAGTCTTCACGGCTGAGGATGTTAGGGAGATTCCCAAACCTGAGCTGGCTTTTGTAGGTGACAAATCTGAGGAACTGTCACAGATTGAAGTGTCACTAGAGGAGGTTTTGGAATTAATTGATAAACTCAACATTAACAAGTCACTGACCAGATGACATTCACCCAAGAGTTCTGAAAGAACTCAAATGTGAAGTTGCGGAACTATTAACTAAGGTTTGTAACCTGTCCTTTAAATCAGCTTCGGTACCCAATGACTGGAAGTTAGCTAATGTAACGCCAATATTTAAAAAGGGCTCTAGGGGTGATCCCGGCAATTACAGACCGTAAGTCTAACGTCGGTACCGGGCAAATTAGTTGAAACAATAGTAAAGAATAAAATTGTCAGACACATAGAAAAACAAACTCTTGAGCAATAGTCAACATGGTTTCTGTAAAGGGAAATCGTGTCTTACTAATCTATTAGAGTTCTTTGAAGGGGTCAACAAACATGTGGACAAGGGGGATCCGGTGGACATAGTGTACTTAGATTTCCAGAAAGCCTTTGACAAGGTCCCTCACCAAAGGCTCTTACGTAAATTAAGCTGTCATGGGATAAAAGGAAAGGTCCTTTCATGGATTGAGAACTGGTTAAAGGACAGGGAACAAAGGGTAGGAGTTAATGGTAAATTCTCAGAATGGAGAGGGGTAACTAGTGGTGTTCCCCAAGGGTCAGTCCTAGGACCAATCCTATTCAATTTATTCATAAATGATCTGGAGAAAGGGGTAAACAGTGAGGTGGCAAAGTTTGCAGATGATACTAAACTACTCAAAATAGTTAAGACCAAAGCAGATTGTGAAGAACTTCAAAAAGATCTCACAAAACTAAGTGATTGGGCAACAAATGGCAAATGAAATTTAATGTGGATAAATGTAAAGTAATGCACATTGGAAAAAATAACCCCAACTATACATACAACATGATGGGGGCTAATTTAGCTACAATGAGTCAGGAAAAAGATCTTGGAGTTATCGTGGATAGTTCTCTGAAGATGTCCACGCAGTGTGCAGAGGCGGTCAAAAAAGCAAACAGGATGTTAGGAATCATTAAAAAGGGGATAGAGAATAAGACTGAGAATATATTATTGCCCTTATACAAATCCATGGTACGCCCACATCTCGAATACTGTGTACAGATGTGGTCTCCTCACCTCAAAAAAGATATTCTAGCACTAGAAAAGGTTCAGAAGAGGGCAGCTAAAATGATTAGGGGTTTAGAAAGGGTCCCATATGAGGAAAGATTAAAGAGGCTAGGACTCTTCAGTTTGGAAAAGGGAAGACTAAGGGGGGACATGATAGAGGTATATAAAATCATGAGTGATGTTGAGAAAGTGGATAAGGAAAAGTTATTTACTTATTCCCATAATACAAGAACTAGGGGTCACCAAATGAAATTAATAGGCAGCAGGTTTAAAACAAATAAAAGGAAGTTCTTCTTCACGCAGCGCACAGTCAACTTGTGGAACTCCTTACCTGAGGAGGTTGTGAAGGCTAGGACTATAACAATGTTTAAAAGGGGACTGGATAAATTCATGGTGGCTAAGTCCATAAATGGCTATTAGCCAGGATGGATAAGAATGGTGTCCCTAGCCTCTGTTCGTCAGAGGATGGAGATGGACGGCAGGAGAGAGATCACTTGATCATTGCCTGTTAGATTCACTCCCTCAGGGGCACCTGGCATTGGCCACTGTCGGTAGACAGATACTGGGCTAGATGGACCTTTGGTCTGACCCGGTAAGGCCTTTCTTATGTTCTTATGTTCTTATGTAACATTGTGCCTCTGATTCCTGTACTGAACTAGGTAACGCACAATGGAAAATATAATCCCAATTGTACATACAAATGGATGGGGTCTAAATTAGCTGTTATCACTCAAAGAAGAGACCTCAGAGTCATTGTGTACAGTTCTCTGAAAGCATCTGCTTCACATGCCATCAAAAACGCTAACAACATGTTAGGAACCATTAGGAAGCGGATTGATAATAAGGCAGTAACAGGGCCGGCTCCAGGCACCAGATGAGAAAGCACATGCCTGGGGCGGCACATTGTAAGGGGCAGCATTCTGGCTAATCTTGGGGTGGGGCATTCCGGCCACCTTGCCGTGGTTTTTTTTTTTGTTTTGGCAGCCCGGTCTGCAGCTCTGGAGCCCCCGGCTGGCTCCCCACGCTCCGCCAGTCCCAGCCCAGCCGGGGCACGGGCCCGGGGGTGGGGGGCAGGAACTAGTGATCCCCGCCGCTCACCGTGCTGCCGGGCTCCCCAGGACGTGCCACTCCCCGCTGCCTGCACCCGCCTCCGCCTCCCATGCCGCTCTGAGCCCGGCCCGGCTGAGCCGCCTTTAAAGGAGTGGCTGAGCCAGCACCTCCTGCAGCCCCCAGGAGAGGCACCCCAAGGCCGGAGGAGGGAGCCCGTCTCGCCCGGCTGCGAGCGGGCTGCAGCGCCTGGCTGCCTACAGGGGGTGGGTGCCACCATTCATCCCCCTGCGAGCCGCCTTGACCACCCTCCACACGCTCCCTGCGGCTGCTGTTTTTTTGGTTTTTTTTTTGTTTTTGCTTCGGCAGTCCAGCCACCCTTTTTTTTTTTTGTGCTTGTTATGTATGTTCAAACCCAGCATGGGTAGTGATCCAACCAGAACAATAAATGAGAAAGTAGGTGTGCGGCTTGGTTAGACCTCTGACCAGTGCCACTCTTCCATGTCTGCTTCTTCTCATTCACTGTTACCACAGCACAAATGAAAACAACATGAAGAGAATGTCCAGGGGAGGTTTCCACACTGGATAGACCTCCATGCAAGAACACACCAGGAAGAAATGGTGACAGCAACTGGTTTTGATCTCATTTAAAATTCACAAGTTATTGTACTATCATCTCTTAATCTTTTAGTGCCAGGATTGGGCTGTTCCTATAGCTAACATCAAATGCTATAACAAAAACTCTAACTTTTGCTGTCACTGTGTTCAACTGCCAACATTGGCATAAAATGCATTAGTGCAAACTACAAGGTCCATCAAAGCAAATACACTGCTAAGATAAGCTTGATGCTCTATTAGTTCCATCATAAGCTTAAATGAAAAGTCACCAGGTTCTGCATAAAGTTAAAAAACAACTAGGAAATCTGCTGTTACCTTTTGGATAAAGGGCACCTTCTCAAAATTTTCCAAATGGCACCAACTCTCTCAGCTGATGCACTGTGAAAATGTAACCCTTAGCAGCCTGAATCCATCCAGCAGCAACAAATTAATAAATGCAAATGATCTAACCATTTCTGATCAGTACCTTGGACTAATATTTATTTTTCAGACTCCAAATTTTCCTGAGCATTAGCAAGCAAGATTTTTAAAGATGAACTTGGAGAATACATTAATGTCACTTCACTAGAGCTCAGGAAATGAATTCACACCAAGTAGTTATTTTATTTTAGCAGAGTTTTCTTGGACTGAATTCTTTCATTTCCTGTTTGCTACATTTCTGGCTGTGTGCCATTGAATTGTGGCCAAAGCCGTAGGCCTGGTTTGGTGAACCAACAGCATTAGGATAAATTTTTTGTTTTCCTGAGCAGAAGGGGAGGGAGGTGGCATGTAGCCAGGGCCGGCTCCAGGCACCAGCGGGCCAAGCGCGCGCTTGGGGCGGCATCCCCCAGGGGGCGGCAGACAGCCCCGGTGGACCTCCCGCAGTTATGCCTGCGGGAGGTCCACCAGAGCCGCCAACTGGCAACCGCCAAAGCGCCCCCCCCCCAGGGGCGCAAATCCTAGAGCCGCCCCTGCCTGCAGCCGCGGGGAACCAAGAGCCCTTTAAATCCCAGCCGCGGTGGGGAATCAGAGGGCTCTGGGCTGCCCTCAGCGGCGGGGAGCCCAGAGCCTTTTAAATCCCAGCCGTGGCGGGGAGTCAGAGGGCTCTGGGCTCCCCGCTGGCGGTGGGGATTTAAAAGGCTCTGGGCTGCCCTCCGCGGCGGGGAGCCCAGAGCCTTTTAAATCCCAGCGGCAGCTAAAGCAGCCGGCTGAATTGCCCCCCCCTGCAGGGCGGCAATTCAGCCGGCTGCTTGGGGCGGCAAAAACTGTAGAGCCGGCCCTGGGCAGTAAATATCATTATGCCGCTATAGAAATCTACAGTACCCCCACACCTTGAATACTGCATGCAGTTTTGCTCATCTCACCTCAAAAAAGATATGTTAGAACTGGAAGAAATACAGAGAAGAGTAACAAAAATTATTAGGCATATGGGACAACTTCTCATATAAGGAGAGATTAAAAAGACAGGGACTTTTCAGCTAGGAAAAGAGACGACTAAGAGGGACTATGATAGAGATCTATCAAATCATGATTGGTGTAGAGAAAGTCAATAAGGAAGTGTTATTTAGTCCTTCACATATCACAGGAACAAGGGGTCACCCAATGAAATTAATAGGCAGCAGGTTTAAAACAAAAAAAGGGAAGCATTTCTTCACATAATGCAGTCAACCTGTGGAACTCATTGCCACAGAGAGGTTGTGAAGGCCAAAAGTATAACTGGGTTCAAAAAAGAATGAGATGAGTTCATTTGGAAGAACCTGGAAAATGCCTGGAAAAACTAACAGACTTTACATCTAAGCTGCCTTTGGATTCTGATCTGTTGGGATGATTCCAGAGAGACTTTTACAAACCAGCAGTTTATTCCATCACTGTTGTGATCCTGAACTATGAACATGGAAAGTCACTTGTCTGGATATTGATCTTTTAACCATTTGTAACTCTTCTTTCTTTTAACAATAAATCTTAGATTTAGTTATTAAGGATTGGCTGACAGCGTGATATTTGGGGAAGACCTGAGATTCACATTGACCTGGGGATAAGCATCTGGGCCTTTATGATCAGTGAACCCCACATATGGTGAATCAGGTTTCCAGTAACCCCTCACTATATTAGACATAGAATATCAGGGTTGGAAAGGACCGCAGGAGGTCATCTAGTCCAACCCCTGGCTCAAAGCAGGACCAATCCCCAGACAGATTTTTACCCCAGTTCCCTAAATGGCACCCTCAAGGATTGAACTCACAACCTGGGGTTTAGCAGGCCAATGCTCAAACCACTGAGCTATCCCTCCCCCCTCTTCCAAGACGTGGATGTTTACATGGGAGCCAAGGTCTGGAATACCAAAAGAGGACCATGTTTGGCATCTTGTTAACTAGGGTGGAAGCTCTTTTGTTGTTGACTTGGTGAATCTAATGATAGAATAAGCCATCAGTTTGGGGGTTGTCTCCCTCTACTTCTTGCAGTCTGCCCACAGTGTGGTCACAGCATTGTTGTGTAAACCTCTCTCTTACGGAAGCAGAGGGATGTTCATCACCTTGAGATCCCAGCTGCTGTCCTGGAAGAGTTTTTCATGCATTTGCGTTGAGTGTCAGTTCTGATGTAAGCAGGGAAGTCAGCTCAAGGAAGAGTACGGCTATACTCACTGTGCTATGAACTGTCTCTTGATAGACAGTCAGCAGCTGGGTGCTGGCCTGCAAGGCCCTCTCTCTCTCCCACTCCTTCCCTGAACTGAACCATGTCTTTAGGAGCTGTTGGTAGAGCAGAGGAATGGACAGAGTTAGTACCAGAAAATCCCTCCCAAAAGTTCCTCTTAAACAGGTTTAATTGTCACTAAAATCCCTCTCCAAAGCATCTGACCTCCATGTAGCAAAGGAATTACACCTATATCTAAGGGGCTCTTCCATTAGACAAGTCCCAGGGACCAGATTCACCTCTGGTGTACTGTAGCTCGATTGAAGCCAAAGGAGTTACACGAGAGATGAATCTGGGCCCGTGTATGTGATGTCTGCTGTAGACTGTCTGATGGGAGCTGTCTAGCACATTGCATGCTGTTTGATGTCTGCTGCTGTGGTCTGTTTCCTGGGCAACTTCTCCCACATTGAGTGGCAAAATGACAGAGAGGAGCATTTATTTTTATTAATTTGAATAAGAGCAGAGAAGTTCCCCCAGCCGAGCTCCTTTTCTAACTTCACTTTTATACTGAAGATGCATCAAACTCCCCACCCCTCAGCTCTTCACGATATTCTGTTCATGTCTGAGGAACAGCAAGTCTGCTCTGCTCTGAATGAGTTTCCATACACAGGGCTTAACTCAATATTCATGAATTCCTCTTAGAAGAAGTGATCAGTTTCAACTGGGTCTCTTGGATTTGGCTACTGCAGTGGTGATTTTCTTGCCGCTCCAAGTAGTGTCAACAACACTATAAGAACTTGGTGCCAATCCAGCCCTGGCATAAAATGGCACAGCTTCCGTGGATTTCAATGGGGCACATGCCCGCTTATCCCAGGAAGAATTTGGTGCTCTCTCCCTAAAATTCACTCCGTTGTGGAAAATTCCTCCACAACTGAAGCTTGACCCCCTAAATCTCTGACTCTTCCCTGCTGTAACACAAGAAACAATCTCCACCACGGTTCAATGGTCTACTCACTTCAAACATTTCCTGGAACCAGTCTGCGGTTGGTGCTTCCTCCAGCAATGTCTCCATTAGCTTGCAAAGGGCTTCAAAGGACCTCACGTAGATTAACTGAAACCAGAAGAGAAGGAGTTAGGCTCAGTACAGATCATTTGTGTGTGGGGGCGGGGGGAAAGCTAACCATAACCTTGCCAGGGAGGCCATGTGTGACTGCCATCACCCAGTGCCTGCGGGGCAGAAATACAGTGGATGGTGCCAGAGGAGAATTGTCGTCACGTACTTGTATATGCAGAGCATCCTTTGCTGTCTCACATTCCTCTTTCATCTTCTCCAAGGGAGGAAGGGGAAATAAACTTTTGAAGCACTGATCAAGGAGTTCACGGTTTTCCTCCATGGTCAGAGATGGTTTGAGTTTGCTGGCAGAAGAAAGATAGAGAGAAAAGTCATGCATTAGACTCAGTACCACCTCCAAGTGAAAGAAATGGGTCCAATGACTAGAGATTGTCCCAATCTAGAACCCCAAATGCGAACAACCCTTCACTTTGCACCTCTCTTAAGTATTGGCTCATCTAGAAGTAAAGCTAAAACATCAACTCTCCTTTTTAGAGAAACCCACAAGCTTTCTTCCCCCTGCCAGCTAGCCAGACACCTCCCTCCCCATCTGAACCTCTGCTCCATTGTACTGCATGCCCCACCAACCTCCAATCTTGTGTCTTTCAAGCACAAACCCCCAAATGGACACATTCAAATCCTTAAGAATTAAAGTCCTGCTGGTGAGCAGCATGGAAGCCACACGGCCACGGCCAGAGGAGTCAGGGCGAATTGCCGCCGAAGACCCGGAGCAGAAGAAGCTCCGGGGGCCTGGGCCCCGTGAGAGTTTTCCAGGGCCCCGGAGTGAAGGACCCCGCTCTAGGGGCCCTGAAAAACTCTCGTGGGGGCCTGGGGAAAATTGCCCACTTGCCCCCTCCCCCAGGGGAGGTCCTGGTGAGCCAAACCCTGCAGGCATTAAACTGCTCCCAAGCTGACACTCATGAATTAACAAATAAGAAGGCATCACAGTGCCAGGAAATATGGCAGAAAATAGCCTACCTCAGATGTCCAATGGCAAGAATTGCCTTGTAGCGAACTGGAGATGCCAGGGAATCCAGTGGTTCCTGTTGAATGAAGTCCTGAAATGCATGAAGAGGGACATCAAAAATGGGAAATGGATTTGAAAGGCAGAGAGGCCTTCCTCTCACACCCTGAAACAGTGCCATATGCCAGACCTGGAATAAACAGACGCCGTGCCCAGCAGGCTCTCTGCCTCAGCAATGGACCGTAGGGCCATCTGCAGGCTATACAGAGGACAGAAAGAGAACTCACAAGACACAAGCCATTCCTTCCAGTTACAGCCCACAATATGTCAGCATCCCTGCCAAGCTCAGAGTGGACCCAGCATTCTGGGTGCCATGCAGGTTGCTCATGAGACTGCAGTAGTACAGTCACAGCCAATGGATAAAATATCATCTCCTGGAAAACCAGTCTCAATACATTACAACAAACTCTCTTGTACTTCAGTCCTCAAAGCTCCTAATCACTCACCAGCATGTAGCCAAGGAGCTCCAGTTTGTATGAGAATTCGAACTCCTGGGAGTCTCTGGTCTCCCAGATGGCACAGCTAATCTCCATGACATTGTGGATGAGGGTTAATTTTAGGTTCATGTCCTACATAATCCAGAAGGAGAAACAAGAGTATGTAGATGAGAAACTGAGAGAAAAGAACCAGAGTCCAGACGATAAAGATCAGGAATTAAATCTAGCCTCAGGGAAGGAGAGAGGTGTCCCCAGACCCCAGAAGGTAGAGGACTCTGGCTCTGCACCCACCTCAGAAGAAGAGAAAACCCAGGTTCATCAAATAAATCCAGGTCCACTTACACCAGAGCAGCCAGGACTCCTGCTTGATGTAGCAAGGAAACCAAGCTTTGTGCAATTTAAACAAGCAACTTGTGTATAGAAAACGCAAAAGCAGAGGGCAGATTATTTAGAATGTACCTTGTTCGCAACAGTGATGCCCAGCACCTGAAAAATGAAATGCAAAACAGCTATTAGCAATGTAGATAGTCCCACATAACACACAACCTCAAAATGTCCTGGCTGGTGACTATGGAGCAGAGAGAAATCACTATTGTTAAATCTTCCAAAAGGCAGGAAAGGTATCCAGAGGGGGTGTTTTCCAGAGGTCAATATCAGGGGCCATCCTCCGTAATATCTGCATTTGTGAACTACTGGAAGATCTCAGTTTGGTTCAACTGTTTTTGGCAATGCCTAAGTGAGAGTCTCAGTTAGACAAGGCAGAACTGAATGGCAAAGTGACGTGAAGAGGTGGCACTGAGATGAGAGTCAGGACCAGCAGTCAGGCACCTGGGGAACAGAAATAAAGCACACAGACAAACAAGACGACAGATAAGAGGTAAGGGAAGTAGTGAGCAAATCAACTAAATACAGGCTAGCACTAGTCTCTCTTGGGTAGCAAAAGATAGAGCTAGATACACATCCATATGAGGGGAGTTAGAGTGTTATTCTGAATAGCCTGAGTGTCACTGCATCTGAATTACTGTGTAGCTGGGGTCTACAGAATTTCAGAAGAATATAGAAAAACCTAGAGAAAATACAAAGAAGAGCAACAAAAATGATACAACATGTGACAGCTCACACTCCATCCATTACAGGTTTAAATTTGAGTTATGTGACACTTATCACACAAAAACTCTTACCTGACAACTGGCTCTGTAATGGAGAAGGATGTTCTTTGTGATGTCTGCCTCTACTCGGGAGAGAAGCTGTTCTTTTGGAGCATGGACAGCCACGCTGCTGTAGGTCAGCATCAGGGTGCTGTGAGTCTGGCCTCTTCTCCCATGGTGGTGGTCCTAGACAATCAGAAAGTTCTTCTGATGCCTTTTGCTTTGGAATTCTGATCTGCTGCTGACCAAGGAATTCCTCACAGCAGCAATAGCAGCTTGCACTTGCAAAGCTCTTTTCAGCCAAAGATCTCAAACCACTTGCAAAAAGTATTTAAGCAATATAATAACTGTGAGGCGTGGAGATATTAGTATCTCCATCATTCCCACTAGGTAACTCTGACACAGAGAGCCTAAAATGCTGAACCTACAGCAGTGAAGTACACGGGAGCTTAGTCATTGACACTGGTGGGTACAAGATCAGGCGCTAAATGTCTTGCCTAAGGATGCACAGTGAGTAAATGGCAGAGCCAGCAGTGGAAGCCCAGAGGCCTAGTCTCCTGCTCTAGCCTTTAGATCAGTGGTTTTCAACCAGAGCTACTTGTGTACCCCTGAGGGTCTGCAGAGGTCTTCCAGGGGGTTTATCAACTCATCTAGCTATTTGCCTAGTTTTACAGCAGACTACAAAGAATGCAAGTACAATATTTATATTCCAGTTGATTTATTTTATAATTATATGGTAAAAATGAGAAAATAAGCAATTTTCAGTAATAATGTGCTATGACACTTTTTAATAGTTTTATGCCTCATTTTGTAAGCAAGTAGTTTTTAAGGGAGGTGAAATTTGGGGTACACAAGACAAATCAGACTCCTGAAAGGGGTACACTAATCTGGACAGGTTGAGAACCACTGCTCTAAATCACAGGTTCCATAATTGTCATTCGTAGACCACTGGTGGTCTACCTAAAGCAGGTTGGTTGGCCACATGTTGCTTGCAACACCTCCTCATTTCCAGCTACTAACTGGGACTAAAAAAACGCTAAAAATACCTTAAATGCTTTTCCATGCAAGCAACTGAGGTAGTTCCCACACATTGTGCATGGGAGGGGCGCTCAAGCCATGAGACATCAGATGATAAAAATCATTTGAGAGAACCCCAGCTCCAGAGTGTGCTCCTCTCTGCTTAGCTGCAGACGTCACATAGAATGCACACACTGGGGGACAATGCAAGCTGAGCAGAGCAGACACTACCCTGGGGCTGCTGCCCCTGCTATAGAGGGAGAGGAAGTTGGAGAGAACCCCCTGGCTCCTTTACCTTCAGGCGGCTGATGAACCCAGAAATCTTCACCTTGCTCACTGTAGCCCCAAACTCCTGAAGTGCATTCAGGGTGAGGTCCAAGTGGCTCTCAGCAGAGAGTGCGAGGATGGAAATGACTCCCTGTCACCCAAGAAAAATACTGGTTAGGATCTAACCCACGAGTCCCTTCCTTTCAGCTGAAGGAGTGTAAAGCGCCAGTCAGGCATCAGATCCGTGGGCAGCGGGGGCTGAGTGAAACAGCAACGAAGAGGATATGAAGCAAAATAGCATCTGTCCCAGGCCAGCTCAGAGCTGAGCCCCACAGGGAGCATTCAGGGGTTACTTGGTAAAGCGGGGAGAGGGACAGGGTCCTCACCTGTCTCTCAGGGGCTTCCATATAATCTGTTGCTGTCAAAAATTGATGAAGCTGGGATTTAATATGGACCAGGTCCTGGCAAACTGCTAAGGACGTTCCTAGCGCCTTATACAGGAAACTCTGAAAGAAAGAGACCGGCATTGAGATACCAGTAACAGAACGTGCCAGTCAGTACAGAACCAGCTCAGCAATACTCAGGAAAGAACAAGATAGCCAAGTCCAAGCACTCATACTGCAGAAACATCCCATCATCTAGCCCAGCCAGAGAACCAACAATGCAGCACAGACGAGCAGCCTGTCCAAGCAAATATTGGATGGGCAGGGGGGCAAGAGAGCAGGGAACAAGTAAAAACAAATTTTATATGCAGAATAAAATATAAAGTAATGAAGCCTTGAGAGAAGCCTTATGCAGCCCCCAATCAGAATTTCAAGGAAAATTAACTAGAAACTAAGCCTTAACAGAGAACAAACCTTCTCAAGGGAGGGGCTGGCATAGCTGGCCATCTGCTGGTTCAACTCAAGGCTTATCTGGCTGCTCCAGGCACTGTCGTCTATCATCCCCAGAGATGTTCTTAGGAACTGAGTGTAAAAGAAGAGAGTTAAAGCAGATGGTTAATTGCAAGAATTTGGGGGTTGTTGTGGGGGTTTGTTTGTTTATTTGTTTGGTGTTTTTTTTCTTCCTTGTTCTCTCTTGTAAACTTTCCAATATTCAGGTGTCATGGGAAGGTTATTTCCCTATTGAGAACTATAAACATCGACAACCCAGATTTCCTCTGCTGTTGTTCTTTAACCTTTGTGTGATGATTCCTCTCAGTCCTCAAATCCAGATGAACAGTGAATTGGAGAATGAGATGGAGCCAAGAAATCTGACCATTGAGGAGTGATTTTATAGTGGATGGAGGATGGGTCTAGTAAACTTTGAGCAAAGGGCCCTGGACTACGAAGGACCAGGCACCTTCTCTGAAGTGCTATGAACCCATTCTGCCACCTCCTGAGGGTCCCCAGGGTTGTGAGGTACCTCACTACCCCTGCCCTTAGCATGAGAAAGCCTTCTCTGTGCCTGCCAGGTGTCAGCTCCTGACTCAGCCAGCCACAGGAAACACAAGCACGCCCTTCTCACCCCATCCAGGTTCCACTCTCCTTCTACAGATCAGCAATCGGTACAGTCCAACCGCCGAGCTCTCTCTGCAGCCCCACAATGTCCAGCCCCTGTTCCACTGGACACTCACAGAATTCATAGGTTTGCTACACATCACCTTACGAGTTTCACCTCAGCATCACCGCTCCATTTCACACACTTAGATACATTTATAGTGAAAACAAGCAGAGTTCAATTGACAAAGATCAGAGAGTTGAGAAGCAGCAAGTAAAATTAATGTAAACAAATGGTTACGTAAAAATAAAATCCTAACACACTTCTAGAGCTTGAACTTAGATAACCAAATATTCCCCTGTCTCACAAAGGATAGCTCCCCCAAATCTCTCTCCCAGCATGAAACACCCAGACCAAAGATCATCCTCCATTCATAAGACAAGGAGCTGTCAGTTCGTCCAATAGATGAAGGATACCTGGGGCCAGATACCTCTGGACCTCCAGATATAGTTCCACGCATTCATTGTCTTTTCCTTTGGGGTTTCTCACAGCAAATTTCGTTTGAGTGGCAAAGAGAAAAAAAGAATCCTTTCTATGTCCCCCAGTGGTGCATTAGCACCATGAGCATGCTGGTTTTCTGGTTATGTTGTGTGTTGTTCCCAGTGGTAACGCAGAGTTATTTATAACTAGCGCTGGTTGAACAATGGTAAGTCCATTTCACAAAGCAAGTGGGAGTTTTTTGTTTTCTTGATTTTTCAACACACACATGAAAAGTGAAAGAAACAAAAATATTTTGCTTTTCAAAATAAAAAATGACCATTATTCAGTTCTTTGTTTTCCCCCTTTCCTTCCCTTTATCCCTCGTCCCCAGGCCTTTCCTCCCCTCTTCCACTTTGTGACTGAAAAAGCCGGGGCGGGGGGAGGGGAGGCAGGGGGAAGGAGACAAACAGGAAAGCAAATGAAAAAAAACCAAAAAAATCAACTTCAGTTAAAAAAAAAACTGAACATTTTTCCAGTTGGGTTGGGTTTTGTTTTGTTTTTTGTTTTGTGTAAAAAAAAAAATTGAAAGTGTCCCATGAAAATAAAACTGCCAGTTTTCACTGAACAAAAGTTGCAAATGAAATGGTTTGACCAACTCTGCTTAGAATGAATAGTTTATCATTAATATTTTCCCCAGCTGATACATTTGGAGGGGGGAGGGAGGGCTGTGACAATACAGCTGAAAGCCATCTTGTACCTGAAGCAGCATCTGCTCCCACCGCGCGTGGTCCAGGGAATTCTCTGTGTTTCCTATGAAGCAGGAGGCAAAACAATAATGTCAGCTAGGTTAGCAAGAAAAGTCGTCCCAGGAATCTCCTTTGCAATCAGTCCTTCGAAAACCCCTGCTCTGCCAAGCTGTAACATGCCTGGGCTTTCAAGGCTAAATGGGACCTATGCCAAGTTCTTTGTTGGACCAACAGAAAGTATCATGTTATGTACCCTGCTGGCATTTTTATTCAGGGTCAGTCAACCCACCAGGAGTGAGATGCTGAGCACTCCCAATTCCTTTTGACTTTAATGGGAGCTGAGGGTACTTAGCATCTCAGAAAACTGTTCAGCACATCAGAAGACTGGGTTTAATGGGAATACAAACTTTTCCTGCATAATAAAAGATTCTAGTCTTGATCCTAACTTGATGTAAATCAGTGTAGCTTCACTGAAGTCAATGGAATTATACTGATTTACATCAGCTGAGAATCTGGCCCCGTTTCTGAATGTCCAGCTCTAACCTACCCTTCTTTAATGTCGGCACAAGGCAGTACTGGGGACTCTGTACAGCAACAACTAGGGAAGATACAGCTCATTTTTAAAATCTTTTTTTGACTATCAAACCCACTTGAACATTGTGGGGTCTGACCTTCATCAGAAACATATCGGGTTTGTGCTCCACGTAGGGTCTGTCATACTCCACAGAGACTACACTGGCACAACCACGTCATTGGAGTTCTGCTGGCATAACCCCATAGTGTAGATGCAGCTACACTGACTGAGGAGGTCAATAGATTCATACCACTGTAAAATTGCTGAAAGACATTATTAGGCCCACAATACCTAGAGTCTACATGGGCACCCACTTGGCCAACCTAGCTTTTATGGCTCAGGTTTCCTTACAGAAAGAAAAACTCTGGGTTTTTAATTGAATCACCCTTGAAAGTAAACATGGGGTTTAATTTTCAGAAACATTCAGTTTGCAAAATCAGACTATATATGGAACCCCAAAATATTTCACTAACCTCCAACTTCACGTGTAATACACCTTCCCAAACATTAACCTAGCAAAGGTGTGGGGGGAACTGCTGTAAAATTTCCATTCAGCTGAAACCTTCCTGGCCTGATTCTGCCCGGATTGAATTGGCTTCAGTGGTTTAACTCTAGATTTAGCCCAGTGGTTCACAGTTATCCAGATGAAGGAAAAGTGAGGGCCTAGAAGCCCAATTTCAATTCCCCACTGTTCCCACATACTGCAACAGGAATGGCACAACACGTGTCGATACGAAGCTGCATTTTCTGGCTTCCCTTCTATGCTCCATGGACCGCACTCCTCCTAACTAGCACTTTACCTTCAATGTACTGCAGCAGAGATGGGATCTTTACTCCCCACATCTCACCCACTGCTACATGGATATTTTGATGCAGGGCCTGTAGTAACTGCAAGGCAGCACATCCGTGTCCTTCTCCTGCATAAGGGGACGAGGCTACTACCTGTCAGCGAGAGAGAAAGAACAGGCTAAGTTTGGTCAGCACAATACCAGTGTGGTCCTGAAGGAGGGAATAGTTCAGACTCTCTCATTGTGGAGACCATACAATAGAGTTGTTGATTCTACTGCAGTGCCTTCCTGAAGAAGAAAGCATTCTAGCTAGTACGAGGATGCAGAACAGTGCGTCTCAGGAGAGGGCAGAGACAGAGAGATCCAAATCATACACATTCCTCAGCCTGTCTACAAGCATCTAGCTAGAAAACCCATTTTTATAGTTAACTGTCCCACTTCACATTCCACAGAAAACCTATTCTCATGGTCTACTCACCAGGAGTCGTGCCAGCAGCCCCTGGGGTGTAGGGAGTTTCACTAGGGAAAGAAAGAGAATATCATGAATTCTGCCAGACTTTCAGAGAGTCCTGCTGATGTTATTCACCTAGCCATTTCCAACGTGCCCACCAATGTTGAATGCAGCTGATCATAATTTGCATTTCCATAGTGCTTTCAGTCTGAGCTTCTCAAAATGCTTTACAGACATGAATGAATTCCATCTCACAGCACCTCTATGAGGTTGCCATTAATTACTCCTTCATTTCACAAGTGGGGAAGCTGAGAGAGAAAGGTCAGGTGATTTCCCCAAGGTCACATCAGAATTTTGGTGGCAAGCTGGGAACAGAACCCACATTTCCTAGCTCCATCCCATGGCCATGTTGTAATCACAAGACCATCCCTCATTTTAGCCTTCTCATTGCAGATGAGAGAACTGGAGCAGACTGAACCTGTTCATTGCGTAGTGTGCCTGGAGAGCATAAATGAAAGAGTTTCTGTTATAAACCTGGTCCATCGTAGTCAAGGCAAGCAGCTTCTTCTCCTTCCTGCTGCTTTTTCTCAGCCAGCTCCGTAAGGCATCTGCAGAGAGGCTTCAAAGTACCAGTGTACTGAACTGGCACCACATATTCGAGAAGCCTTGGCCATAACACCTGCAGAGAAGAGAGAGACTGTTCAGTATGCAGCTATTTCCATCCCCCCACCTCCAATATCCTGCTGTCGGAATCCCTCCCTCTCATGTAGCTTGTAGCTTAGCCCCCTGGGGGACCTAAGGGGCAGTTGCACTCAGACAGTGGAAAGAATGAAGAGAAGATCTCTGCAACATGATTCCTTCCAGTTCAGTTGCTTTCTATCTTTTCTCTAATGTGAACCACTTACTCCGTGATGAAGGGGTCACATCCCTGACATGAATCTGACATGCTGTTCCTCCATTATGCTGACTGTGCAAAAAGCTTCCTTGTGGGGAGGTACAAGGAAGATAAGGAAGAACGTCCCTATTTCAAGAAGCAGTAGCAACAGGTCACTTACTTGGGTCATTCCAGTGACCGAGGTGTCCAGAGATTGCAGGATGTCAGTGCACAGGGTTTGGATCGTGTTTTCTTCCGGAATAGCCTGGGTGAGAAGTGTTGTACCCTGCTGTGAGACAGCTCTATAGAACTTATTAGCTAGTAGCAAGACACTGGCTAGAGAATCAGTGTCCTTCTCTTACAAAGCTATCTTGAACATTGACCTATGCCTGCTTTTATATTGCACTGGAAGTGCACAAACATCTGAAGGGAAGAGAATAACGAAAACTCTTAACTGGTGGGTCAGATCCCAGGCTTAGGAAAACCCTAAAGTGAAGGGAATGATTCTCTGAACAGAAGAGTTTCCCCAACAGGGTTAATTTTCTTTAAATTTGAAAAACTGTTTCATCTTTTTATCTCTGAGGAAAAACATTCAGACTCTGCCCAGTGGAAATCAATATTCAGAACCAGGGGGATCCACTCTGTTTGTTCTGATGCCCCAACCAGCTTGGTCATTCTGGGTGTAGTGAGTGTGATTCTATCAACGGGCCTAATTCTGCTCTTACTTACACCGGACTAAATATTGATTGACTCTACTGATTTCAGTGTAAAGGAGAGCAAAACTGGCCCGAGGACAAAAAGCAGCCTTCCTTAAGACGGATGTGTGTGTGCGTGTGTGTGTGTGTGAAAAAAAGGCCCTTGGAGAGTATTGCCACAAGCTCCAACTTTGAAGAAAAGGGGCCAGGCAGAGCTAAGATCTTCAACAACTTACTGTAAAGTTGACCTGTTTATGTTAATACAGATCATGGATCCAATCATGGATCACAAAGTTTCTGGAGCCTCTGGCTGTGTCCATGGATAGAAACACGGATTGAAGACATTTTTAAACTAGTACATGCAGATTAGAGCATGTAGTGAGGGAAATATGCAGCAAGCTTTTCCAGGCTCTTGACAGTCTGGGATGCAACCTGCATAACCTCGGTATTTTGCTGATAGTTTATGTTTGCTTCAACAGCCACAGAATTGGGCACTATTATGTTCTCTGGAGAGTCTATAGAAAACAAAGAGATGTGCTTCCTTGTACAAGAACATTTCACTGAAAATGGTGTTTTCAGAATTTTCAATGACTCATCAGAGGGTTGAGGAACCTAGATGACTCTGTTAGATGTAAATACCCAGTGTGAGAGTCTGATCTGTTACATTAGTATAAATCCAGAGTAACGCCACTAAAGTCAGTGGAGTTACCTTGACTTTACACCAATATAACTGATCAGATTCTGGCTCTAATCCTTCAGTCCAGTTGTCCTTAAGTCAAAACTCCCACTGCAGGCAAGGGGAGCAGTCAGCATGCAAGAATGGTAGGACCGAGTCTTAAGTGTTCAGAAGTCTCCTTACCAGTTTGCTGGTGGACACACTGAACTCCGTGAAAACATGTGCTACCATATCCCAAGCTGCACAGTTCTCCACACTTTGTAAGCTGAGCAGCCTCTGGATGAAATGAAGAACTGTCTTCCTCACCTGCAAGGGTAGAGATGACACACATGAGTTATTGTTATCCCTTCTGCCTGAAATAGGAGATAGGATATGAGAGTCCTTATGCTTTTGATTTGTTCTCCTTGGCTTATAAACATGGATCCATTTAACACAGTCAGGATAATGACATGCCTTCTCTAGTCTGCAGTCTCTCCTCTGGATCTGAATGAAAGCTCCACCCAGATGTCCATTCATCCCATATCATTGAAAAAAAATTGAAATATTTCACTGCTCCACACAATCTTACCGTAGCATTCTGATCACTGAAAGTGGATTTCACTGCCTTCACAATCAGACACTTTTTCAGTCTTGTCTCGGGCACTGAAAGATAAGGAGAGGTGTACAGTACTTCTTTGATCCACACACTCACTTTCCACATTGGAATGAATCCCGGATTTCAAAAGGCCCTATTTAAGAATAATACCAAGCTTCTCTCATACACAGAATCAATGGGGAAAACATAGGACCAGACTCTGGTCTGAGTTACACTAGTGTAAATCTAAAGTAATTCCAGTTCTATAAATAGTGCCATCATGCTGCCATGATGGAAATAGTATAAAAGAATTAGATAGACTGAGGTCAATCTGTGTTTAACACAGTCTAACAGAACTCAGAATCTAGTCTACAGTGTCTAATACTGACGATTATCAAGTCAGGGTATTATTTTATTTTTGATTATCATTAATGTGCATTAGCCCCAAGTCAACTTCTGTATCTGAAGTTGAAAAATATCTTGGGCTACATTCAGCACTTAGTTGAACCTGTTGATTTCTGTGTGGCCATAGGGGGGTAACTTAGGGCAGCATTTTGCCCCTTAGTGGATATCCAGACCACTGGTGACTGTGTGTTATAGAGATTCTGTGCCCCATTTGCAGAGGTGATGAGTCTGTTACAGCCCTGCCGGGCCTACAAAGCCTTGGTTCTTTAGCTCAATCTATAGTAGCTCATGCTTTTAGCTCTGGATCAGGGCTGGCTTTAGGCCGATTCCTCTGATTCTCCTGAATTGGGCCCCGTGCCTGACAGGGCCCTGCACATAACAGGACCCCGCGCCTAGTGACCTTTTAAATTTTTACTCACCCGGCAGCGCTATGGGTCTTCGGCGGCACGTGAAGGACCCGCCGCCGAAGTGCAGCCGAAGTCTCAGGGCACGCCCGGTGAGTACAAGCCCCACAAATCAGGCCCCGCACTTCCTAAAGCCGGCCCTGCCCTGGACGTCCCCAACTCAACCCTCAGCATGTCGGCCAAGAGGGCAGCTGGCACAGTTGCTCCTGTGTTACTTACAGTCAGCATCAACAATAGCTCTGAGCAGCTTCAAAGAGGTCACACAAACAGCCTCATTCTTAATCTTCAGCTGTGAGTGCAGAAAGGCTATCAGATCCTCTGGAGAAGAACGGGCTGCAAGGGAAGAAATCACGTCCTCGCTGATGACAGAACTCTTATTGCTACCATACCTTACAAAGGTAAGGAAGTTACAAGGAAACTACTGTGTAACTCAGAGTTTCTTCCCCTTACCTAGTTGAACTACACAATGGACCAGCTCTGTGTGATTTTCCATGCTGAGCGGCCTAGCTTGAGAACAGAGCTGTGGGAAGAAGGGAAATGGTCAAAGAAAAACTAATCAGAAGCAATTGAAAAGAAAATGTTCAATTAATTTCTAAGCTTCCACTTCCTACTTGTCCAACTAGAGGTCTGAACCCCAGGTGGATGGTACTGAACGCACAGGAAGAATCAAACACAATGTCCAATACATTAGATGAGAGAAGCTAAAGTGTTTTGAGCAGCAGAGCTCATCGAATCAAGACACAGCCACAGTGTTTACTGTACAACTCTGACTCCCCCTGATAATCAGCTTATGGTAAAATTGCTTTACAAACTGAGCTGGATATTAGCCAAGAAAGTGAGACCACTACCTGCTTACTCTTGAGCCTGCAGAAATCAGTAAGGCATGAGGCAGTCCCCAGGCTCTGCACTATCATTTCATAGATTTGGATTGTTAATATGCTTCAGATCTGCTGTGCCTAAGCTCAAGGGATCCAAGCAAAACCACCCCTCACCTGGTTATGCAGAGCACTGCAGATGGCTTGAAACTTCCCGTCAGGGAGAGGGATCTTATATTCACCAGAGACCTCCAAGAGCTGGCTCAGACTCTGCAACAGAGGGTGAAAGTCAGATGGTGGCACACACAAGAGCAATATGTAGTGACTGAAGCAGATTCAGGGGATTCATGGATTCCAAGGCCGAAACGGATTATTGCCATCATCTAGTCTGACCTCCGGTATAACACAGGCCACAGCCCTTGCCCAGAATAATTTCCAGAGCAGAGCTTTTAGAAAAACATCCCAATCTCGATTTAAAAACTGTCAGTGAGGGAGAATCTGCCTCGGCCCTTGGTAAATGGTTGTAATGGTTAATTATCTCACCATTAAAAATGGACACACATTTCCAGTCTGAATGTGTCTTGCTTCAGTTTCTAGCCACTGGATCAAGTTACCCCTTTCTCTGCTAGACTGAAGAGCCCGTTATAAAACATGAGTCCCTCATGTAAGATATTATAGACCGTCATGAAGTCACCTGTCACAGGATAGGTCCACCCCGTCAGGGTGGTACCAGGTTGTGGAGGAAATGAAGTAGATCTCGGGTGGCCCAGCTGGCCTAGTCTCCTTAGCCACCGCAGCAGTCCTGACTCCTACGGCAGCATAGCCTAATGGTTGAGATCAGCGCAGCAGCCCTTCAGTGAGGGTCCACGGCCAAACAGCCTGAGTCTGTAGGGCTCCCTTTCTAGGTATAGTAGTGCGGCCTAGTGGCAAAGTCAATGGAACCACCCTTGGCAGCAGAGCAATGCGGCCTAGTGGCCAGAGTCATTAGAACCACCTTTTGCAGCAGGGAAGTGTTGCCTAGTGGCCAGCCCTTCTCCACTGGGTCCTACGTATTCCACAGGTCCCAGCCCAGGGCCCTGTCTTGCCGCAGGGGTATCTGCCACCAGATCAGCGGGGATCCTTCCAAAACACGCCAAGTCAAAGCCCAGTGCCTCAACTGGATCAATGCTTAGTCTACCTAGGATACTTTCCACTCAGGAATTCTGTGGTCTCTCCTCCATCTCTGGCATTGGGCGGCTGGGGGTCGGTTGCAGCCACAGTCTGGCTGACCTCTGAATCCTGGAGCACTGGCAGTCTCTCTGCAGGAGCCTCCAATGCACCCAGGGCCGGCGCTTCCATTTAGGCGAGCTAGGCAGTCGCCTAGGGTGCCAGGATTTGGGGGGGGCGGCATTTTGCCTGGAGGGCGGCAGGTGGTTCCGGTGGACCTCCTGCAGATGTGCCTGTGGAGGGTCCGCTGGTCCAGCGGCTCTCGTGGAGCATCCGCAGGCACGCCTGCGGCAGGTCCACCGGAGCCGTGGGACGGACCCTCCGCAGGAACGCCTGCGGGAGGTCCACCAGAGCCGCGGGACCGGCGGCAAAATGGGTAGAGCCGGCCCTGCGCCTAGGGTGCCAAAAACCCTGGCACTGCTCCTGAATGCACCTCTGCTCTCTTCGGCAGCCATCCCAGACTGAGCTGAGTGGCTCTCTTTAATATCCTGGTTCCAGCTGAAGCATGCCCAGAAGAGATGAGGGGCCATGGCCTCCTTAACCCATAAAGTATGATTATCCCGTGTTGAACCAATGTTGGGTAGCTAAACCCAATCACGCACCCTTTTACTTTCTGTTTGTTAAACTAAATAGATTGAGTTCCTTGATTCTACCACTGTAAGGCATGTTTTCTAATCCTTTAATCACTGTGGCTCTTCTCTCAATCTCCTCTCCAATTTATCAACACCCTTTTTGAGTTGTGGGCACTAGAACTGGACACCGTATTCCAACAGTAGTCACACAAGTGCCAGATTTAGAGGTAAAATAACCACTGTACTCCTCCTAGAGATTCCCCTTTTTATGCTTTTCAGCTTTTTTGGCCACAGCATGAGCTCATGTTCAGCTGATTGTGGTGATCATGATGAATAATATTTTCAGAGTCACTGCTTCCCAGGACAGCATCCCCCATCATGTATGTATGGCCTAAATTCTTTGTGCCTAGATGCTCACATTTACATTCAGCCATATTTAAATGCACCTTTGTTTGCACCCAGTTTACCAAGTGATCTAGATCTCTGTGAATCTGTCCTCTCCATTTTTTACCACTTCCCAATTTTTATCTCATCTCCCAACTTTATCAGAGATGTTTTTATGTCCTCTGCCAGGTTATTGATAAAAAAGGTGACAATCAAATTCCTTCCTGCATCTAAACACTTTTCTCCTTTGCTGCTTCAAGCTTCCAGAATGTCTCTGATGCCATCTACAGATTTTACTATATTGAAGCAGTTCTGTAGTGCTCTGATGCTATCAAACAAGTCCATGATGCGTTGGTTCCCTCCAAATCATGGGTATTTCAACCCCCAAAGTGACCACATACTGTACCAGAAAGCTTCAACCAACAGAGATGGTGAGTAAATATCACTACCAAGAAGTTATAGCTGTCTCGTGAGTTCATTTACAACAGTGTAGCCGCACTGAAGACAGAATATGGCCCCTTAATTCTTGCTCATGTGGTACTCAGGGTAGATGAAATAGAGAGAGAAGGGGAGTGAGACAATATCTTTAATTAGATTATCTCACCCACCTTGGCGCTGTTGGGACCAACATGGCTACAACAGCACTGCATAGAACGGGAGGTGAAATAGACAGGCAATGCTTTTAGATCCATCTAGTTACATAATCCAAAGCAATCACCCTCAAGCCTCCTTAGTATTAATTTTCAGCCATTGACCATTGGCTTGGTACTGACCAGAGACAACATATGGCAGACCATGCTCTGAGGAGCTTATGAACTAAAAGAGAGACGCAGAGTTGACAAGATGTACTGGGAAATCATGAGGGAGGATCTTGTTGGGCAGGGGGGCAGGTGTTTTGTTTTTTATCTCCTTATCATCCTCCCCAGGAAACAGAGGATGCTTTTCATAAGAGGCATTTACCTACAAATCTTCTTGCCTGGCTCACCATGTGTATAAACCCAGAACTCGTGTGGATATTTATTTTCTAACAAGTCACTGTCTCAACCAGGAAACCCCACTGGCAGCAAATTCCTTGTGCAGTTCATACATGCACACACATAGACAGTTACCTTAAGGAGTGGTACCTCACCTTGGTGACGTGAAAAACATCAGTGTTTTCATTATATTGCTCAAGGAGCCATGAGAGGTGTTCAAATATCTGATCTTGATACTCCTCTTTGTGTAGCAGGAGGCTCATCATGGGACCAAGGGCTTTGATGATAGCCTGCTTGAGCTGCATAGATGAGACACAGAATTTATGTTCCTACTAATTCATTCACTATCATCCAATGGACACACCTTTTCTACTTCCAATGCCTGCAACTTCCCTTGTTCCACTGTAGGAATGGGCCTATCTCAATATTTCCTGGTAAAGAACCGGGACTCGTAGGGTTGGTTTCAGGATTATATCCTAATGCACCTCACAACTATACCAGGTAAAATATTCCCCAGATTAGTATGCATTCTAGGCCAACTCATCCCTGCTGGAACTCCACTGGGGCTGAATGGAGGAATTAATTTAAGCCACTATCCCGTGTTTATCTGCACGTTAGGTGCATAAAACTAGAATCCATGTACACTGTGTACTGACAGAATTTCCATGATGTGGTGACATTATAAATGTTTGGGTTTTAGATGTTTTACATGACACTCTGTTCCATCCAAAAGGACCTACTACTAAATGCCATCATCACAATGAGTGTCAGACACATAGAATTTAACGTTACAATTTCTGCTAAAGGTTTAGAGAACCAGCAATTCTCACCTCCGGCTCCTCACAGGTCAGCCAGTTGCTGGTCACATGAGTGTAGACGGGAAGAAAATGATTGCAGAGTCGCAATTGGCCCACTTTGGGGAATGAGCACTTTTCCCAGTTAGCCAAAAAGAGACGTACTGCCCTTGACCATTGTTCCAGAACTGCATGGACGGAGAGAAGACAGGCAATGTGAAAAGGACACATTAGTAATGAGGAGAAGTTGCTTTATCCATGAAGACACCCAGGCCAAAAGTTTACTACAATCCATGGCAGCTACTGCTCTGTTCAGGACTAGACGCTGAAATCCAACATCAATTTTGAGCTATTTCTCTTCCCCCCATTCCGTGTCTTGTTTCTCAAAAGGCTTTTTAATTTGCAGATCTCTCAATCTTTTTTCAATTACCAGCATCTGAAGACAATATTTTCTCCTTTCCTTGTTACCTTTTAATTAGAGCTGCTTGAAAATACAGTTTAAATTAAATTACAAATCTTTACTGATGGTGATTTTTTCTTTCAAAATTGCAAAGTTTAAAAATCATTTCTATTTTTCAAAAATCAAAAAAATCCAGCCACCTCTTTAGATACTCAGAAACACTGGATGCACACTTCCTGATCAGACTTGTCACTGACATTTTTCACATTTGTTTTTCATCAAATTTGGGGAAAAAATTATGGAAAATATAATTAAAAATCAAAATATTTCAGCAAGCTCTCCTCTGAATGACTCGTGTCCTCTGCAGTTATTGTTTATTTAACTCTAACACTGGATGATTTTATCTCGAGTTACAGTTTGTCTGAAAGATGTTCAGTGCCCCTAACTGCCATTGGCTTTACTGGGATTTGAAGGTAGTGGGGAGCACTTTGCCCTAAAGGTAGGTGTATCTAGTGTCCTTGCTAAGAAGAATTAGGGCCCAATCCTGTTGTCTATGAAGTCGATGGCAAAATTCCCATTTACCTCAAAGGCACAGGATTAACCCCTTACTGAGCATCACCTGAAAAGCAAAGGAAGAGAGAAGTGGAGAGGAAGAGAAGACAGAGAAAGAGGGTGAAAGGAGATGATGATAAAGAAACTAAGAGGAGAGAATGGGTGAAGGAGTGGGAAATGGGATTTTTAAATGTACAGTATTGAAATCTGTTCCCTTCACCTCCTCCCCCAGGAGACTGCTGGCAGATGGGCAGCTTCAGCCTTTGTGTCTGTTTATTTTAAATTATATCCATGAGTCATAAAGGGCTTGAACTTACAAATGCTCAGTGCCTCCTGCAAAGTGAGGAGCACTCCCAACTTCACTGAGTGCTGCGGGAGCCAAGGAACGCACCACCTGGTGCAATCCAGGGCAGGGAGCACAGTTCAGGGCATGTTTGCAAACTTGGTCAGTCACTCCAATCTGTACCAAGACCCCCTAAATATCCATTTGGGGCACCTGCAGTAAGTGCTGGCACTTACCACCGCAAAATGCTTGTCTCAGCCTGCCGTCCTTGACGAACTCCAGCATGGAGACCATGGTGTTCAGGGTCACTCTCACAAAAGGGATACACTTACGTGCTGTAGAGAAAGGCAGAAGAGAAGGAAGACAGATAATCGGCTGCTCTCCGCCTTCTTAGAACACACTTAGAAACACTGAGGGGCAGGATACTATGGGCTCCTGGGTCATTTTGCGCTGCATAAGCAGAGCAGACTGGCTTTAAAGGAGCCATTGAAAGCCAGTGGGGGATTCACCCTGAAGAGAGGAATCCTGCACCAGTGCACAGCTGTGCCCGATGCTCAACTCACTCCCAGCATAAGGGGAGAGAGCACTGGGGCCGGATGGGAAGTGGGGTGGAGAAGAGCTCCACTAGACCTGATCTTCCACTCATTCCCATCCTTAAGGAACTTCAGTTGGGGGCAGAAGTTAGAGCTTCCACTGCCGTCTGGACAGCTCATGATCTGGAAGCCAGAACTAGCAAGAGCAGTGAATCCTTTGTCTCTCCACACACGCACGCACACACTCAAGCAGAGCTCTGTTTACTCTCTCTACCTAAAAATGTTGCAGCTAATCTCCTGTCCTTAAATGAAAGACGATAACTTTGAAACAAAAGATGGAAGTTACCATACCATAGGCTGATGACAGGTTGCCCAGCGTAACTAAAATAAACTCTTCAGGCAGCTTCGGTGGTTTCAGATGACAGTGCAGCTCATACATGACATGATCAAAATAGCAGCTTGCCAGAGTCACTAACGTGTTGCTAGCTGCCACTTTTACTTCATTTGTTGCTTCCTACAAAAAAAAACCAAACAAAACAAAAAAAAGAGAAAGACTGAAGTAACTGAAGCCGGTTGCACTAGCCAGAGTTGTTTATATGAGTCAAGATCTTATTTCTGTGCATAAGTTCCGAATGAACTCACCCAACTTTCTGCGGATACAGTCATTAGTCATAAATATTCATTGAGTCGTTTGGCTAAACAATTTTCAGCCTTTGAGTTGCTTGCAAGCTGCTTAGTTAGACTATTCATTATTAGCTCCTTGTGGGTGGATGACTGATCACCATAGTCACATGATATGTTGCCCCGCCCTTCCCTGAGGAGGTAGTGAGACACAGACTGGGCAGCTTCAAAGATATTCAGAGAGATTTCCTGGAATAAACTGTCCCCCAAAAGGAGGCTGACTTCCTTTGGAACAAGAGAGAGATTTTTCCATGGGTTTTCCTGCTGCCAAGCTAGATTCTAAATCCAATGCTGCTGCTTTTGGAGATAGCTCAGATTCTGTCTGCCTTAGGGCTTTATACTGCCACTTATCCCTATAGTATCAGAGCGCCTCCCACATAACATCAGTATCAAAAATGAAATCCCTAGTAGACTTTGGGAAAGACGTGCTCATTAAGAAACCATAGGCCTGACTCTGTGTCTGAGATCATGTGTCTCGGGTCCTGATCCTGCAAAGCACTTAAGCACATGTGTAACTTTCACATGTGAGTTTTCCCATCTTATGCATGTGCACAAGTGCTGTCTAGGACCTGGGCTTTGGTCTGGAGGAAGGTGTGGGCCTCTAACAGAAGAATACATTTTCATTTCAGTATATAGTTCACCCCCCCCAAAAAAAAAAAGATAGAGTTTTAATTAGTTAAAGCTTTGGATCCTTTGATTAGTAGCTCAGGAGAACTAACTTACCCGAGTCTCTCTCATCTGCTCTGAGGCTAGGCTTATAATTTTTTTCACTAGCCTTATCTCTAGGCCCCCAGTGTCCTGCTGTAATACCTTATCCAGGATAAAGTAAATGGCTACTCTGTTTTGCTGGGGACAAACCAGGAAAGAGAACAAACAATTGGGTAAAAGTTTTTCGTGATGACCACACAGTAATTTGACAAATAAGCCCCTTCCCTAAAGAGCTTCCAATCCAAACAAGTGCCCTGGGGGTGACAGTGAAAAACCAAGTCAACGTGTATATGCAAGGGGTGACGGCTACCACAAAGAGCCATGTATGTTGGGTCTTTTCCACACAGGGATCATGGCACAAAGCAGGAAGACGACAGTTCCTCTCTGTTCATCTAAGGTGTGACTGCATCTGGATTATTGCATTTTCTAGCACCACATTCCCAGAGAGATCAACAAATTGGAAGTAATTCATGGGAGAGCAAAAAAGAATGCAGGGGGGTGGCAGAATTAACTTCTGAAAAGAGTACTGCAACCTGACCCAAATCCTATGGGACCTGGCTATATGTAGCGTGTGAACATCAAGGAGGAAGAGGAATTTTTTAGGCAGTGATGAGCTCCAGCTGGTTCGCACCAGTTCCCGAGAACTGGTTGTAAAATTTAGAAGCCTTTTTAGAACCGGTTGTTCCAGGACAAACAGTTCTAAAAAGCTTTTAAATTTAACAAAGGCTAGGGCAGCTGTCCACCCGGCCCGGCCCCAACTCACCTCACCCTCTCCCCTGAATGCTCCACCCTCCTTCTCCTCCCCTTCCCCTGCTTCCCGCGAATCAAATGTTCGTGGGAAGCCTGAAAAATGCAGCAGGAAGGTAAGCTGGGTGCGGGGGGGATGGTGTGTGCATGGCCCAGTCCGGCTCCCCCTGGCCCTGGCCGAGCGCCCCAGCCAAGCACCACCAGCTGGGGCTGGTCCCGGCTGAGCGGCTCGGACCCGGCCTAGCTGGGGACCCGCAGGTCTGGCCTGGCCCGGGGAGTCAGGACCCACGGCCCCGGCCTCCCCAGCCCCGGCCGCCCGGCGCTGGGCGAGCAGCCCCCCGGCGCCGGCCGAGCGGCCCCAGCCCCGCGGCCCCCCGGCGCCATCCGAGCGGCCCCGGCCCGGGGAGTCGGGCCCCGCGGCTCCGGCCCCGGCGCCGGCCAAGCGGCCCCGGCCCGGCCCGGGGAGTCGGGCCACATGGCTCCGGCCCCGGTGCCGGCTGGCGGCCCGCCCGCCGGGAGTCGGGCCCGTGGCTCCGGCCCGGTGCGGCCCAGCGGCCCGGCCTGGGAGTCGGGCCCGCGGCTCCGGCCGGTGCGGCCCGGCCCAGGGAGTCGGGCCCGGCTCGGCCCGGTGCCGGCGAGCAGCTCGGCCCGGCCCAGGCTGGGGAGTCGGGCCCGCATCGCCAGCCGAGCCGGCGCTGGCCGGGAGTCGGGCCCAGCGGCTCCGGGTGCGCCGGCCCGGCCTGGGAGTCGGACCCGCGGCTCTGGCCCGGTGCCGGCTGGCTGAGCCGGCCCAGTCGGCCCGGCTCGGCCCAGCGGCTCGGCGGGCTCCGGCCCGGCCCGCGGCTCCCGCCCGGTGTCGGCGGCGCGGCGCCGGCCCGGGGAGTCGGGCCCCGCGGCTCCGGCCCCGGTGCCGGCCGAGCGGCTCCGGCCCGGCCCGGGGAGTCGGGCCCCGCGGCTCCGGCCCCGGTGCCGGCCGAGCGGCTCCGGCCCGGCCCAGGCTGGGGAGTCGGGCCCCGCGGCTCTGGCCCCGTGCGGCCGGCCCGGCCTGGCAAGTCGGGCCCGGCCCGGTGCCGCCGAGCGGCCCGGCCCGGCCCAGGCCCGGCCCGGCCGGGGAGTCGGCACGGCACTGGTCGAGGTCCGGCAGAGCGGACCCGGACCCAGGCAGTGTGGTAAGGGGCAGGGAGCAGGGAGGCAGTGTTCGTGTGTTGTGGGGTCAGGGTGGTCAGAGGGCAGAGAACAGGGGGATTGAATGGGGACAAGGGTCCCAGGGGGCAGTCAGGAAGGAGCAGGGGTTGGATGAGGTGGCAGGGGCAGTCAGGGACAGAGAGAAGGGGTAGTTGGATGGGGCAGGGGTCCCAGGGGGCCATCAAGAATAAGAGGAGAGATTGGATGGGGCTGCAAGGGGCAGTCAGAGGACAGGGATGGGTCAGGGGTCCCAGGGGGGTGTCAAGGAACATGGGGGGTTGGATGGGGCATGACCCCCAGGGGGGGCACGACCCCCTCATGAGGTGAGGAGGAGGGAACCGGTTGTTAATATTTTGGCAGCTCATCACTGCATTTAGGTAAAAGTAGGAGTAATGGGATTAAACTAAAAAAAGACATACAATTTAGACTTTAATAACAGGAAAAATGCCTCACCTGTGAGATGGATCTATAAGGTTATGACATAGTCTTCCTAGGAAAATAGCGGAAGTTCAGTCATTAGGGGCTTTTAAAATTAGTTTGGCCAAACCAGTGGGAAATGGCCATTTGGAATGGTTCTGCATTCACAGGGACATGGACTGGATGATCCAATAGATCTTTTCCATCTCTGTCTCCTGGGAGTCTCTATATCTAGGTGACCTGCATGCCAAAGTCATAAAGCCCTTTGGAATGTTCAGAGCCAATCAGATCTCTCGATTGGCTAAGCATTCCATTGGTGCTGCTTGAAAAGGAGGCTTCTGCAAACTGCAACCAGAACACACAGCTCCACTGGGGAGAAGCTCCTTCCATTCATTTATAAATGTCAGGGGGATTTGTTTAATTGAAAATTGTCACTGATAATTTATGAATACATAAGCACTATGTAATACAAGTAGCTCTGGATTAGGCAATAATTTTATTCTTTAAAACCAAAAGAGATTCATCATTAATCAAGTAATTCAAATAATTAAAGTACTAGGAGGCCAAGACAAGCAGTTCGGTTCTGCTCATAAGGGCTAGTGGGGGAGGACAGACTGGGGCAGGGGCTGAATGGGAGTGGAGACCCAGTGTTACAGGGGGGAGGGAGGTTCAGAACCACATAGTGATGGGGGAGGAGGTGCAGAGCTACACAGGGACAGGGGATGGTTGGGTGGGGCATAGAGCCACATTGGGATGGGGGGAGTGGGTATCTGAGTGGGGGTGGAGGAACACATGTGGACAAGGGGTGCAAGGACCCATGAGGGTGCAGGAACACGTGGAGGCAGGGGCAGATGCCTTACTGAATGGGAGAGGTTAGGAGTCAGCCAGGGTCTGCATGGGGAGAGCTCCCTAACAATTCCTCCCCGCCCCTCCCAAAAAAACTGTTCCATACCTTTCCCATCCATACCCAGCAACCCTCCAAGTTCACACCCAGGCTCCTTCCCAGCAATTCACCTCCCTCTCCCTCAGCTCCTCCATTACCCCTGACTCCACCAAGCCATGAGGAGTGCAAGAAATATGGCTCTGTAGTGAGTTGAAGTGAATTGTTACTCAGAGTTCTGTATTAATATGCATAGTAAGGAATCTATTTGTCAAAAAAGATTTCCTCAATCCTTTTTGTTGTCTATTGATACAGACATACTTGCTGACAGGGATTTTGAAATAAATAATTTGAACTGGTGCAAGTATATTGTATATTTGCAGAAATGTTAAAATACTGTGCGCATCATTTTTATTTTTTTGTTGCAGAATCCACCCCTCCCCCCGGAAAATATATAGATAAGGTCCCTTCAGTGCTATAATCTCAATAATCTTTCTTATGATGACATGAGTGTTGGTTAGGAATAAGAGCAGGGAGTCAGTTCACTTGGGTTTTATTCACATTCTTTTACTAACTTGCTAAGTGGTGTTGAGCAAGTAACTGAATTCCCTGTGACACAAATCATCTGTAAATGGGGATCATGCTTACCATTCTCACAAGGGTGCTGTGAGTCTTAATTCACTAGTGTTAGGTAAGTGCTTTGAGATTTTTGGATGAAGATGCTAAAGAAGGGCAAAGTATTATTGGAAGAGATTACTGCAGGTCCTATAGTGTACTTTTACTATATACAACCCATGTACTCCACTGTGTGAAAACGGACAATGCTCTTTTTATAGAGCATTATATCAGCCTGATCTGTAATAACAGCATTTTGCATCATGGAGGATAGAAGGGTGAATACAGATTATGCTGCTGGTGCACCAGGCCAAGTTCTATACTGAATTACCCCCATGCATTCCCCCAGGAAGTCAGGCAGAATTTGGTGAGGACACATGGAAAGCAGATTTAATTTCATGAAACTGCCCTACCTTATCCTGTTGCAATTTCTCCAGCAGAACTCTCACAACACTAGCCAGCTTGGTCTTAGCTATAGAGGCAATCCTGAGGGCAATTCTGTCCTTATCTTGGTCATCCATGTGTGCCAGGAGGGAAACAACCTCATTATAAACACCTGAAATTTAATAAAAGGATTTGGCTGGTTACCACTGATAGTAGAATTGGTGCTGGCCTCTTTAATTCACTATCCAGTAAAGATTCTGCAGGTGCCCAAACACTGTGAGGAGAAGATGACCTGGGAATCATGTAAATTCTCTTCCTTCCTCCTGATGACCAGGTTTGTGTGCTGAAGGACCCAGTGTGTTTGGGAGGAAATCATAATGAAGAAAATTTGTTCCTTTCAAGTAGATCCCCATGTAAAATAATCTTCCTTTCCCTCTTTACTATCAATTGATGAGGTTTGATAGCATACAGAATAATAATTTATGGCCCAAATTTTCAAAACTGGGTGCCTAAACTTAAGCACCTAAATCCATATTAAGGCACCTACACCCTGATTCAGCATCCTAATCACATGCTTAACTCTAAGCCAACAAAGAGACCTAAAGTTAAGCACATGCTTTAAGAGTTTTGCTTAGTCAGACCTCCCCCATAACATTCAATAGAAACTCAGATTCTCAGGAAAGTTTCCAGGTCCAGAGGCTGTAGGCCAAGTCCTCAACTGGTGTAAATCAACACAGCTACAAGGAAGACAACAGAGCAACACTGGTTTACAGCAGCTGAGGTTCTGGTCATACAAATGGAGAACATTACAACTAATCTATCTGTATGCCTAGGCTTTCTGAATGTGTGTGTGAATAGACTGGATCTAGAAAATACAATGCTGACCCTTACCTCTCTCAATTACCTCCTGTTCACTCACAAGATTATTCATGTTTTAGTCTTTTTTCACCACTTCCTCCAGTCCTTTCTCCAAAGAGCTCCTGTCCTGGTAGGCAGCTGGCCTCTCAGTCTGTCATGGCCAGGATAGCCAGTTCAGATTATGCAAGCACTATTATGACATCGATGTGACTGTAGCATACCACACAATCAGCTGCTGACCAGGTATGTGCTGTAATTACATGGACAAGATCCTCAAAGGTATTTAGGCTCCTAACTCGCACTGAAATCAGTAGCTTTTAGGAACCTAAATACATTTCAATATCTGGGCCCATACATGTAAGCAGTTCAATAGATGGCTATATTTGCTCCAGTGTAGAATTTCTCATTCTCTCAACATCACTTTGAATTTTGGTTTGGTCCCTCTCTCAGTTTACCACACTTTCCAGTATTGGTTTTACCTGAAAATCTGCTCCTGGTTGAATTTATATAAATAAAAGCACCAAACAAAGAAAGAGAAGAAACTGCCTTGGAGAATGCACAGTGACCCTTGAGTGTGGTTGGTTGGTTTCCCTCTGCTTTTTAATTTGGTTGATCAAAAAGCCTGATGAAACCTTACTGAACTGTATTACAAATATTGATTTTATATTCTTTTACAATGAATTGAAATTTATACTTAATTTTTATTGTGTTTGATACAGTGTGGTGTCATATGTAGAGCCAACTCTTGATTTTGGAAGTTATGTTGCCTTTAAAGCATTCAGAGTGATGACACTCTTTGCAGTAAACCATATGGAAAAATAATTCCAATTACATTTGTCCCTTGCTATGTATAACTGTTTTTGTGCCTTACCCTTTCTGATTTTATCCTTACACATATATGCTATTCTTTTGTACTTCTCCTTAGTAATTCTTCCGTTTCACATTTTGTAGGATTTCTTTTTGATTTTCAGGTCATTAAAAACTTACTATTCTTCCTATCTTTCCTTTGTATTGGCAGTTGTGCCTTTAATATTGTCTCCATGAGAAACTGCCAGCTTTCCTGAACTCCTTTATGCCTTAGATATTTTCCTTATGGGTGGCTACCTGCCAATTCTCTGAGTATATTGAAGTGTGCTTTTTGTAGTCCTCCTTCTGTCATTCTCACTCCTTCCTTTCCTTAGAATCATGAAATCTATCATTCATAATCACTTTCACCCAAATCACCTTCCACCTTCACATTCACAACCAGCTCCTCCCTGTTGGTCAAAATAAAGTCTAAAATGGTTGTCCTTCAGGTTACTACCTCCATTTTCTGAAACAAAGCATTGTCCCCAGTACATTCCAGGAATTTACTGGATAATTTTGTTTTTTGCCATATTTCTTTTTTAACAGCTGTCTAGGTAGGTAAAATCCCCCATTATTATCATCAGGATTTGTGTTTTGAATATTTCTGGTTTTTGTTCTAGAAATGCCTCATCTCCCTCCTCTTCCTGATTGGGTGGTCTGTAATAGACCCCTACCAGGACATCCCCCCTGTTTTTTTCCTTCTTTTATCTTTACTCAGAGACTTTCAACTGGTCTGCTTCTCACCTCCTTCTGGACCTCAGAACAAGTGTACAATGCAATACGTCCTCTCTTTTTTTTTCCTGCCTGTCCTTCCTGACCAAGCTATAGCCCTCTATACCAATATTCTAGTCCTGAGATTTAGCCTATCAAGTATCTGTGATGCCAGTTAAGCTCAATTATGACTTATGTACTAAAACTCCCAGATTTTACTGTTTAGTCCTCTTTATTATTACTCCTTCCATTTGTGTATAGACATCTAAGATGTTAAGCAGATACCCCCCATGGATTTCCCTTTTGTTACTCCTATAATGCTACTACAATTTTCCACATCTGCTTTTCCCCAAACATCTAGTCCTCTATTAAGGTCACCTTTTTTTACCTGGTGGCTTTTTTCACCCGCCCCCTCTGAACCATAGTCACATGGTATTTTGCCCCGCCCTTCCCTGAGGAGGTAGTGAGACACAGACTGGGCAGCTTCAAAGATATTCAGAGAGCTTTCCTGGAATAAACTGTCCCCCAAAAGGAGGCTGACTTCCTTTGGAACAAGAGAGAGATTTTTCCATGGGTTTTCCTGCTGCCAAACTAGATTCTAAATCCAATGCTGCTGCTTTTGGAGATAGCTCAGATTCTGTCTGTCTTAGGGCTTTATACTGCCACTTATCCCTATAGTATCAGAGCGCCTCCCACATAACATCAGTATCAAAAATGAAATCCCTAGTAGACTTTGGGAAAGACGTGCTCATTAAGAAACCATAGGCCTGACTCTGTGTCTGAGATCATGTGTCTCGGGTCCTGATCCTGCAAAGCACTTAAGCACATGTGTAATTTTCACATTTGAGTTTTCCCATCTTATGCATGTGCACAAGTACTGTCTAGGACCTGGGCTTTGGTCTGGAGGAAGGTGTGGGCCTCTAACAGAAGAATACATTTTCATTTCAGTATATAGTTTACCCCCCCCCAAAAAAGAGAGAGTTTTAATTAGTTAAAGCTTTGGATCCTTTGATTAGTAGCTCAGGAGAACTAACTTATCCGAGTCTCTCTCATCTGCTCTGAGAAGTTTGGGGATTTTAGTGATTTTAAGTGATTACAAATAATGAAGCAAAAAAGTCAGAATTGGTTACAAAGAAAATAAAAGATAAAATGCAAATGAATATCTAATTTAGCAAGGTAAATACATTCAAAACAAAGGGTTTTTTTCGCAACACATGCTCTTTTCAGCCTTTTACTGGCTGGAAGTCTCCGAGCCAGGACTCATCCCCCAGTTCAGTGTTTTTGAGGAGTTTTTGATGCCATGAGCAGAGAGAAAGGAATGACGGCGAAGGGATCTATGTTGTTTGTTATCTATTCTTATACTATTTTCTGCAGTTTGAGGATTATCTCCAGTTGAGGTTCATGCAACAGCCAGTCTGTTTACACAGGACCCCAGCTGTTTCCATTGCCAATATGCACATTTCTCAATTATACCCTTCTTTCTGACAAAGTACAGCTGCTTACCTAGGTGACAGACAACTGGATTTTGTGACATGTGGCTGAGCTGATGGTTAGCCCTTTGTTTCCGTGGAACTTATCTGAAGCAAAGCAGTGATGGCTCATTGAGAGTGGAATAGTTTTATGAAGCTGCAGCCCAAGTCTGTTAACATTCAGGAAGTGAACTGTGGTCTACCTATTCTCTCAGAAAGGGGGCAGGGGACTAACAGTTAGGTGGAAAAATTGGCAGATGATACAAAACTACTCAAGAGAATTAAATCCAAAGCACAGTGTGATGAGTGACAAAGGGATCTCGCAAAATTGGGTGACTGGGCAACTCAATGGCAGATGAAATTCAGTATTGATAATGTAAAGTAATGCACATTGGAAAGCATAATCCCAACTATACATATAAAATTATGGGGTCTAAATTATCTGTTGCGACTCAAGTCATTGTGTATAGTTCTCTGAAAACATCTTCTCAACGTGCAGCTGCATTCAAAAAAGCGAACAGAATGTTGGGAATCATTAAGAAAGAGATAGATAATAAGACAGAAAATATCATATTGCTGCTGTATAAATCATTATATGCTCACATCTTGAATACTTGGTACAGATGCAGTCACCCCATCTCAAAAAAGATATCTTAGATGTAAGCAGAGTCAGGAAGAGCTCTACCCTAAAATCTAGTGGGGAATTATGAATTAATTTAGGGGGCTGATCTTGTTTGCATAGGCACATCCACTCTGCCTAGCATGAGCCCATGGCAACCAAAAATGGTCATTTGGACAGCCATGGGATCCCCAATTTCTTGGTTATTGGGGTAGCAGGAATAAAGTGTTGTTACCCTGATTATGTGAATGAAAGACTATGAGACTGTTTTATGACAGAGGGTCTCACCATCAACTAAGTAGCACTTGCTAGACAAGGGACATCGGATCCAAAACCCAGTGAATTGAGAGAGGCTGGGGACAGGTATGTGTACTTGATGGTATGGGCTCCTTTTGAGGGCCTACACACCAATTGCACTTCTCTCTCTCCCCCTCCCTCTCTCCCTTCCCCTCCCCACTGTTGAATAGCAGAGCTAATTTTGATTCCATTAGGAATCCATCTAGAGGCTGCTGAGCTGAATTCACTTTGGGCCCATCCCTTACTACAAGCTGAACTCACTAAGAGCTGAAACCACTAAAAGAGCTAAAATTACTGAGATGAGATCACTGAGTGCTGTGTTAACTAGTAGAGGAGCCTGAAGCTATATTGCTAAGCGGCTGGCAGAGCAGTTTGCAGAATGGTTGGAGCGGGGTGCAGCAGAGTGGAGCTGAGCAGTTTGCAGGTACAGCTGGAGTGATTCATGGGACGGCTGGCAGAGTGAAGCAGCTTATGGGAGAGTTGGAGTGGCCCATGGAACAGCGAGTGGAGCAGAGCGGAGCAGTTTGCGGGGACAGCTGGAGGAGTGGAGCCGTTCATGGTGAAGGCTGCAGCAGAACTTCACAGAGAGGCAGGGCAGTCGGCCTCGGCCCACATAAGGTGCCCCTTAACACCCCGTGTACCCTCCCCCAATTCCACCCAGGCTGGCGGGTAAAACTCTGCAGATAAACTTTTGAACTCTGAGGCACCACGGACCAGGGACAGAGACTTTTGGGTTGTTGGACTTTGGGGTGATTCTACTTAAGACCCTGAGGGGAAAAGGACATTGCCAAGCTTACTTGGAGGTGGCTCTTTTGCTCATGGTTTGTGTTATGATTCCTGTTTGTGGTGTTTCCCCAACATAAGGCCGCATTGTTTCCCTCCTTTATTAAAAGGATTTTGCTACACTCAGACTCCGTGCTTGTGAGAGGGGAAGTATTGCCTTCTAGAGGTGCCCAGGGGGGTGGTATGTAATTGTCCCAGGTCACTGGGTGGGGGCTCGAGCCGGTTTTGCATTGCGTTATTGAAACGGAACCCCTGGATACTGAACCCGGCCCTCGTTGCTGCCAACTCAGAGAGGCAGAAAGGTTACATAGAATTGGAAAAAGGAACAGAGAAAGGCAACAAAAATGACTAAGAGTAGGGAACAGCTTTCATATGAGGAGAAATTAAAAAGACTGGGACTTTCAAGTTTTGAAAAGAGGCGGTTAAAAGGGGATGTAATAGAGGTCTGTTAAATCATGAAAGGTGTGGAGAATTGAATAAAGAAATATTATTTATTCCTTCGCATAAAATAACACTGGTCACCCAATGAAATTAATAGGAAGCAGGTACTTTTTCACACAATACACAGTCAACCTGTGGAACTCATTGACAGGGGATGTTGTGAAAACCAAGACTATAATGGGATTCATAAAAGGATTCGATAAAATTCATGGAAGATAGGTCCATAAATGGCTATTAGGCAAGACAGTCTGGGATGCAACCCCATGTTCTAGGTGTCCTTAGACTTCTGTTTGCCAGAAGCAGGGAGTGGATGATGGGGGATGGATCATTCAATGATTCCCCTGTTCTGTTCATTCCCTCTGAAGCATCTGACATTGGTCATTGTTGGAAGACAGGATACTGGTCTAGATTGACTGTTGGCCTCAACCAATATGGCCGTTCTTCTGTTCTTATATGCTATGCAGGGGGTTGACTACAGGACCATAACATCCCTTTTTTGCTTTCAAATCTATGAATCTGTGAACTTTTCCCTGTGGATCTCTGCTGCTGAGCTGTGCAGGGCTCCAGGGAGTAAAATACACATGGATAAATCACCTTCCCTCAGCACAGGTCCTTGAACACCAGTGAGGGTCAAAGTCAGCTATGCACAGCTCATCTGCTGAGAGCAACGGATTGGAATCAAATACAGTCTTAGAGTGAAGAATGAGAGGACTTTTAGAAAGTTGTGTCTTTGGCTTGTAGATACTACTAGATAGTCAGACAGACAGACAGATAACGACTACAGAATCCTGGTGCTGGACTGAAAGAGCAACACAGTAAGTTTTCTCATTCAATTAAATTTGTCTGAATGTTAACATCCAGGGGTAGTTTAAGAACAGTAATAAGAATTACACTCAGAAATCCTTTACATTTTCCTACCAATTTACTCATCTACGGCTGGTTAGAAATAATTTAAAAAATAAAATAAAAAATTCCCCCTACAAACAATTAAAGCTTTTCATCAACAAACCAAAACCTATTTTTCTTGAGTGTTTGGCACCTGAAAACTTTCATCTTAAAAGTTAAAATTTCAAGCAGAAAACCTAGCAAGGTTGTTTTCTGAGTTTTCAGTTTTCCAGAAAAATCACAAATTTTCGAGGAAAGCTAATGCATTCTGAAGGTGAAATATTGTTTTGATAAAATCCCATATTTTCCATTAAGATATGAAAATTCCCAAGAAACCTTAAACTTTAAACAAGGGAAGGAAAAGTTAATGTTGTTTAATAATATATAATTAGAAAACCCATTCATTCTCTGGCATCTCTGTTTATTTCTCTTTCAAAGGAAGGTACAGCAAAGTAACCGACATAGCTGATAGGTCACAGAATATGTGTCATACACACTAGCCCCTTTAAAAACTGGGTTAGAGATGTACCAAGCATCCAAAGACTGTCTACTGGGGCACAACCCAAGGCCACAGAGGGGGGTCAACAGAACCAGAACACTTCCTGGTTCAGCAGTGTGTCCGGCGTACAACACTGTTGCCAGCTGAGCACAAATGCTGTAAATGGGTGCACTGATCATACATGTGCTAAGACACAGCCCATCCCCCAAAGACCTGACAGTGAAGTAGAGAAGACAGAGAAAGGGAGGGTAAACTGAAGCACAGAGAGGGGAAGTGACTAGTACCGAATCACACAGCAGGTCAGTGCCAGAGCCAAGAAAAAAAAAATGTCCTCTGGCTGCCACTGAATCTCACAACACAGACCTAAAGCCACAGCCTGAAACAATAAAACACGCAAATAACTGAGCAATGTTACTAGTCCATCATTACATAGATATTCAGAGATTCACAGAGTCCATGGCCAGAAGGCATTAGTGTGATCATCTAGTCTGGCCTCCTGTATATTGGAGGCCAGCAAACTTCCCCAAAATAATTCATAGAGCAGATCTGTTAGAAAAAGACCAAATCTTGGTTTGAAAAGTGCCAGTGATGGAGAATTCACCACATTCCTTGGAACTTGTTCCAATGGTTAATCACTCTCACTGTTAAAAAAAATGTTTTATTTCCAATCTGAATTTGTCTAGCTTCAAATACAGCTATTGGATCATGTTAGACCTTTCTCTGCTAGATTGAAGAGCTCATATTAAATATTTGTCCCCCCCAGGTAGTTAGAGACTGCCCTCAAGTCACCCCTTAATCTTCCCTTTCTTAGGCTAAATAGACTGAGCTCTTTGAGGGTCTCCCTACAAATCATGTTTTCTAATAATTTATTCTTTCTTGTGGCTTTTCTCTGAACTGTCTCCAATTTATCAACATCTTTCTTTAATTTTGAGCAGAAGAACTGGACACCATTTTTCAGCAATGGTCACACCAGTCCCTAATACAGAGGTAAAATAACCTCTCTACTCAGATTCAAGATTCTTCTGTTTATGCACCCCAGATCTCATTAGCTATTGGTCACACTTCATCTTTAGCTGACTATCCATCATGACCCCCAAATTGTTTTCAGTCACTGATTCCCAGGATAGTGTCCCCCATCCTATAAGTATGGTCTGTATTCCTTTTTCTGCAATATGGAGTGGGGTTGGAGCTGGTATTGGGTGCCATAAATCAATGTGTACCCAGGTAGCAGACACTGTGTGGTGTTAGGGTAGAATCAATACAGAAGGTCTCCCCCCACAGAATGCTGGGTAAGTCCTTGTCATATTTCCCAGAAAAGTGGGAATCAGATGGCATTGGTGTTGTAGTATTTTAGTTTAATACTCAAGAGGTGAGCCTTCTATTTTTAGTAATAGGGGATCCTACTTCGGAATTGGATTTTGGATGTACTTCGTTCCATCCTTCATACTGCATTTATCAAGCCACACCATGGGCCTATTTCTCAGATGGGGTAAAGTGATGAAGCTCTGTTGACTTTAAAGGAGATGATCCAATTTACTGTGATAACACAATTGAATGATTGTCAGAGGTGAGGAGCACTAACATCACCAAGCCATTGTAAGTGATGAGCGCTGTGCAGCTTTGACATTCATACAATGAGCTATGAGGGGAAGGGGAATCAGGGCCATTCTCTCTGTCACTCTAATCCTGACCATAACCTTCTTCATTCCTTCCACATGTCCAATCAAACCACTGTGACTGAGTTCCTTCTCCTGGGATTCTCTGACATTTGGGAGCTGCAGATTTTACACTTTGTGGTGTTCCTGGTGATTTACCTTGTGGCCCTGGTGGGGAATCTTCTCATCATCACAGCCATAGCCCTCGACCACCATCTTCATACCCCCATGTACTTCTTCCTAGTGAACCTGTCCATCCTAGACCTCGGCTCCATCTCTGTCACCATCCCCAAATCCATGGCCAATTCCCTCATGAACACCAGGTCGATTTCTTATTCTGGATGCGTCACACAAGTCTTTCTCTTTATCTTCTTTATTTCAGCAGATTATGCATTATTGACTGTCATGGCATATGACCGAAACGTCGCCATCTGTCAACCACTGCACTATGAGAGAGTGATGAACAGGACGGCATGTGTCCAAATGGCAGCAGGTGTGTGGATCAGTGGTATTCTTTACTCTGCCCTGCACACTGGGAGCACATTTGTGATATCTTTCTGTGGAGGCAACGTGGTGGATCAGTTCTTTTGTGAAATCCCCCAGCTCCTCAAGCTCGCCTGCTCTGACTCAGACCTCAATGAAACTGGGGCAATTGTCTTCAGTGCATGCTTATCCTTAAGCTGCTTCGTTTTCATAGTTGTGTCATATATTCAGATCTTCAAAGCAGTGCTAAGAATCCCCTCTGAGCAGGGCCGGCGTAAAACCTTCTCCACCTGCCTCCCTCACCTCACTATGGTCTCTTTGTTAGTTTGCCTTAGCATCTTTGCCTACCTGATACCCACGTCTAGCTCAGCATCAAGTCTGGATCTCTTGGTGGGTGTTTTCTATTCCGTGGTGCCGCCAATGATGAATCCCATCATATACAGCATGAGAAACAGGGAGGTGAAAGGTTCATTGAGTAAACTGATAGGTTGGAGGTTATTCAGCAAGAATAAAATGTCCATATTTCTCCACTGATAGCAATTTCATTCTGACTTTCCTTATAAATATAATCAGCTGGTGAAATTATCAGCTCCATGTGAATATACCATGCAACATCTTTATGCAGACTTGGGTATTTGCACATGTAATAAACCAGACAAACATAACTCAAGAAAAATAAGACTGACTTCAGGTTTAAACCAATGTAAATGAGATCCAGAATCTATCTATCTATCTATCTATCTATCTATCTATCTATCTATCTATCATCAACCTTGCACATAAAATGAGTAGCCATAGCAAAGATACTAGTGTGGTCTCTGGCTCTTCTTATTTTTTAGGATAAAAACTCTGATCAAGGTATCAATGCATTTGTTCTTTGTGGATTTTTTGTTTCTTTGTTTGTCCATTTTTTAATTTATATTTTTGGAGTTGTTTGATGCTTTTATTTGTTTCTTTGTTGCAGTAATGTTTGAGGTGGGATGGCCTGGAGAGATGGGGAGGGTTTGGTTAGTGTGACATTACTCAGGGCACCATCTGGACTGCTAAACAGCCGTGTCTCCTCTTTTATCCAACCTGTGGTGCCTCTTACACTACTCTACTGTGAAAATAGTGACTCCTGATCAGTAAATACACATTCTCCAGCATGTCATTTGCTCCCGAGGTACATAGTATTGAGTGCTACTAGCTAGCCACTCATGAATTACACTGCAGCAGAACACCAGCAGATTCTCAGTCCCAGGCCTTCCCCCAGAAATGGGTGTCTTATGCTACCCGACACACTACTGGATGACACAAGTTCATCTAAAGTTCATCATTTCATCAAAGGGAAATTATAGGCATCAGCTTTGTTGTTCTAAATGGTTTTTCCCATACACTTTAACCCAAACATATCAGTTGGATAAAACAAGAGAACAAGTTTATTAACTACAGTAAGAAAGGAAAGGTTTTAAGTGGCTACATGTAATGAAACATAAAATTCAGAATTGGTTACAAAGGAAGGGAAAGACAAAATGTAAACTAATGGCTAACTTAATGAGCTAGCAGAATTCAAAACAAAGGCAATTCTGTCACCACATGCTGCAGTAAATTTCACACCCTGGGTCTCCTTTCAGTCTAGAACATTCTCCCCTTCTTTCAGTGTCCTTCAGATATTCATTGATGTCATGAGCAGAGAGATGGGAGGAGGAGTGGGGGCAAGTGTTTTCCTCCCCCTCTTTATAATTCAAATTCTTGTGCTAGAAAACATGCTTGCTGAATTTTAATGGACATGAAGCTTGAATGGTCCCTGTGATGAAACGTAAATTTCCTGTTCAATCTTTCCTCTGTCCAAAAATGATTTTCACCAGCTGAGAAACTGGCCCATTACACATTTTAAATCCATATTCTTTGTGTGTGAATTGAAACCAAGGATGAGAGAGAAGTTCCAAACCTGTCTGCACATTCTTAGTCCTTAATTACAAGAGTGGAACTTTTAATGGTTAAGGAGCACTTCTTTCCCTCTACAGATTGAAGTTTGGAGTTCAGTGTTGCTAAGATTTTCTGTATCCAATCATCAGCTTCTATTAAGATGAATGGCCTGACATCTTTCTTTCTTTCTTTCTTTCTTTCTTTCTTTCTTTCTTTCTTTCTTTCTTTAGGCCAGATACTTAGTGAGCAACAATATCCCTACCTACTCTGAAGTCAACAGAACTGTGTCAGTTTACACCAGCTCATGGTCTGGCCCTTAGTTTTTAGTGTTTGGCCCGGGGTACCTCCTAATGACCAGCTTTGAACACCCATGGAAGCCTCAGTTGTTGGGTCCTCTGGTGGATGCATCGCAAGACCTTTGCCCCTCACCCAAAAAAACCCTCTCTGCATCCCCTAGAGGTAATTACATGGGGTTAATGAAAGAACAGGCTCTTATAGGCCAACTGAGGTTCTGGTGCCACTGGGCTCTGAGCTATTGTAGGTCACATGTCTGTGCTAAAAATACCTAGGGACACCCTTTGACCTGCAGCCCTGGCTTGTTTATATCTTTGCAGGGATGCTGCCATCGTGTGAGATCCAGTGCAGGCCATGTTCCTCCTCTTTGGGGATAGGGTTAACTAGGACAGGTTGTCAGAGTGGTGTACTCCAGAGGTGAGATCAGAGCTGGCCTCAAAGCCTCGGAGAGCAGATTCGGCTATGGACATGTGGGAAATGATGGGATTGAGTCCATTCTCCTAAAATTAAATGTTCATCTTTCTCCTTTGAATCTGTGTTTCTTTATAAATATGATCAACTGATGTCATTATTCGCTCCATGAGAATATAGCACACAATCTACTTATGAACACTGGGGTATTTACTGGCAAATATGTAGCAAACACCACTTCAGTCAATGTAGTTAACAGAGGCTTACATTAATGTAAAAAGTTAAATGATCTCTCTCTCTCTCTCTCTCTCCCTCTCTCATAATTCACAATCAAACAGAAACCTGTCTGCCACAGTGAGAGTATGTGATAGAACAAGGAATGGTCATATTTATATTCCTATTCAATCATACACTCTACTTTTATTTACTGTATGCATACTGTACACAGCCAGGCACAAAGATAGCATTCGAGTAATTATTTTTACTATCAACGTCAGCAGCGGGCAAATTCAGAAATCCTGGAGTAGGTAGAGCTCCTCACTGCCAACAATCAGAGCCCTGGTCATGTGCATTATCACACTAGTGCAAACTGGACTGGCTGTTACAGGTCAATGGGACTGTTTCACTTTATGCCATCAGAGGATCTGGCCAAGCTGTCACTTGAGACAATCCATTGTCAAGGCTGGAAGAACATACAACACAAATCCCACAATTCTGGCACAGGTAGTTTCTCTCTTCCTACAAGCAACAGGCTCACAACTTAGGCATGAAACTAAAGAACTCAAATGCCAGCACAGACTGATTCTCACTTGCCAGGGAAATGGCTCATAGACTCACACAGCATCCGTAGGGGTAGCTTGTCTGTGATGATTCTACCTTAACACCATATAGACGGCCTGCGGCCCAGTTACAAATTGAGTTATGGCACCAGATCCCACCTCTGTATTTCCATCTGTGTGTACTGATGGGCTAGAAACACCACAGTTACTGCTGTGTTATATCGTATCCCTCTGTGATTTTATGTCAGGGTTGTGTGGGTCAGTGGCCGTCCGGAGACCTGGGTTTTGTTCTTGACTCTGCCACTGATTGGCAGTGTGACCTTGAGCCAGTCACGTCCACTCCCTTTGCCTCAGTTTAGAGAGAGGGCTAGAGAGGACAGCTGAGCCTTTCTATGAAAAATTGCTTAATATCAAACCCAATGTGGGGGAAGGGGATGTCAGATGAAATTGTCCAGTATTCAGCACATTTTAGCTGAAAATATTTGTTTCTCAGTTAACAAAAAAATCCCACCAAATTGGGGATTTTTGGAACTTCTATAAAAAGTCAAGATTTTCTGTTGAAAAAAAAAATCTGAAAGGCTGTAGATGTTTGACTAAAGTGAGAGCAAAAGTCTGTAATAGTTCCAATTACAATTCATATTTCTGTTATTAAATATGCCTTCTGTATTGATATGCTATAATAGAGTAAAATATTAAATTGAAAGAGTAAAATGTACTGTGTTGGTCTTTGTAGAATTTTTCCCACTTTCTGATGCATTTGATCCTCCAGTGCTAGGATTCATTGGTCATTATCTATCTATCTATCTATCTATCTATCTATCTATCTATCTATCTATCTATCTATCACTCATCAATGAATTATCCAGCAGCTGTTGCCAGGTACCTTTGCTGGATGTCCTGAGTTGCTGGGCCTCTCTGCAGTTCGTAGGAGACAGAGAGCCACTCCACAGAAGGGTGCTCCCTGCTCCCCTCCTCGGGCAGCTTTGGCTGAGAGACAAAGGACTAACTGGGATCAAGGACTGAACCCCCTCCCCAGTTCTTGAGCTGTTCCTGGCTGGTGTAGGACTGAAACGCGGTCACAGCCCAGGATGTCCCTGCTCTGGGGCTAAATATCTGAATCTGGTCTCCAGGGATGTGAGCCCCACCCTGATATCAGCTCAGGAGCAAACGACCATGACACCCTGCCCTACCTGACCCTAACCCCACAGAGGGGAACAGTACCTAACCTGGATCTCACACGATGGCAGAATCCCTAGAAAGACTCTTGGCTAAAAAAAAAACAAGGGCTGAGGACCAAAGTGTTTCCCAAGGTGTTTGCAGAATGAAGTACATATTTGTGGCTCAGACATGTGGTGTACAATAGCTCAGAGCCTAGTGACACCAGAACCCCAGCTGGCCTGGAATAGCCTGTTCCTTCAATACTGTTCTCCTCTAGGGGAGCAGGGATTTTGTTTTTCTCCTACATTGCAGCAGCAGCACTTGGGATGCAGCTACCAAAGGAACCCACAGCTCAGGCTGCCATGGCTGCTTCATGTTGGTCACTAAGAAATACCCAGAGGCAAAGACTGAACACTTAGGGCAGGGGTGGGCAAATTTTTTTGCCCAAGGGCCACATCTGGGAATAGAAATTGTATGGCAGGCCATGAATGCTCACAAAATTGGGCTTGGGGTACAGGAGGGGGTGAGGGCTCTGGCTGAGGGTGCAGGCTCTGGCGTGGGGCTGGGGATGAGTAGTTTGGGGTGTAGGAGGGTGCTCTGGGCTAGGACCAAGGGATTTGGAGGGAGGGAGGGGGATCAGGGCTTGGGCAGAGGGTTGGGGCATGGGGAGAGGCTCAGGGCTGCAGGCTCCAGGCTGTGCTTACCTCAAGTGGCTCCTGGAAACAGCGGCATGTTCCTACTCCTGCTCCTATGCGGAGGCGCAGCCAGGCGGCTCTGCATGCTTCCCTGTCCACAGACGCCTCACCTACTGCTCCCATTGGAGTTATAGAGGGTGCCATTGGAGCGCATAGGAACTGGAGGGGGCCCATGCCGTGGCTTTCAGGAGCTGCGTGGAGCAGCCCCCAACACTGCTCCCCAGCTGGAGTGCCGCAGAGCTGAAGCGGGGCAAGCCCCAGACCCCACTCCCCAGCGGGAGCTCGAGGGCTAGTTTAAAACAGCTGGCTGGCTGGCCGGTTTGCCCATCCCTGACTTAGGGCCATGTCCTGAGTAGGTGTAAATTGATACAGTTTGTGATGAAGTGGGGTTTTATTCAACTTGCTATGTTGCATGTTAGTCTTACTGCTCTATACTAATACTGTGTGTACCTCAGTTTCCCTATGTGGTGCACCAATGCCAAGGTGGTGAGAACTGGAACTGGATGTGTGACTTTTGCCCAGCTCTCAGGGCAGCTGAGGCTGCTCAGCGGTCTGCATGTAGGTGATGGCCAATGCCATTCATAACCTGAATACCAGGAGGGGGATGTGACCAGGTCACACATTGCCAGGGAAGCAGGACAAAGACTGGAGAAGAAGCAATGGGTGTGTCAGAGGCCAGGCAGAGGGATCTGGGGCTGTCTGCGGTGGAGGACTGGAAGAGCGGGGAGTCCAGGACCTCTGGCCCAGGGTCTCCCCAAGACAGATTTTGCTGAAAGTCACTGCCTTTTGTGCAACCAATCTCTGTTCTAACTGTGTACCTGTCTACCAGTAAACCCTTCTGCTTCACATCGCTGGCTGAGAGTCACGTCTGACTGCAGAGTTGGGCTGCTGGGCTCTCTGGCTTCCCCCACGAAGGGGAAGTGTGCAGTGTGAACAGGAGTTTTTTTGCCCAGGACAGCGTGCCCTGAGGGGAGTTACGCTACCCAGAGTCCTGTCTGGCTTCATGCAGAGCAGGTCCAGAACATCAGACCTTGACTCCGTCACACAGTTCCATTCACTAGCTAGGGGTAGTTATGCCAGCTAAAGGTCTGGCCCTCTGATTTCAATTGAGCTATGGCCGATTTACACGAGTTGGGGATCTGGCATCTTACACAGTTTTGAATCCATATTATTTTCCCCCAACCACCTGGCTCTTTTTTGTGAGCTTGTTCACTGGATTGGGAGCTGCCAGCGAGTTAGGTGGTGGACTCTTAATCTTCCCCCTCTTTGTCCATCACTCTGAGGCTCAGACATTTTGAGGCCTGCAGTGACACCTCATCCCCTCTCCATGCCAGCGGTGAGCTCTGTCTCTCTAGCCCACCCATCCGTGTGACATGGCGTTTATTCTAACTCAGCAGCATGACACACACAGATACCAGCATCCCCGGTGCTGAAGAATTCCAGAAAGAATAGCAAACAGTTCCCCCTCTACCAGGCAGTGGGACTACAGAATCTGCAGCATTCAGCATTGGCCTCTTATGCAGCCCTGCCATAAGAGGCCAATTCACATGAGAGCTGTATTTGTGCTGCTGTTCACATGACCCACAGCTCCAACTGTAGAAGCCCCTCTAACATACTCAGGTAGTGAAATTCTGCAGCTGTGACAGCAATATTTGTATTATTTATTTTGTTAAACTGATAAAAAACACATACCACAAAGTTATCCACATATGATCCCGTTTTATCTCAGGCATTACGTGGAATACAGTTAGAGCGGGTGGGGATAGCAACGTCATCTGAATTTCTCTCTCTGGTGTGAGCTGGTCAGGACATCCATCAGCATTAGAACAAATATGGTCTGGGGTACTAGGAAATGGTTGGGGGACTGGCATGATGGTGAAGCTCGCTCCAGGAACTTTTTTTCTGTTCTTTTTGTTTTTAAAACGTGAATGATGGGTGGAATAGACCATCCCCTCCATATTGTGTCCACCAATTACACCTAATATTTGACACTCCCATTTTGGTTCATTAACTTCTTTCGCCACATCATCTGTTTTTAACAAATAGAATTTTAACAGTTCTTGGATACTGTCAATGTGGCCTTTTAGTAGAAACTAATCCCGTTTCTCTTTCTGGTTTTCTTGCACCTTTTCCCATTAACATTGGTTAATAGAAATTATGGTGACATTTTATGAATTTCCCCAGAACTTTCACAACTGATCTTACCATCACGATACATTTGTAGTCCCAGTTATTACAAGAAGTCTCTGGATCATATCTTTTTGTGGGTAAACTTCTGGGGGAAGGATGGCCTTTGGTTTTTTTGTCTTCTATGATAGAGTGTAATAGGATGGTGTCAGATCATGAACTCTATGGGGTACTAAGTGGGTCTGTCTGCACTGCAGTTAGACACCCCCATCTGGCATGTGCCAGCTGACTCTGTCTCAAAGGTCATGGGCTAAGGGGTGGTTTAACTGTGATGTAGACATTCAAGTCTGGGCTGGAGCCTGGGATCTAGGACCCAGAATGGTGGGAGGGTTCCAGAGCTTGGGCTGCATCCAGAACCTGAACTTCTATACTGCAGTTAAACAGCTCCTTAGCCCAAAGTCTGCAAACCTTAGTCAGCTGGTCTGGGTCTGCCACAGGTGTCTAGTTGCAAGGTAGACATAGCCCAAGTGGAAATATTGCCATAGAATTTCTTTAAATATTTTGTACTGAAACCAACAATATACCTGAGATGCATTGATGGTTGTCATAAACAGACAGTAAAGGGTTAAGAAGTTCACCTAGCCTAGCTGACACCTTGACCAGAGGAACCAATGGATGGACAAGATGTTTCAAGAAGAAGGAGAGAAGTTCTTCCTTTGTTCTATTCATTAAGTTCTGTGCTGGAGTGAAAATATCCAGGAATCAACCAGGGTAGTGAGTATTACAGAAGGAATGAATGAGCTTATGTTTATTTCCTTCTGTGACTTTAGTTAATTACCCACCAGCTGTGCCCAGCTGGAAACCTATTCTAACAAAGCCCTGTTAAAAAACTCTTGTTTCTTTCTTACTTTGAGGAGTACAGTTACAGTAACAAAGGAATTTACAAGCTGTTTTTTTCTTTCTACCTCTCAGGAATAGCTAAGGTAGACCAGGGGGGAAAATGTCAGACAAGAGGGGAAAAAAACTATGCAAAAGCAGGGGTGAGCTGGAGCCGGTTTGCACCAGTTCGCAGGAACCGGTTGTTAAATTTAGAAGCGGTTTTAGAACCGCTTGTTAACCGGCTTCCCTGCGAGGAAGCTTTGATGGGCTCTGCCTGGGAAGGGTGTAATTACTTCTCCCGGCCCCTGGGAGCTGCGCGGCGGGAGCCATGTGCGCTGCCTCCTGGCCCGGCTGCTGCTGCTCCTCGGACCTGTGGCTGTGGGGCTCCTGCTGCTGCCTGGTGAGTCCCCGGGGGGAGGCTCCCAGCCGGTCCCCGCGTGTGAGTGTCTGCAGCCCCTGCCACAGCCAGCCCCTACTCACAGCCCAGCCCCTGTTGCAGCCAGCCCGTGTCACACCCCCTGCCTCCAGCTAGCCCTGCCCCACGCCCCTGTCTGCAGCCAGCCCCATGTCCACTGGTGCCCTGCAGTTCCCAGGGCAGTAACCCTGCACACCTGCTTCAATGAGGGGGGGCAGGGAGCAGCTGGGACCCACACACATGCACACCCTAGGGTGACCAGACAGCAAGTGTGAAAAATCGGGACAGAGGGTGAGGAGTAATAGGAACCTATATAAGAAAAAGACCCAAAAATTGAGACTGTCCCTATAAAATAGGGACATCTGGTCACCCTAGCACACCCCAAGGGAGTGGCAGGGACCCACACATGTGAAACGGAGCTCATTTCTAGTTCAGGCCCATCTTTTTAAAAAAGAACTTTAGGTAGGGTTAACATACATCTGTATTTTCCTGGACATGTCAGGCTTTTTGGTTCTTAAATCGCTGTCTGGGCGGAATTTTTAAAATTTAAAAATTCCTCCCGGGAAAATACGGACGTTTGGTAACCCTATTGGTAAAAAAAAAACATGCTCTGGCACATCCCTTAAATCAGAACTTTATAGAGAACCGGTTGTTATGATTTGAGCAGCTCATCACTGTGCAAAAGGAAATAGAATTAACCAGATTACAGGCTGAGGAAAACCAAAAAGAAACAGCCAAATGCAGTTCAGTGGACTGATGAGTGTCAGAAGGCTTTTAACCAGCTTAAGGCAACACTCGTGTCTGACCCTGTGCTAAGGGCCCAAGACTTTGACAAACCATTCCTAGTAACCACAGATGCGTCTGTAACCCTTTTGGGGTTTACACAGCATGGCCCCTTTAAATCTTTCTCCCAGGGGGAAGAGGGAGAGTAAGAAAAATGGAGGGAAACTCCAGGGTGCAGGACTGGAGCTCCAGGGAGAGACAGGCAGCCGGCAGGCCCTGGAGAAGGAAGCAGGGAGAACCTGCCTGAGGCCTGAGGAGGACACCACAGGACAGGAGCCAGAAGCAGCTCTGTGCCAGGGAGGAATCGCCCGAGAAGGACAGGCCGGAACTGGACCCAGTATCACGGCAGCCCAGAGCAGCATGGGTCTGGGAGTACTGGGGCTTGTGACTCTGCACTGGGAACAAGGAGGGAGGTTGTAGCTATTTAAGTGGGGAGGTGGTCTCTTTGTGGGGCTTTGCAGAGAGCAGCAGGAGAGGGCACCAGAGGGGTTTGCTGGGGAAAGTTCACTGGCGCCGAAGACGACCAGGAGCTTAGCTCTCAAGATTTTGATTTTGAAATTCAACACATTTCAGGAGCTTCTAATGAAGTAGCTGATGTAGTCCCCTGTGAAAGTTTCCCAGAATCAACTGGTTGAAATCATCCTTGAAATGTGAAAAATCTTGTTAGTTTTTACATAATCAGTAGTATATGTAAAGGTGCATGTTTTTTATTAATCTGTTTATTCTAAAGTTCTAGGAAGAAAATCACAGCCAGGGTGGTCCAGCACTGTCTATGATTTGGGTGAGGGGGGGCGTGTCATAAACAGACAGTACAGGGTTAAGGAGTTCACCTAGCCTAGCTGACACCTGACCAGAGGAACCAATGGATGGACAAGATGTTTCGAGGAAGGAGAGAAGTTCTTCCTTTGTTCTTTTCATTAAGTTCTGTGCTGGAGTGAAAAGATCCAGGAATCAACCAGGGTAGTGAGTATTACAGAAGGAATGAATTAGCTTATGTTTATTTCCTTTTGTGACTTTGTCTTTTTGAATTAGAGGAATAATCAAATTGGGTTTTCTTTTGTGTAACTAATGTTTTTTTTCCCAGGGGAACATCCTCTGTGTTTTGAATCTGTTGTCTGTGAGAGTAGCTTGCATTCTAATCTCTCAGAAGTATTTGTTTTAACACTTTTCCTTAATTAAAAGTCTTCTTTTTAACAACCTGATTAATTTTTTCCTTGTTTTAAGATCTAAAGGGGTTTGTATTGGTTTTCACCAGGAAATTGGTGGAGAAGTCTCTCAAGGTTACCCAGGGAAGGGTTACAATATCTGGGAGGGAGAGATTTTGGGGGGGAAGACAGAGTTTCCCAAATGACTCATAAACAGCTGTTTTAAATGATCTCAGTGGTGGCAGGAACCAGATCTAAGCTGTTAATTAAGCTTAGGGCTTCTCATCAGGGCTGGTGCAGCCATTAGGCAAACTAGGTGGCCGTCTAGGGTGCCAAGATTTTAAGGTGCCGAAAAGCGGTGCCCAAAATGTCTAGGATGCTCACCCGGCACTGCGGCTTTAATCAGCTCTGGCCGGCCGGGAAGTGATGTCATTCCTCCTTCGTCCGCTGGGGGTGCTGTGCTGCTATCAGCTGCTCTGGCTCTGAACCAGGGCCCCCACCCCTGCTCAGCTCTGCCCCGCCCCCACTCCCATGAGCTCTGCAGCAGGGCCGGGCCTGCACTCACTGCCGGGGGGAAGTGGAGAGACTCGGCCCCAGCCGCACTGCCAGGGAGTGCTGGGGGTGGTTCCCCACTGCCCTCCAAGCCAGCCCTGCCCCCAGAGGCCTTCCCCATGGAAGCCTGGGGCACCCCGCCCCAAGAACCCTGCCCCCATGGAGGCCGGGGGCACCATGCCCCACACCGCCTGCCCTGCCTCCAGCCAGCCCCTGCCGCACCCCCTGCCCTGCCTCCAGCCAGCCCCACACCACTTGTCTCCAGCTGACCCCACACCCCCTGCCCTGCTTCCAGCCAGCCCCTCACCCCCTTGTGTCCAGCCAACCCCTGCCACACCCCCGTGTCCAAAGCCAGTCAGCCCCACACCCTATCAGGTTATTCATTTAAATATGTAGACTAAATAATGAAATTAATAAATTTTCAAGCCGAACGTGTATTAATTCTAATGAACAATGCCATATTATGCAGTATTCATTTTTGAAAATTTACAATCGATGCTCTGGGAGGAGGGATGGGGGTGTGAGGCGCAAAGTGGAAGTTTCGGCTAGGGTGCAAAGTATCCTTGCACCGGCCCTGCTTCTCATGCAGGTCCCCACAACTATACCCTAAAGTTCAGAGTAGGGATGAAACCTATGACAATGGTATTTTCATCCTCTGGGCAAACAATCCAAACTTCTTCACAGATTTCTACCACAACTTCAGCAACCACCACCTATCCATCAAACATTCTCTAGAATACTCCCACACCAGCATCAACTTCCTGGACACCACAATCAGCAATGGGATGCTGCAGACAACTCTACACATTTAACTTCACAGATCCACTAAGCACCCCAGCACACCAAGAAGTCTGTTATCTATAGCCTGGGAGAAAGTCTGGGATACACACCTTAACACACTTAATGCCAGCTTCACCAAACATGGACACTCCAACAGAGAAGCAGATCATAGAATCATAGAATCTCAGGGTTGGAAGGGACCTCAGGAGGTCATCTAGTCCAACCCCCTGCTCAAAGCAGGACCAAACCCAACTAAATCATCCCAGCCAGGGTTTTGTCAAGCCTGACCTTAAAAACCTCTAAGGAAGGAGATTCCACCACCTCCCTAGGTAACCCATTCCAGTGCTTCACCACTCTACTAGTGAAAAAGTTTTTCCTAATGTCCAACCTAAACCTCCCCCACAGCAACTTGAGACCATTACTCCTTGTTCTGTCATCTTCTACCACTGAGAACAGTCTAGATCCATCCTCTTTGGAACCCCCTTTCAGGTAGTTGAAGGCAGCTATCAAACCCCCCCTCATTCTTCTCTTCTGCAGGCTAAACAATCTCAGTTCCCTCTGCCTCTCCTCGTAAGTCATGTGCTCCAGCCCCCTAATCATTTTTGTGGCCCTCTGCTGGACTCTCTTCAATTTATCCACATCCTTCTTGTAGTGTGGGGCCCAAAACTGGACACAGTACTCCAAATGAGGCCTCACCAGTGCTGAATAGAGGGGAATGATCACATCCCTCTATCTGCTGGAAATGCCCCTACTTATACAACCTAAAATGCCATTGGCCTTCTTGACAACAAGGGCACACTGTTGACTCATATTCAGCTTTTCATCCACCGTAACCCCTAGGTCCCTTTCTGCAGAACTGCTGCCCAGCCATTCGGTCCCTAGTCTGTAGCAGTGCATGGGATTCTTCCGTCCTAAATGCAGGACTCTGCACTTGTCCTTGTTGAACCTCATCATATTTCTTTTGGCCCAATCCTCTAAATTGTCATAGCATGGAACAGGCCACCCAAGTACCCTGAGAGAACCTACTTTAGCACTGGTCCCTTGCACAGCATTCACAACCTAAATGTTGTTGCAGGGCCTGGGAATAGATTATATCCCAATAAGGCATCTTTAAAGAGCAGGACAGTTTCTGGGTTTCACCCCCACAGGACACCTGAAAAGTTGAGATCTCAGTTCATAACCCATTTCCATGTGAATGCTACTGACATCTCAAAGCAGGATGCTGTTGGGGTTCCCCCAAGACCTCTTCCACTCAGTGCCCCAGGAACTTAGTTTGACTCCAGTCTCATCACTCAGGTTCCTTTATCCAGCAAAGCTACACTGAGTTGATCAGCCTAAGCATGGGGATGGGTATAGGGCCTATCACACCTCCAAAATTACACAGCAAACCTCTTCCTTTACATACATTTACACATTGCATTGCATTTTCTATACATTGTATCACACATAATGGGATCGGACTGGTCACTTTGTAGGAACCAATCCCTGTACAGCATGCTCTGTCCATGTATAAGTTGCGTTTTACTTCACCTTACATTCCAGGCTTGGTTTATTTCTTCTTATTTTGCCCAATGTAGATGGTTCCCTGGGTATCCCCCCCTTATCTTAGTTAGAACAGACATTCTGTCTCTTAGCTTACTGACCCATTTTTCTCCCTATTACTGTCCCAATAAATGAGGCCTCACCTATGTCCATTTACTCATGTCAAACTGGGTTTACAAATGGGACAGACTGGCTCCATAGATAAGAAATGAAGCAGCAGTTTTCACCTCTAGGTCATGTGTTTTAACACAGCTCCAGGGAGCAGTAATCCCATATTCTGATCTTTCTGGAGACATTGGATTTGTATCCTTGGAGATGTCATGACAGCACCCAACAAACATACCATCCATCAAAAGAGGAACCAGCTGACAGCTTCTGAACAGCCTCAGCAGATACAAAGGACAAATCCTGACCTGACGAGACCATCTCAGACATGGGAGTGGGTAGTTCAGGATCCCAGTCCCATTGATTTTACAGCCTCGCCATGTTGTTATAAAGAGAAGGGTGCTAAATCATTCTTCTTATCCATGGGGCAGGACAAGAAGTAAGGGGCTTAGTTTGCAAGAAGGGAGATTTAGTTTAAAAATTAAGAAAAATATCTGAACTGTTGGGGTGGTTAAACACTGAAACAAATTCCCTAAGGAGGTTGTGGAATCTCTGTCACTGGAAATTTTTAATAAAAGTTTAGATGAACACCTGTCAACGATGGTCTAAATAATATGTAGTCCTGCCTTAGTGCAGAGGTCTTGGCTAGATGACCGATTGAGGTCCCTTCCAGTCCTACGTTTCTATGATTCTATGTAAGGATTAGATTATCATCTCAATTAGACCCACACCAATACAGAGGAGCACCTTCACATGGGCAGCAGGTATAAGCGGCCAGGGCAGGTTAAGCCTCTCCAAACAGGATGTGGTGCATTTCCCTTTGGAGGTGCGCTGACCTGCCGCATTTGGAGCACTGTCAACTAAAAAGCATCCGGGCGATAGTCCTGCCAAAGCTCTGCCCCCCAGGGCCCCCTCCTGCTTGTCCTTTTCCCCATGGCCCACCTATTTTGCTCCTCTTCCAACCCCTGCTCTGCCTCTTCCCCCTGAGAACCCTCTCACCGTCCACTCAGAGTGAAGAGGCATGATCAGCGCGCAGGGGGTCTCAGTGGAGTGGGTGAAGAGGTGCGATCAGCAGGGTGGGGTGGGGCTTGCGGTGGGTCAAAGAGGCATGAGTGGCAGGTGGGAGGGCCTTTGGAGAGGGGATATAGAGATGGGCAGGAGGGCCTCAGGGTGGGGGCAAACAACCACTGTTGCTGTGAGAACGACCACGGCTGGCTAGTTCACACAAAGCCTCTAACATGCAAAATCTAAATTATATGAATGCTCTGGCCAGTCACTCATGAATTAACTTACAGGACAATGACACCAGCAAACTCCCAGTCCCAGACATGTTCCCAAAAATGTGTGTCTGTACTGCCCAGAACCTTTCTGGACTATGGAGGCTTCATCAATGGAAAATGACATACACAAACCATGTTATCTCAGTTGGAGGTTCCCAAACACATGGGTTTAGATAAAACAAATTTTAAAAGTTTATTAACTACATAAAGATGGAATTTAAGTGATTACAAATAATGAAGCAAAAAGTCAGAATTGGTTACAAAGAAAATAAAAGATAAAATGCAAATGATTATCTAATTTAGCAAGGTAAATAAATTCAAAACAAAGGTTTTTTTCGCAACACATGATCTTTTCAGCCTTTTACTGGCTGGAAGTCTCCGAGCCAGGACTCATCCCCGAATTCAGTGTTTTTGAGGTGTTTTTGATGCCATGAGCAGAGAGAAAGGAAGGACGGAGAAGGGATCTATGTTGGTTGTCATCTATTCTTATACTATTCCCTGCAGTTTGAGGATTATCTCCAGTTGAGGTTCAGGCAACAGCCAGTCTGTTTACTCAGAACCCCAGCTGTATCCATTGCCAATATGTACATTTCTCAATTATACCCTTCTTTCTGCCAAAGTACAGCTGCTTACCTAGGTGACAGACAACTGGATTTTGTGACATGTGGCTGAGCTGTTGGTTAGCCCTTTGTTTCCGGGGAACTAATCTGAAGCTGTTTTTTTTCTAAACTTGGAACATACAGTAGAATCTTATAATTTTACATATAATGCTACCATACATATTTTATCAATATAATAATGTCCAGCTGGTTATGAGTTTTCAAGTAATACCTCACAAGATCTACTTGGTAGAAAATTTACTTTTGTAGAAAGGGTGAATATAAGAGTACCATTTGTCACTATCAGTATTTCTGAAACAAACTCTTTTCACAGTTTTCAACATTCTCACAAACCAGAAATCCCACAATTTGGCCAGCTTGACTTACAAGTTTTGTTTGGTCTAATGCTATGCCATATTGCTCAGCAAATTCTGACATTCATTCATCAGCAGTCAGATCAACCTCCTGGCCACTTAGCAGTAACATTCCAAGAAGTGAGGCCTCACCAGAAAACAACAAGCTACAGTGTCTTTCCTCTCATATCTTAATTTAGACACCTGGACAACTGGAATCTTCTGAGAAACCTGAGCAAAGCAGTAATGGCTCATTGACAGTGGAATAGATTTATGAAGCTGCAGCCCAAGTCTGTTAACATTCAGGAAGTGAACTTTGGTCTACCTATTCTCTCAAAAAGGGGGTGGGGGACTAACAGTGAGGTGGAAAAATTTGCAGATGATACAAAACTACTCAAGAGAATTAAATCCAAAGCACAGTGTGACGAGTGACAAAGGGATCTCACAAAATTGGGTGACTGGGCAATGCCATGGCAGATGAAATTCAATATTGATATATGTAAAGTAATACACATTGGAAAACATAACCCCAACTATACATATAAAATGATATGGGGGTTCTAAATTAGGGGGTCTAAATTAGCTGTTGCGACTCAAGTCAATGTGGATAGTTCTCTGAAAACATCTTCTCAATGTGCAGCTGCATTCAAAAAAGTGAACAGAATGTTGGGAATCATTAAGAAAGAGATAGATAATAAGACAGAAAATATCATATTGCTGCTATATAAATCATTATATGCTAACATCTTGAATACTTGGTACAGATGCAGTCACCCCATCTCAAAAAAGATATCTTAGATATAAGCAGAGTCAGGATGAGCTCTACCCTGACATCTGGTGGTAAATTATGAATTAATTTAGGGGGCTGATCTTGTTTGCATAGGCACATCCACACTGCCTAGCGTGAGCCTACGGCAACCAAAAATGGTCACTTTGACAGCCATGGGATCCCCAATTTCTTGGTTATTGGGGTAGGAGGAATAGTGTTGTTACCCTGATTATGTGAATGAAAGACTATGAGACTGTTTTATGACAGAGGACCTCACCATCAACTAAGTAGCACTCACTAGATAAGGGACATCGGTTCCAAAACCTGTGAATTAAGAAAGGCTGGGGACAGGTATGTGTACCTGATAGTAGGGGCTCCTTTTGAGGGCCTGCACACCAATTGCACCTCTCTCTCCCCCCCTCCCCCTCCTCACTGTTGAATAGCAGAGCTAATTTTGATTCCGTTAGGAGTCCATCTAGAGGCTGCTGAGCTGAATTCACTTTGGGCCAATGGTGCATCAGCACTGGGGCTCCTCTACTACAAGCTGAACTCACTAAAAGCTGAAACCACTAAAAGAGCTAAAATTACTGAGCTGAGATCACTGAATGCTGTATTAACTAGTGGGGGAGCCTGAAGCTATATTGCTAAGCGGCTGGCAGAGCAGTTTGCAGGATGGTTGGAGCAGCGAGCAGAGTACAGCAGAGTGGAGCTGAGCAGTTTGTAGGTACAGCTGGAGTGATTCATGGGACGGCTGGTGGAGTGAAGCAGCTTGTGGGACAGTTGGAGTGGCCCACGGAACAGCGAGTGGAGCAGAGTGGAGCAGTTTGCGGAGACAGCTGGAGGATTGGAGCCCCCCCCCCAATTCCACCCAGTCTGGGGAAGAAAAACTCTGCAGATAAACTTTTGAACTCTGGGATGCCACTGACCAGGGACAGAGACTTTTGGGTTGTTGGACTTTGGGGTGATTGGACTTAAGACCCTGAGGGGAAAAGGACATTACCAAGCTTACTTGGAGGTGGCTCTTTTGCTCATGGTTTGTGTTATGAATCCTGTTTGTGGTGTTTCCCCAACATCAGGCCGCATTGTTTCCCTCCTTTATTAAAAGGATTTTGCTACACTCAGACTCCGTGCTTGCGAGACGGGAAGTACTGCCTCCTAGAGCTGCCCAGGGGGTGGAATGTAATTGTCCCAGGTCACTGGATGGGGGCTCGAGCCAGTTTTGCATTGCGTTATTGAAACGGAACCCCTGGATACTGAACCCGGTCCTTGTTGCTGCCAACTCAGAGAGGAAGAAGGGTTACATAGAATTGGAAAAAGTTATAGAGAAGGGCAACAAAAATGACTAAGAGTATGGAACAGCTTTCATATGAGGAGAAATTAAAACGACTGGGACTTTCAATTTTTGAAAAGAGCCGGTTAAAAGGGGATGTAATAGAGGTCTGTTAAATCATGAAAGGTATGGAGAATTGAATAAAGAAATATTATTTACTCCTTCACATAACATAACACTGGTCACCAATGAAATTAATAGGAAGCAGGTACTTTTTCACACAACACACAATCAACCTGTGGAACTCATTGACAGGGGATGTTGTGAAGACCAAGATTATAATGGGATTCATAAAAGAATTAGATAAAATTAATGGAAGATAGGTCCATAAATGGCTATTAGGCAAGACAGTCTGGGATGCAACCCCATGTTCTTCTTCGAGTGATTGCTCCAATGCATTCCAGTTAGGTGTGCGCGCCGCGCGTGCACGGCATCTCGGAACTTTTTTACCCTAGCAACACCGGCGGGCCGGCTGGCGCCCCCTGGAGTGGCGCCGCTATGGCGCTAAATATATACCCCAGCCGGCCTGTCCGCTCCTCAGTTCCTTCTTCCCGCCCGTGACGGCCAGTTGGAACAGTGGAGCACAGCTTAGCTGACCTCCACTTCCCTAGCTAATCGTAGTTTTCTCTCGTTCTGTTTATAGTGGTAGTTTAATCTGTTTGTTTGTAGAATAGTGTATGTATTTTACAGGGGTTGGGGTTTATCCCCTTCCCCTCTCCCGGGGCCGGGGCCGGTGCCCGGTCCACAGGGTTTTTCTACTGCTCGGCCAGCCACAAGCCGCTGTCGACAAGAGATCTTCTCTTAAGTGCCTCGAGGGATCTTACCTCACAGATAAGTGCCGCGTTTGTGCGGCCCTTACTCCGTGAACAAAGGGGAGCAGGGCTTTCGTTTGAACAGCTCCTCAGGAGGCAGCTCTTGCTCCTCCGCACTCGGCGCCGACCGCTAGTTCGTTTTCACGGCGCGCTCCCTCGGCACCGGACCGCCGGTGCCGCCAAGGCCTCCTGGCACCACCGTCGCTGACTCCGACGTACCCTCGGCATGGACATCCCTCCTGGAGGATGAAGAGTTACTCCGGCCAGGCAAGAGCCGTTGAGTCCGGTGCTGGAAAGCTCCCCGGTATGCACCGTGGTCGAGCTCGCCCGGAAGCTGCGTCCGAGCCGCCTGCTCCGCAGCCGAGCGCTATGCTCCGTCGGATCGCCCGGCACCGATGTCTGCTCGGCACCGACAATATCCGCACCTTTCACTCCGGCCAGGCAAGAGCCGTCGAGTCCGGTGCTGGAAACCTCCCCGGTACGGACCGTGGTCGAGCTCGCTCGGACGACGCGTCCAAGCCGCCTGCTCCGCAGCCGAGCGCTATGCTCCGTCGGATCACCCGGCACCGATGTCTGCCGCGGCACCGACGATATCCGCACCTTTCACTCCGGCCAGGCAAGTGCCGTTGAGTCCGGTGCTGGAAAGCTCCCCGGTACAGACCGTGGTCGAGCTCGCCTGGAAGCTGCGTCTGGGCCGCCTGCTCCGCAGTCGACCGCGATGTTCAGTCGGATCGCCCGGCACCGGTGTCTGCCGCGGCACCGGCAGTATCCACACCGTTCGCTCCGGCCAGGCAAGGGCCGTCAAGTCCAGTGCTGGAAAGCTCCCCGGTACGGACCGTGGTCGAGCTCGCTCTGACGATGCGTCCAAGCCGCCTGCTCCGTAGCTGAGCGCGATGCTCCGTCGGATCGCCCGGCACCGATGTCTGCCGCGGCACCATCAATGTCTGCACCATTAACTCCGGCCAGGCAAGGGCCGTCGAGTCCGGTGCCGGAAAGCTCCCCAGTACGGGCCGTGGTCGAGCTCGCCCTGAAGCGGCGTCTGAGCCGCCTGCTCCGTAGCCGAGCGCTATGCTCCATCGGGACGCCCGGCACCGATGTCTACCACGGCACCGACAATGCCCGCACCGTTAACTCCGGCCAGGCGAAGGCCGTCGAGTCTGGTGCTGGAACGCTCCCCGGTACGGGCCGTGGTCGAGCTCGCCAGGAAGCTGCGTCCGAGCCGCTTGCTCCGCAGCCGAGCGCTATGCTCAGTCGGAGCGCCCGGCACCGATGTCTGCTGCGGCACCGACAATATCCGCACCTTTCACTCCGGCCAGGCAAGAACCATCGAGTCTGGTGCTGGAAAGCTCCCCGGTACGGACTGTGGTCGAGCTCGCTCTGACTCTGCGACCGAGCCGCCTGCTCCGCAGCCGAGCGCTATGCTCCGTCGGATCGCCCGGCACCGATGTCTGCTCGGCACCGACAATATCCGCACCTTTCACTCCGGCCAGGCAAGAGCCGTTGAGTCCGGTGCTGGAAAGCTCCCCGGTACGGACCATGGTCGAGCTCGCTCTGACGATGCGTCCAAGCCGCCTGCTCCGTAGATGAGCGCGATGCTCCATCGGATCGCCCGGCACCGCTGTCTGCCGCGGCACCATCAATGTCTGCACCATTAACTCCGGCCAGGCAAGGGCCGTCGAGTCCGGTGCCGGACAGCTCCCCAGTACGGGCCGTGGTCGAGCTCGCCCTGAAGCGGCGTCTGAGCCGCCTGCTCCGTAGCCGAGCGCTATGCTCCATCGGGACGCCCGGCACCGATGTCTACCACGGCACCGACAATGCCCACACCGTTAACTCCGGCCAGGCGAAGGCCGTCGAGTCTGGTGCTGGAACGCTCCCCGGTACGGGCCGTGGTTGCGCTCGCTATGAAGCTGCATCCGGGGTGCCAGCTATGGTCGAGCTCACTGTTCCCTCCACGCCGGAGACAGTGTCCACGGCAAGGGGGCTGATTGCAACGGCAGCATCTACGCTGCCACAACCCCCGGCACCGCCGGGGGGGGTTGCATAGTCGATGGGCAAGCCTGCCTTCATCAGGCCACCCTACCTCGGCACCGCACAGCGGCACCGTTCAGGGTCGCGGTCCCGCAGATGTTCTCGGTCCCGTCACCGATCTAGGTCTCGGCCCCGTTCTCCATGTTGGTACCAGTAGTGCTTGCGGCACCGGGCAGCGTCCCGTTCGCCGGTCCGGGACACTCAGCACCGATCGAACCCCGGGCACCGGGGCACTCGTGGCCACTCCTGATTATCGAGCCTCGCACCCTTGGTCGACCGCCCGGCACAGCTTCGGTGCCAGGTCCCGTTCTTGGTACCAGTCGGTCTACCGGTACCGATCCCCGGTGCCGCATCGAGCAACGTCAGTTACAGACGGTGACTCTCCCAAGAGCTTGCTGCTCCTCCAGGGCCATCCAGCCGCGCATTAGTGTCGTCCCGTGCAGTCACTTCATATGCGCGGCACTCTGTTTTCCGATGTGCCCTCCAAGGTCTTCCAGGAGGCCTATTAGTGGTCATTCTGGACGCCGTTGGTGTACTACCGCCAGAGGCGCATCGTGATCCCATCTCGCTCCATTCCTCCGAGCTCTGGGGCCAGAGGTGACAATTAGTTGTCCCCGTCCGACTGGTTCAAAGCAACCCCGGTTCGGCACCAGGCTCCCAGATCCCGCCGGATCAGGAGGTCGTCCAGGAGTTTGAGCCCACACAGGACCCGCTTGTCCCGGGGCCTTTCTTCTTCCTCCTCCCCACATGAGGCGGGGGCAGGAATATACCCCTCCGGCCCTCCTCTAATCAAAGCGCAACCAGCCGCTGAATCCAAGAGCCTGGGCGTGTGGTCTTACCGGGCCATACGATGTACCCGGAGGGGGCCCTGCACCTTCGTGTAGCGCACCAGCAAGCCCTGCTTATCCGCTACTGTAGATGGCGGTGGGCAAGTTTTCAGAGTCGGTTCTTTGGAACTCCTGTCACGAGTTCGATGCTCTCCTGCAGCAAAAGACGGAGCTGGAGAGAGCTTACCTCCAGACCTCGTGGGACGCAGCTGACTCCGCTGCCATGACTCTGACCTCGAGTGTTGCCACGCGGCATGTTTCAGGGCTCCAGTTATCGAGCCTTCTCTCGCGGCTGCAGCACGCTATACAGATCTGGCCCTTCAATGGCACAGGCCTGTTCTCTGACAACGCTGGCCCTAGGCTGCTGAACCTAAAGGGCAGCAGGGTCACTTTGCTCTCTCTCGGCATGCACACGCCGGTGATTCAGCGCCGACGTTTCCGTCCCCAACCTCCGCTCTTACCCTACGCCTGGGCAAGGTCGGGACATGACCAGCGGGCGTGGCTTACACGGTCATGGCCACCATTCCGCACCCCAAAGGAGCCGGAATTAGGGTCCTTCTGACCACCAATGGGGCAAATGCCTGCCCATCCTCGCCCCTCCTAAGGACCCCTCTCACGAGCGATTCCTCTGGCAAGAGGTGCAGACGCTCCTCCTCATCGGAGCTATACAGGAGGTACCTAAGGGCGAATCCTATTCCCCTAAGCGAAGGGAGGTCTCAGACCCATCCTAGGCCTGCAGGAACTCAACAAGTCACGATGCAGTTGAGTTCCACATGGTACCCAGGGCGACCGTCATCCCTTCCTGGGATCCCGGAGGCTGGTACGCCGCCCCCGATATGAAGGGCACGTGTTTTTCACGTTGTCTCTCTCTTCGACTCAGAAGGCACCCTCGGTTTGGGGCCTACCATCGTCATTCCCAGTATACGGCCCTCCCGGTTGGCCTCTATACAGCCCAGGGGTATTCAAGGTGCATGGCTGTAGTCGCCACCTTTCTTCACCACCGTCTGATACACGTTCTCCGTGTCTAGACGAGTGGCCCATTCGAAGAACCCCCAGGCCCAAAGCACCAGTCATATGGGCATCGACACGAACCTATTCCTGTGTCTAGGCCGGATGATCACTAGTAAACTCCACTCTGATTCCCATACGGGGAAAGGGATTCGTTGGGACCGCCCCGGACTCCGGACTCGCCAGAGCCTGCTTCCATCAGCCTTGGTTTCAGGCGGGGGTAACAATTGTACAAGGTCGACGGACCTTCCCGACAGCGTGGGCTCGCCCTTGCCTCGGTTTCCTGAGTCACATGGCTGTCTACATGTTTGCAGCCAAACATACCAGGCTTCGCCTCTGTTCACTTCGATCGTGGCTCACCTGGGTGTGCCACCTGGGCAGAGGTGGCATACTCGTGGTCGTCTCGTTCCCCCCGAGCAGCCTAGGCTCCCTCCGCCGGGAGTCGGCGTCCTCCCCGGTGTATCCGGGGTTGCTGTTTCATTCACCCCTCGGGGTCCCTCATGACAGACGGCCCATCTCTCGGCTGGGTGCGCACCTGGTGTAGTTTCGCACTCACGGCCTTCGGTCAGCGCAAGGCCTGGCCTTCCACATCAATGTCCGAGAGCTGAGAGCAGTCGGCCTTGTGTACCAGGCAATTCAGCTGGCGGATCGTCTCAGCAGATCCTTCCTATCTCACAAGTGGTGGTTTCCTCCCGTCTTTATCTATTCCATTTTCCAGAAGTGGGTCTTCCCCCGCATAGCCTTCCTCGCTCTCGCGAGAACGGAAAGAGAGAGAGGAACTCTCCTCGTTCCAAGGCCTCTCCCCAGGCTCGGTCTTGGAGGATTTCCTGAGGCTGTGGGTCGGCCATCTGCGTCCGTTGTCCACTCTCCCCGCTGGTTCACGAGGTCCTGCTTCAGCTCCGCAGGGACAGAGCGCCCCTGATCGGGATCGCTCCAGTGTAACCTGGGCAGCGCTGACACACCCTGTTGCTACACCTGTCGGTAGCAACCCTCTTGGCACAGACCCCATGACGCGAAATCGCGACAACCTTCACCACCCGGTCGTATGATTCCGCCACCTCACAGCAGGACTCCTGCGTGGCTAAACCGATCCGAGTTACGTCGTTCGGCCTCGGTTCTGCGACATTCTCCGGGGTGGTAGACAATTGTCCATTCAGTTCAAGTATCTAGCCAAGTGGAAGCGTTTCTCATACTGCTCCGAAACGCGCAATGTTTCTCCCGCCAAGATCCCGCTCCATTCCATCTGGTTCCTCAGGGCTTGGAGCGTTTATACAACTCCCCAGTGGGGCCCCGCCATAAACCTGACTCTTTATTCTGGTTCTGCCCAGTTTTACAGCTGCCCTATTCGATCCAATGTCAACATGCTCCTTGAAATACTGTGTTCCTCAAGGACAAGGGCAGTTATAACCACGTCCGACCTGCCTCCTTGCGGAGGTGTCTGCCTTTTATATCTACCGGGATATCTTCCTTCCGGTGGAGAGCAACAATTGCCCTCCTTTGATATCCGTAGGGCGTCTGCAATCTATATCTAGCAGGCAGAGCCCGCTTGTAACGCCCCCAAAACCTACCTCGTACCGGCATACCGGACGAAGGGCATGCCTGTCTCCTCCTAGAGGATTTCATCTTCAATGATGTTGTGCATACACACCTCCAGTGTTTTGGCCCATGTTCCATAGCGCCACCTGACTGCACATTCCGCCAGGGCTCAGGCTTCTCTGCGGCCTTCCTGGCTCACATACCCTTCCAGGGGATGTGTTATGCTACTACCTGGTCCTCTATCCGGACCAGTGCTTCTTTGGTCCAGCAGTCCAGAGCTGATGCAGCCTTTGGCTTCGCAGTTTGCATTCTGCGACATCTACCTCCGACCCCACTGCCTAGGTAAGGCTTGGGAATCACCTAACTGGAATGCATTGGAGCAATCACTCGAAGAAGAAAAGACGGTTACTCACCTGTAGTAACTGGTGTTCTTTGAGATGTGTTGCTCCAATCCATTCCAGACCCGCCCTCCTTCCCCACTGTTGGAGTAGCCGGCAAGAAGGAACTGAGGAGCGGACGGGCCGGCTGGGGTATATATTTAGCGCCATAGCGGCGCCACTCCAGGGGGCGCCAGCCGGCCCGCCGGTGTTGCTAGGGTAAAAAAGTTCCGAGATGCCGTGCACGCGCGGCGCGCACACCTAACTGGAATGGATTGGAGCAACACATCTCGAAGAACACCAGTTACTACAGGTGAGTAACCGTCTTTTCTAGGTATCAGTATACTTCTGTTTGCCAGAAGCAGGGAGTGGATGACAGGGGATGTATCACTCAATGATTGCCCTGTTCTGTTCATTCCCTCTGAAGCATCTGACATTGGCCACTGTTGGAAGACAGGATACTGGTCTAGATTGACTGTTGGCCTCAACCAATATAGCCGATTTCTGAGTTTTCAGTTTTCCAACAAAACATCACAAATTTTTGAGGAAAGCTAATTTGCAGGCTGCTGATGTTGATATTAATAATAATTACTTAAATACTATCTTTGTGCATGGCTGTGTACAGTATGCATACAGTAAATAAAAGTAGAATGTATGATTGAATAGGAAGATAAATATGACCTTTGCTTGTTCTATCGCATACTCTCACTGTGGCAGACAGATTTCTGTTTGATTGTGAATTATGAGAGAGGGGGAGAGAGAGAGAGAGAGAGAGAGAGAGAGAGAGATTCATCTTTTTAAATTAATGTAAGCCTCTGTTAACTACATTGACTGAAGTGGTGTTTGTCTAGATATTTGCCAGTAAATACCCCAGTGTTCATAAGTAGATGCTATATTCTGATGGAGTGAATAATGACATCAGTTGATAATATTTATAAAGAAACACAGATTCAAAGGAGAACAATGAACATTTAATTTTAGGAGAATGGACTCAATCTCATCATTTCCCACACGTGCATAGCTGAATCTGCTCTCCGGGGCTGTGAGGCCAGCTCTGATCTCACCTCTGGAGTACACCACTCTGACAACCTGTCCTAGTTAAACCTATCCCCAAAGAGGGGGAACATGGATCTCACATGATGACAGCATCCCTGCAAAGATATAAGCAAGCCAGGGCTGCAGCTCAAAGGGTGTCCCTAGGTATTTACAGGGTGTCCCTCGGTATTTCTAGCACAGACATGTGACATACAATAGCTCAGAGCCCAGTGGCACCAGAACCTCATTTGGCCTGGAAGAGCCTGTTCTTTCATTAACCCCATGTAATTACCTCTAGGGGATGCAGAGATTTTTTTTTGGGTGGGGGGCAGAGGTCTTGGGATGCATCCACCAGAGGAGCCGACAACTGAGGCTGCCATGGGTGTTCAAAGTTGGTCATTAGGAGGTACCCCGGGGCAAACACTAAAAACTAAGTGCCAGACCATAAGCTGGTGTAAAGCGACACAGTTGTGTTGACTTCAGAGTAGATAGGGATATTGTTGCTCACCAAGTATCTGGCCTTAAGAAAGAAAGAAAGAAAGAAAGAAAGATGTCGGGCCATTCATCCTAATAGAAGCTGATAGAAGCTAATAGAAGCTGATGATCGGGTACAGAAAATTTTAGCAACATTGAACTCCAAACTTCAATCTGTAGAGGGAAAGAAGCGCTCCTTAACCATTAAAAGTTCCACTCTTGTAATTAAGGACTAAGAACGTGCAGACAGGTTTGGAACTTCTCTCTCATCTTTGGTTTCAATTCACACACAAAGAATATGGATTTAAAATGTGTAATGGGCCAGTTTCTCAGCTGGTGAAAATCATTTTTGGACAGAGGAAAGATTGAACAAGAAATTTACATTTCATCACAGGGACCATTCAAGCCTCATGTCCATGAAGATTCAGCAAGGATGTTTCTAGCACAAGAATTTGAATTATAAAGAGGGGGAGGAAAACATTTGCCCCCATTCCTCCTCCCATCTCTCTGCTCATGACATCAATGAATATCTGAAGGACACTGAAAGAAGGGGAGAATGTTCTAGACTGAAAAGAGACCCAGGCTGTGAAATTTACTGCAGCATGTGGTGAGAGAAATGCCTTTGCTTTGAATTCTGCTAGCTCGTTAAGTTAGCCATTAGTTTACATTTTGTCTTTCCCTTCCTTTGTAACCAATTCTGACTTTTATGTTTCATTACATGTAGCCACTTAAAACCTTTCCTTTGTTACTGTGGTCAATAAACTTGTTCTCTAGTTTTATCCAACTGATATGTTTGGGTTAAAGTGTATGGGAAAAACCATTTGGAACAACAAGGCTTATGCCTATAATTTCCTTTTGATGAAATGACGAACTTTAGATGAACTTCTGTCATCCAGTAGTGTGTTGGGCAGTATAAAAAACACATTTCTGGGGGAAGGCCTGGGACTGAGAGTCTGGGGGAGTTCTGCTGCAGTGTAATTCATGAGTGGCTAGCTAGTAGCACTCAATACTATATACCTGGGGAGCAAATGACATGCTGGAGACTGTGTATTTACTGACCAGGAGTCAATGTTTTCACAGTAGAGCAGTGTAAGAGGCACCCCAGGTTGGAGAACAGAGGAGATACAGCTGTTTAGCAGTCTAGATGGTGCTCTAAGTAATGTCACACTAACCAAACCCTCCCCATTTCTCCAGGCCTTCCCTCCTCAAACATAACTGCAACAAAGAAACAAATAAAAGCATCAAACAACTCCAAAAATATAAATTAAAAAATGCACAAACAAAGAAACTAAAAAATCCACAAAGAACAAATGCATTGATACCTTGATCAGAGTTTTTATCCTAAAAAATAAGAAGAGCCAGAGACCCCACTAGTGCTATGGCTACTCATTTTATGTGCAAGGTTGATGATAGATAGATAGAGTGAGTGAGTGAGTGAGTATCTCATTTACATTGGTGTAACCCTAAAGTAAGTCTTATTTTTCTTAAGTTATGTTTGTCTGGATTTTTACATGTGTAAATAACCAGTTCTGCATAAAGATGTTGCATGGTATGTTCACATGGAGGCAATAATGTCATCAGATGATTATATTTATAAGGAAACTCAGAATGAAATTGTAATCAAAGGAGAAATATGGACATTTTATTCTTGCTGAATAACCTCCAGCCTATCAGTTTACTCAATGAACCTTTCACCTCCCTGTTTCTCATGCTGTAGATGATGGGATTCATCATTGGAGGCACCACAGAATAGAGAACACCCACCAAGAGATCCAGATTTGATGCTGAGCTGGACGTGGGTATCAGGTAGGCAAAGATGCTAGGGCAAACTAACAAAGAGACCATAGTGAGGTGAGGGAGGCAGGTGGAGAAGGCTTTACGCCGGCCCTGCACAGAGGGGATTCTCAGCACAGCTTTGAAGATCTGAATATATGACACAATTATGAAAACAAAGCAGCTTAAGGCTAAGCATGCACTGAAGACAATAGCCCCAGTTTCACTGAGGTCTGAGTCAGAGCAGGCGAGCTTGAGGAGCTGGGGGATTTCACAGAAGAACTGATCCACCACGTTCCCTCCACAGAAAGATATCACAAATGTGCTCCCAGTGTGCAGGGCAGAGTAAAGAATACCACTGATCCACACACCTGCTGCCATTTGGACACATGCCATCCTGTTCATCACTCTCTCATAGTGCAGTGGTTGGCAGATGGCGACGTGTCGGTCATATGCCATGACAGTCAATAATGCATAATCTGCTGAAATAAAGAAGATAAAGAGAAAGACTTGTGTGACGCATCCAGAATAAGAAATCGACCTGGTGTTCATGAGGGAATTGGCCATGGATTTGGGGATGGTGACAGAGATGGAGCCGAGGTCTAGGATGGACAGATTCACCAGGAAGAAGTACATGGGGGTGTGAAGATGGTGGTCAAGTGCTATGGCTGTGATGATGAGAAGATTCCCCACCAGGGCCACAAGGTAAATCACCAAGAACACCACAAAGTGTAAAATCTGCAGCTCCCAAATGTCAGAGAATCCCAGGAGAAGGAACTCAGTCACAGTGGTTTGATTGGACATTTTCTTCCTCACTACTTGTGTGATGCCTGTGGAAGGAATGAGAAAGGTTATGGTCAGGATTAGAGTGAGAGAGAGAATGGCCCTTATTCCCCTTCCTCATTGTATGAATGTCAAAGCTGCCCAGCGCTCATCACTTACAATGGCTTGGTGATGTTAGTGCTCCTCACCTCTGACAATCATTCAATTGTGTTATCACAGTTGTGTAAATTGGATCATCTCCTTTAAAGTCAACAGAGCTTCATCACTTTACCCCATCTGAGAAATAGGCCCATGGTGTGGCTTTATAAATGCAGTATGAAGGAAGGAACACAGTACATCCAAAATCCAATTCTGGCCAAGTTGGATCCCCTATTGCTACAAATAGAAGGCTCACCTCTTGAGCACTGTAGCCTGATTTGGGGTGAGTTAGTAGGGTTGGTGGAATTTATCCACTTAATTTAATTTTATTTGATAATTAATTTCCTAATTAATTAATAATAATAATTACTAGATATTAATAATATGGGTATCGCTCGCCAATATGTGTGATCAGAAGATAAAGTTTGTCTTGAATCAGGCTTCACAGAGTTTATACAAGGAGCTTCGAGGTATATGACAGGAACTTACACTGAGACAGAAATAGTCATAAAGACCTTTTATTAAAATCATTGAAACAATAAACAAATGTAAAAATGTTAAAAACAGTATGAGCTTACAAAGTTACAAAATATCACAGTTCTTTAAGAGATATATTTATGATAATACACAGTTCTAAATTCACTCTGTGCAGTAGCACTTTTGTGTGTTGTTAACACTTATAATAAAGGAAGTTGGTTAATATGAGTATGAGTTTAACTCTATATAAACTAGATGCTTTTTGAAAGGTAAAGCAGAAATTTGATTCCTTTATACTTACAGCTTTGAAAAGAAATAATCCTACAACCTGTCAATAGTTAACAGCCTTCGTAGGGGTGGGGGGGGCATCAATGCATAGTTGAGGCGATGGAGAGACAGTAACTGAAAGATGGGTGTATCGCCTGCCTAATGGTGAATTGTCACATCTTTTTATAGAGCATTTATTTGGAAATCCTCCCTCCTATGCCCAAATTTCGTCTTTCCCCCACGGAAATGTTAGGGTACACATGCCTCATAGGCTAACATAGGTGTGCATATGAGTGACAGATATGTATGCATTTGTGGTGTACTTGTTAGATTTGTGGGCAAAAGTCCCCACTTTCCACCCTTTACTGCTATTGGCCTAGCCAAAGGTCTTCAGACTTTTGCGTAGGTAAATTGTCTATTATTACTTTTCTGAGTCAGGGTCCTCAAAGGTTACCTTTAACATCATACAGGATGTCTGACCTGGGTGTCTGACCTGAATATCTGCCTTGCATTTCAGCTATTGCAAAAATCTATAATTCTATAAAGCCTACATACTTAAATGTATCAAAAAGACATTTTATACAGACCAACAGATTAATCCTCAGGGCTACAGCATTAAACTAAAATACTACAACACCAATGCCATCTGATTCCCACTTTTCTGGGAAATATGACGAGGACTTACCCAGCATTCTGTGGGGGGAGATCTTCTGTATTGATTCTACCCTAACACCACACAGTGTCTGCTATCTGGGTACACACTGATTTAGGCACCCAATACCAGCTCCACTCCCACTCCATATTGCAAATAAGGAATACAGACCATACTTATATGATGGGGGACACTATCCTGGGAAGCAGTGACTGAAAACAATTTGGGGTTCATGATGGATAATCAGCTAAAGGTGAGCTCCTAGTGTGATCTAGCTAATGAGATCTGGGGTGCATAAATTGGGGAATCTTGAATATGAATAGAGAGGTTATTTTACCTCTGTATTTGGGACTGGTCTGACCATTGCTGGAATATGCTGTCCAGTTCTGGTGCTCAAAATTCAATTAAGATATTGATAAATTGGAGACAGTTTAGAGAAAAGCCACAAGAAAGAATAAATGATTAGAAAACATGGTTTGTAGGGAGACCCTCAAAGAGCTCAGTCTATTTAGCCTAAGAAAGGGAAGATTAAGGGGTGACTTGAGGGCAGTCTCTAACTACCTAGAGAGGGAACAAATATTTAATATGAGCTCTTCAATCTAGCAGAGAAAGGTCTAACATGATCCAATAACTGTATTTGAAGCTAGAGAAATTCAGACTGGAAATAAAACATTTTTTTTAACAGTGAGTGTGATTAACCATTGGAACAAGTTACAGGGAATGTGGTGAATTCTCCATCACTGGCACTTTTCAAACCAAAATTGGGTCTTTTTCTAACAGATCTGCTCTAGGGATTATTTTGGAGAAGTTTGCTGGCCTCCAATATACAGGAGGCCAGACTAGATGATCACACTAACCCCTTCTGGCCATGGACTCTGTGAATCTCTGAATATCTATGTAATGATGGACTAGTAGCATTGCTCAGTTACTTGCATGTTTTATTGTTTCCAGCTGTGACTTTAGGTCTGTGTTGTGTGATTCAGTGGCAGTCAGAGGACATTTTTTTTCTTGGCTCTGGCACTGACCTGCTGTGTGATACGGTACCAGACACTTCCCCTCTCTGTGCTTCAGTTTACCCTCCCTTTCTCTGGCTTCTCTACTTGACTGTAAGGTCTTTGGGGGATGGGCTGTGTGTTAGCACATGTATGATCAGTGCACCCATTTACAGCATTTGTGCTCAGCTGGCAGCAGAGTAGTACGCCGGACACACTGCTGAACCAGGAAGTGTTCTGGTTCTGTTGACCCCCTCTGAGGCCATGGGTTGTGCCCCAGTAGACAATCTTTGGATGCTTGGTACAACTCTAACCCAGTTTTTAAAGGGGCTAGTGTGTATGACACATATTCTGTGACCTATCAGCTATGTCGGTTACTTTGCTGTACCTTCCTTTGAAAGAGAAATAAACAGAGATGCCAGAGAATGAATGGGTTTTCTAATTATATATTATTAAACAACATTAACATTTCCTTCCCTTCTTAAAGTTTAAGGTTTCATGGGAATTTTCATATCTTAATGGAAAATATGGGATTTTAGCATAACAATATTTCTCCTTCAGAATGCATTATATTTCCTTGAATATTTGTGATGTTTTGTTGGAAAACTGAAAACTCAGAAAACAACCTTGCTAGGTTTTCTGCTTGAAATTTTAACTTTTAAGATGAAAGTTTTCAGGTGCCAAACCCTCAAGAAAAATAGATTTTGGTTTGTTGATGAAAAGCTTTAATTGTTTGTAGGAGAAATTTTTTATTTTATTTTTTAAATTATTTCTAACCAGCCGTAGATGAGTAAATTGGTAGGAAAATGTAAAGGACTTCTGAGTGTAATTCTTATTACTGTTCTTAAACTACCCCTGGATGTTAACATTCAGACAAATGTAATTGAATGAGAAAACTTACTGTGTTGCTCTTTCAGTCCAGCACCAGGATTCTGTAGTCGTTGTCTGTCTGTCTGTCTGACTATCTAGTAGTATCTACAAGCCAAAGACACAACTTTCTAAAAGTCCTCTCATTCTTCACTCTAAGACTGTATTTGAGTCCAATCCGTTGCTCTCAGCAGATGAGCTGTGCATAGCTGACTTTGACCCTCACTGGCGTTCCAGGACCTGTGCTGATGGAAGGTGATTTATCCATGTGTATTTTACTCCCTGGAGCCCTGCACAGCTCAGCAGCAGAGATCCACAGGGAAAAGTTCACAGATTCATAGATTTGAAAGCAAAAAAGGGATGTTATGGTCCTGTAGTCAACCCCCTGCATAGCATATAAGAACAGAAGAACGGCCATATTGGTTGAGGCCAACAGTCAATCTAGACCAGTATCCTGTCTTCCAACAGTGGCCAATGTCAGATGCTTCAGAGGGAATGAACAGAACAGGGCAATCATTGAGTGATACATCCCCCGTCATCCACTCCCTGCTTCTGGCAAACAGAAGTATACTGATACCTAGAACATGGGGTTGCATCCCAGACTGTCTTGCCTAATAGCCATTTATGGACCTATCTTCCATGAAATTTATCTAATTCTTTTATGAATCCCATTATAGTCTTGGTCTTTACAACATCCCATGTCAATGAGTTCCACAGGTTGACTGTGTGCTGTGTGAAAAAGTACCTGCTTCCTATTAATTTCATTGGTGACCAGTGTTATGTTATGTGAAGGAGTAAATAATATTTCTTTATTCACTTGTCCACACCTTTGATGATTTAACAGACCTCTATTACATCCCCTCTTAACCGCCTCTTTTCAAAATTTGAAAGTCCCAGTCGTTTTAATTTCTCCACATATGAAAGCTGTTCCATACTCTTAGTCATATTTGTTGCCTTCTCTGTACCTTTTTCCAATTCTATGTAACCCTTCTTCCTCTCTGAGTTGGCAGCAACAAGGGCCGGGTTCAGTATCCAGGGGTTCCGTTTCAATAACGCAATGCAAAACCGGCTCGAGCCCCCATCCAGTGACCTGGGACAATTACATACCACCCCCCGGGCACCTCTAGGAGGCAATATTTCCCCTCTCGCAAGCACGGAGTCTGAGTGTAGCAAAATCTTTTTAATAAAGGAGGGAAACAATGAGGCCTTATGTTGGGGAAACACCACAAACAGGGTTCATAACACAAACCATGAGCAAAAGAGCCACCTACAAATAAGCTTGGCAATGTCCTTTTCCCCTCAGGGTCTTAAGTCCAATCACCCCAAAGTCCAACAACCCAAAAGTCTCTGTCCCTGGTCAGTGGCACCCCAGAGTTGATAAGTTTATCTGCAGAGTTTTACTCCCCCAGCCTTGGTGGAATTGGGGGGGGGGGTTCACCGGGGTGTTAAGAGGCACCTTACGTGGGCCAAGGCTGACTGCTCTGCCTCTCCATGAAGTTCTGCTGCAGCCTTCACCACGAACGGCTCCACTCCTCCAGCTGTCCCTGCAAACTGCTCCGCTCTGCTCCACTCGCTGTTCCGTGGGCCACTCCAACTGTCCCACAAGCTGCTTCACTCTACCAGCCGCCCCATGAATCACTCCAGCTGTACCTACAAACTGATCAGCTCCACTCTGCTCGCTGCTCCAACCATCCTGCAAACTGCTCTGCCAGCCGCTTAGCAATATATCTTCAGGCTCCCCCACTAGTTAACACAGCACTCAGTGATCTCAGCTCAGTAATTTTAGCTCTTTTAGTGGTTTCAGCTCTTAGTGAGTTCAGCTTGTAGTAGGGGAGCCCCAGTGCTGGTGCACCATTGGCCCAAAGTGAATTCAGCTCAGCAGCCTCTAGCTAGACTCCTAATGGAATCAAAATTAGCTCTGCTATTCAACAGTGGGGGTGGGGAGGGGCAGAGAGAGAAGTGCAATTGATGTGCACACCCTCAAAAGGAGCCCATACCATCAGGTACACATACCTGTCCCCAGCCTTTCTGAATTCACTAGGTTTTGGAACTGATGTCCCTTGTCTAGTGAGTGCTACTTAGTTGATGGTTAGACCCTCTGTAATAAAACAGTCTCATAGTCTTTCATTTACATAATCAGGGTAACAACACTTTATTCCTCCTACCCCAATAACCAAGAAATGGCTGTCAAAGTGACCATTTTTGGTTGCCGTGGGCTCATGCTAGGCAGAGTGGATGTGCCTATGCAAACAAGATCAGCCCCCTAAATTAATTCATAATTCACCACCAGAAGTCAGGGTAGAGCTCATCCTGACTCTACTTACATCTAAGATATCTTTTTTGAGATGGGGTGACTGCATCTGTACCAAGTATTCAAGATGTGAGCATATAATGATTTATACAGCAGCAATATATTTTCTTATTATCTATCTCTTTCTTAGTGATTCCCAACATTCTGTTCGCTTTTTTGACTGCGGCTGCACATTGAGAAGATGTTTTCAAAGAACTATCCACAGTGACTTGAGTTACAACAGCTAATTTAGACCCCATCATTTTATATGTGTATTTGGGGTTATGTTTTCCAATGTGCATTACTTTACATATATCAATACTGAATTTCATCTGCCATTGCGTTGCCCAGTCACCCAATTTCGTGAGATTCTTTTGTCACTCATCATAGTCTGCTTTGGATTTAACTTTCTTGAGTAGTTTTGTATCATCTGCAAATTTTTCCACCTCACTGTTAGTCCCCCACCCCCTTTTTGAGAGAATAGGTAGACCAAAGTTCACTTCCTGAATGTTAACAGACTTGGGCTGCAGCTTCATAAAACTATTCCACTGTCAATGAGCCATCACTGCTTTGCTCAGGTTTCTCAGAAGATTCCAGTTGTCCAGGTGTAATAAATTAAGATATGAGAGGAAAGAAACTGTACCTTGTTGTTTTCTGGTGAGGCCTCACTTCTTGGAATGTTACTGCTAAGTGGCCAGGAGGTTGATCTGACTGCTGATGAATGAATGTCAGAATTTGCTGAGCAATATGGCATAGCATTAGGCCAAACAAAACTTGTAAGTCAAGCTGGCCAAACTGTGGGATTTCTGGTTTGTGAGAACGTTGAAAATTCTGAAAAGAGTTTGTTTCAGAAATACTGACAGTGACAAACGGTACTCTTATGTTCACCCTTTTTACAAAAGTAAATTTTCTACCAAGTATGTTTTCTGAGGTATTACTTGAAAACTCATAACCAGCTGCCCCTTGGTCCCAGCCCAGAGCACCTTCCTACACCCCAAACTACTCATCCCCAGCCCCACACCAGAGCCTGCACCCCCAGCCAGAGCCCTCACCCCCTCCTGTACCCCAAGCCCAATTTTGTGAGCATTCATGGCCTGCCATACAATTTCTATTCCCAGATGTGGCTCTTGGGCCAAAAAATTTGCCCACCCCTGCCCTAAGTGTTCAGTCTTTGCCTCTGGGTATTTCTTAGTGACCAACATGAAGCAGCCATGACAGCCTGAGCTGTGGGTTCCTTTGGTAGCTGCATCCCAAGTGCTGCTGCTGCAATGTAGGAGAAAAACAAAATCCCTGCTCCCCTAGAGGAGAACAGTATTGAAGGAACAGGCTATTCCAGGCCAGCTGGGGTTCTGGTGCCACTAGGCTCTGAGCTATTGCATGTCACATGTCTGTGCAACAAATATGTACTTCATTCTGCAAACACCTTGGGAAACGCTTTGGGACTCAGCCTTGGCTTTTTTTAGCCAAGAGTCTTTCTAGGGTTTTTGCCATCGTGTGAGATCCAGGTTAGGTACTGTTCCCCTCTGTGGGGTTAGGGTCAGGTAGGGCAGGGTGTCGTGGTGGTTTGCTCTTGAGCTGATATCAGGGCGGGGCTCACATCCCTGGAGACCAGATACAGCTATTTAGCCCCAGAGCAGGAACGTCCTGGGCTGTGACCCTGTTTGAGTCCTACACCAGCCAGGAACAGCTCTAGAACTGGTGGGGTGGGGTTCAGTCCTTGATCCCAGTTAGTCCTTTGTATCTCAGCCAAAGCTGCCCAAGGAGGGGAGCAGGGAGCATCCATCTGTGGAGTGGATCTCTGTCTGCTAGGAGCTGCAGAGAGACCCAGCAACTCAGGACATCCAGCAAAGGTACCTGGCAATGGCTGCTGGATAATTCAGTGATGATTGATAGATAGATAGATAGATAGATAGATAGATAGATAGATAGATAATGACCAATGAATCCTAGCACTGGAGGATCAAATGCATCAGAAAGTGGGAAAAATTCTACAAAGACCAACACAATAAATTTTGCTCTTTCAAGTTAATATTTTACTCTATTAATATTGCATATCAATACATAAGGCATATTTAATAACAGAAGTATGTATTGTATTTGGAACTATTACAGACTTTTGCTCTCACTTTAGTCAAACATCTACAGCCTGTCAGATTTTTTTTTTCAGCAGAAAATTTTGACTTTTTATAGAAGTTCCAAAAATCTCCAATTGTTGTGGGATTTTTTTGTTAACTGAGAAACAAATATTTTCAGCTAACGTGCTGAATACTGGACAATTTCATCTGACATCCCCCTCCTCCACATTGGGTTTGATATTAAGCAAATTTTCATAGAAAGGCTCAGCTGTCCTCTCTAGCTGTCTGTCTAAACTGAGGCACAGGGAGGGCTATCCCTTTCCTAATGATTCCCAATATTCTGTTCACTTTTTTGACTGCTGCTCCTAGAAGCACATCCATTGTCATTGAACTTCCATTGATAAGGTGTCTCAGATGAAGGAGGGAATTTCTAGCCCAAACCCGGGAGCGATACCGAAGAATAGCCAAGAGCTAAGTGATCAGGACACTTGTCTGGGCTTCTCAAAATCAGGCAGAGCTGGAAATTGAACCTAGGTCTCCCACAGACCATGCGAATGTCTGACCCATCCCTGTGTTTTTCCCAATGACCATTACATTATTTATAGAAAGTGGGAGAGGACTAACAGCCAAAACTGAGAGAGAGAAAGCCCAAGATTATTTACAGTCTTGGTGGATAGGATATTAACTTAGAATGTGGGAGACCCTGCTTCATGCACCTGCTCTGAATCAGGCATAATTGGCAATTATTTGGACTCTTGTGGTCCAGGGAAAGGAATCTTCCGTCATCTAAAGAAAGGGTCCCTCCAGGGCAGGGGACAGGAATGTGTCAAAAGAGGAGTAAGCATGAACCTTTAGATGTTCTACTTAAACATGCAAGACTGCAGACCTTTGGGCTAATGTTTCTGGTCAGATAGGGTTAGGGTGATATAAAGAAAAAAAAGAAGGCAAGAGGACATGGCAGAAATCTTTTTGTTTTAAGTCTGGGATATTCAAAGGGATAAAAGAAATTTAGGTGCCTAACTCCCCTTGGGCATTCAATGGGAGTTGGGCACCTGATTCCCTTAAGCTTTTCTTAAAGTCCCAGTCATTTGCAACATCCTTGAGTAAAAGTCACTGTATTTTTCCAGATTCTGCAGCACCCACAGCCCCTTGTTTCTGCTCTAATTGCTCAGGATGCTGCAGAGTCAGTTACAGGTCCCCCCACAGGGCCAAGCCCATCCCTGGTCCCTCTCCATGGAAATCAGCAGATTTGTACCCAAGATTTGCTCCCTGATGTTGAGCTGTTTTCTACTCACTGCCTTTGTAATGCCCACTGGGGATAATCACAGCTCTGTGTTCCCTGTGGGAGTTTCCTAAGGGATTCCAAAATTCAGTGTCCTTGATTACTTTGGTTGTTATTAGTATATGAATCCCTGGGCTGATGTTATGTTCCTTGCACAGCATGCAAAACCTAAATGCTGTGGTGGGCAGGGAATAGATTGCACCCCAATAAGGGGTTCTGACAGAGCAGAACAGTCCTTGGCCTTAGCCCCCACTGACCATTTGAAAAGAGTTGGTGTCTCAGTTCACGCCCAATTTCCATGTGAATGCTGCAGACAGGATGGGACAGGCTGGCTCAGGAGAGAAGAAATGAAGTAGCTGCTTTCACCTCTAGGTCACCTGTTCTAACTCAGCCCCAGCAAGCCGTAGATTGGTTTTGTGTCTCATTTTCTTGGACATATCATGACAGCACCCACCAAACATCCCATCCATCCAAACTGGGACCAGGTGACCCCTCAGCTCTTAAATAGCAGGGAAGACTCAGTCCTGATACCATTGGAGTCAATAGAGTTGGAGCTCCTTAGGGCAGAAGGGATCATTTTAATAATGTAATCTGACTCCCAGTACAGCACAGGCCAAAGAATTCCCCCAAAATAATTCCTGAAGCAGATCTTTTAGAAATCCATCCAATCTTGATTTAAAGTATCAGGAGGTAGCCATGTTAGTCTGTATCCACAAAAACAACAAGGAGTCCGGTGGCACCTTAAAGACTAACAGATTTATTTGGGCATAAGCTTTTGTGGGTAAAAAAACCTCACTTCTTCAGATGCAACCTTGATTTAAACATCGTCAGTGATGGAGAATCCATCACTACTGTTGGTAGGTTGTCCCAAGGGTTAATATTAAAATTCACACCTTATTTCTAGTCTGAATTTGTCTGACTTCGACTTCCAGCCATTGGGAACTACTTAGACAAGTTAGAGGTCTTCAAGCTGGCAGGGCCTGATGAAATACATCCTAGAATACTTAGGAACTGGCTGAAGAGATCTCTGAGCCGCTAGCAATTATCTTAGAGAACGTGGAGGATGGGAGAGATACCAGAAGACTTGAAAAAAGCAAATATAGTATGTATCTATAAAAAGGAGAATAAGGACAATCCAGGGAAATAGAGACTAGTCATCTTAATGTTGGTGCCTGGAAATATAATGGAACACAGCATCAAACATACTATTTTTGAGCATCTAGGAGAAAATCAGGTAATAAGTAACAGTCAGTATGCATTTGTGGAGAATGAATCATGTCAGACCAACCTAATATTCTTCTTTGATAAGGTGACAAGCCTTGTAGATGGGGGAAAGCAGTAGATGTGATATATCTTGACTTTGGTAAGGCTGGTGATACTATCTCACATGACTTTCTCAGAAATAAACTACAGAAACATAGCTTAGACGAACCTACTATAACGTGGGTGCACAAGTGGCTGGAACCATATTTGGGCAGTAGTTATCAACGGTTCACAATTGAGCTGGAAGGGAATATTTAGTGTGGTCCCTCAGGGATCTGTCCTGAGTCAGGTTCTATTCAATAACTTCATAAATGATTTGGTTAATGGCATAGAGGTACACTTATAAAGTTTGACGATGATACCAAGCTGGAAGGGGTTGCAAGTGCATTGGAGGACAGGATTAGAATTCAAAATGATCTTGACAAACTGGAGATAGGATCTGAATTAAATAGTATGAAATTCAATACAGGAAAATTCAAAATACTGCACGCAGGAAGGAACAATCAATTGCACAAATACAAAATGGGAAATGACTGCCTCGGAAGGAATACTGCAGAAAAGGATCTGGGGATTATAGTGGATCACAAAGCAATGTATTACTGTTGCAAAAACAGTGAACACCATTCTGGGATATATTAGTAGGAGTTCTGTAAGCAAGACAAGAGAAGTCTCTTGCTGTAGATAAGAGATTTCTTGGTGTGTTTGGAGTGGACCCAGGCAGACCCATCATATCTGGGCACATCACTCTTACCGAAGGAATATCAGGACTCCTAGAAACCATCCTCAAACCACACAAGGGGAAAGCTTCCTCCATAACTGACTTCCTCCACAAATTCTGCAACATTAACAACCTCTCTCAGAACAACATCCTTGCTACCATGGATGCTATCTCCCTATACACCAATATCCCTCACAATAATGGCATAGCTGCATCACATATTTACCACACAATGGACAACCCTCAGATATCCCAAACACATCATCATATTCATCCACTTCATCCTCACCTATAACAATTTCACTTTCAAAAACTTTTTTTTTTTTGGTCTAAATCATCGGAACTACCGTGGATACCAGGATGGCTCCCCAATTCACCAACCTCTTCATGGGTCACCTTGAAGAAGAATTTCTGGAGAAAAGCACCATAGTAAGATGGACCGAAGAGACTTTTCCAGATCTGTGGACTGCCCTCTGCACCGACCCCGTGCTGGTAACTCCAGACTGTGAGAAAGAATTTATCGTACAACTGAGGTCTCTGAGGTCGGGTTGGGAGGGGTCCTTTCGCAAATGGTCGGAGAAGAAGAACACCCAGTTCTGTTCCTCAGTAGCAAACTCCTGCCCAGGGAACGTAAATATGCTGTAGTAGAGAAGGAATGCCTTCAGTAAAGTGGGCCATAGAAAGTCTATGCTACTATCTACTCGGACAGAGGTTTACCCTCATCATGGACCATGCCCCTCTGAAGTGGATGCACCAAAACAAAGAAAGAAATGCAAGAGTAACAAGGTGCTTCCTGTCACTATAATCCTCCCCTTTAGAGTACAACATAGGCCCAGAATCCAGCATAGCAACGCTGATGGCCTGTAGAGGGTGCACTGTTTGCCGACCCAGGTAGCCCAATCCCGTAGTACTGCGGGGGGAGGGGGAGGTAGAAAACAGTACAAGAAGGTTAAAAGGCCCTCCTTCCTATCAACTGAGGAGGGGTATCAATCAGGTTCTGCTGAGAAGGGATTACCAGAGCGGTTCGCTGTCTAGGCCAATGGGGCTGAGGGAAGTGGCATGGACTGAGGGATCTGCTGGCTGCTGCTTCCCACCGCTCCCATTGGCCTGGATCGGCGAACGTGGCCATTGGGAGCTGTGATCGGCCGAACCTGTGGAGTTGGCAGGCAAACAAACCGCCCCGGCCCGCCAGGGGGCTTACCCTTGCAAGCCACGTGCCAAAGGTTGCCGATCCCTGTTCTAATATAACCATGGAGGCTCCCCTGACCAGGCCAATATCTCACCAGGCTGAGACCTTTGTCGCAGTTGCACCTTGTGGCCACGTGCTGGGTGATGCAGGTCAGAGGCTACCTTCGCGGCAGTGTTCAGAAGAGGGGACTGGGGCCAGACAGAGGAAGGAGGTGAGTGAGGGAAGAATGAAGTGGTGGCCAGGACTTGCCAATGGGGAAAAGGAAGAGAGAATGAGTGCTTGGAGGTCTGAGGCCATATCTGGGGTGTGTGGCTGAGCAGAGGAGGGGCCTGGTGGGCAGAGGGGTTAAGCAGGGCTTTCTGAGGAAGCTGAGTCAGGAACTCTGGGTAGGGAATTGGCTCTGGGCCATGGGACAGGAAGTCTCAAAGAACAGAAGCTGAGAGCATCTGTGGGGCATAGGGTTGTCAGAGGGGAGAGATGGGATTAGGGGCAGTGGAAGTTTGTTTGGGGGTTGGGTTGTGTGAGGCAGAGGGAGGGAGATGCCGAGGGACTAGTGTAAGAGAAGTTTAATGAGTGGAGGATGCAGCAGGGGCTGGAGACAAAGGACCTGAATCTCCTACTTAGACCAGAGATATTCCATTATACCTTTTCTAATTTACCCTGGATGGAGCGAGAGGGGAATCTACCCCACTGTGAACATACAGGGATCCCCCCATTAACGTCTCTCTTGATACTGGGATAAGGAAACTTGGGAGCCTACTTCCATATTGGTAGCCCTCTCCTTTCCTAACTGTAGATGACTCGGTAATGGGTCAGTTCATTGACTTTTTTTACCTACTTTCACTTCCATAAAGATGTCCGTTGCTTTCAGGGTTTTGCTATCAATTTACTCCAATAACTAGAACTGGTCAGAAAACGAAACAAAACCATGAAATCTCTTGGTGGAAAATTTCAACTTTTCCTCTAAAACCCCCAGCTCAAAATTTACTCAGGGGTAGGCAACTGAAGACTTTGAACTGAAAAGTGTAAATTTTATGAAGAAAATGAAAATATCTTTTTTGTTTTCACTTTTCAAAGAGAACATCACAATTTTATTTAAAAAAAGGTTTTAATAAAAACCCAATTTTTTCTTTTTCTTTCTTTCTTTCTTTCTAACAAACAAACAAACTTCACCCCAAAATTTCCAGCCAGGCTTAAGCTTTAAACAAGGGTTGAGGAACTTGCTGTTTTCTAATGACACCATACTTAGAAGCCCATTGATGCTATTGCATCTGTTTTGATTTATGTTTCAAAGGAAAGTAAAACTGAGTAAACGGCAAAGCTGCTACCCACAGAATTTGTTTTATACAGACTAGCACAGGGAGAGAGGTGAATGAAGCAGCCAAAGCCTGTCTATCCTGACATGGCCGATAGATGGACATGGAGGTCAGTGGGCATCGAACCTTCGTGCTCCAGCACCATACCTAGTATCCAACACTGATGCCATTTGAGCACACATTCTGTAACTAGGTGCACAGAACATACACATAGCAAGACACAACCCATCCCCCAAAGAGTTCACAGGGAAGTAGATAAAGCAGAGAAAGATATGAAAAACTGAGGCAAGGAGATGGGAAGTGGCTGGCCCAAGGTCACACAGAAGGTCAGTGGCAGAGACAAGGATAGACCCCAAGTCTCCTGACTGTCACACAGAGCAGACACAAATTCAGAGGCAAACGATACAACACAGCAGTAAGTGAGTGATGCTACCAACTCATCAGCTCATAGCTGTGTAAGCATAGCTGGCACTGGATTCCATACCTCAATGTATGGACAGACAGCAGGCTGTCTATGTGGTGCTGGGGTGGAATAATCACAGACAAATTGCCATGTAGGACACCAGGGGAGTCTATGCCATATTTCCCTGGAAAATGGAAATTAGGTTGTGCTGGTGTTTTAGAATTTCAGTTCCATGCCCAGACTGAGAGCCTGCTGTTGGTCACAATAGAGGGCCATTTTTTGCAAAGACTGTTGGATTTGGCTTGAACTTTGTTCCATCTTCTCACTGGTCTTGGCTCAAATCTTCAGATGTGCCAACTGACTCAGCTCCACTGGTTTTAGCGACATGTGCTGATTATCATGTGACAATGCACCAGCCTAATGTTCTGATTGTCAGCGGGTGAGGAGCATTCACCTCTCTTGCTCAATGGAAGTGACGAGTGCTCTGCTCCTTTGACAGTTACATCAGGAGTTACTCTGCACAGGGGGAATTGGGACCATTCCCTCTGTCACTTTAATACTGCCCATTGTCCTTCTCCATCCCTCCACAGGCATCACACAACGTACTGAGGAAGAAAATGTCCAACCGAACCACTATGACCGAGTTCCTTCTCCTGGGTTTCTCTGAGATTCAAGAGCTGCAGATTTTGCACTTTGTGGTGTTTCTGGTGCTTTACCTGGCAACCCTAATGGGGAATCTTGTCATCATCACAGCCATAGCCCTCAACCACCATCTTGACAGCCCCATGTGCTTCTTCCTGATGAATTTGTCCATCCTGGACCTTGGCTCCATCTCTGTCACCATCCCCAAATCCATGGCCAATTCCCTCATGAACACCAGGGTGATTTCTTATTCCGGATGTATCACCCAAGTCTTTCTTCTCTTATTCTTTGCTTCAGCAGATTTTGCCTTACTGACCATCATGGCGTATGACCGATACATCGCTATCTGCCAACCACTGCACTATAAGACCGTGATGAACAGAAGAGCATGTGTCCAAATGGTGGCCATTGCCTGGATTTGCAGTATTCTGTATTCTGCTCTGAATACTGGGAACACGTTTGCGTTAACTTTCTGTGGAGGCAACGTAGTGAACCAATTCTTCTGTGAAATCCCCCAGCTACTCAAGCTCACCTGCTCTGACTCATACCTCAGTGAAAGTGGAGTTATTGTTTTTAGTGTGTGCTTAGTCTTAAGCTGCTTTTTTTTAATAATTGTGTCTTATGTTCAGATCTTCAAAACTGTGCTGAGAATCCCCTCTGAGCAGGGCCGGCGTAAAGCCTTCTCCACCTGCCTCCCTCACCTCATTATGATCTCCTTGTTCCTTTTTCCTGGCACCTTTGCATACCTAAAACCCATCTCCAGCTCCACATCAGGCATAGATCTTGTGGCATCGATTCTCTATTCTGTTGTGCCTCCCATGATGAATCCAATCATCTACAGTATAAGGAACAAGGAAATTAAAGCTGCCCTGTGGAAAATGATTGGATTGAGGCCATTCACAAAGAATAAAATGTCTGCCTTTTCCCCATAACCACAATGTCATTCTGTGTTTCTTTATAAATATAATCTACTGTTGACATTATTTTATCCATAAGAATGTAGAATGCAATCTATGTATGAACATTGGGGTATTTACACTGGCAAAATATAGTCAATGAAGTTAATCTATGTTTACACCAGCGTAAATAGGTTAAAAAATCTATCTATCTATCTATCTATCTATCTATCTATCTATCTATCTATCTATCTATCTATCTATCTAATGATTTTATAAAGCCACCCATCACTATACATTCTGATCAGTAGCCATAGCAAAGTCTCTAGTGTACATCCTGGAGTCTCTGTCTCTTGATTTTGGGGGATAAAAACTCTATTTGAGGTAACAGTGCAGCTGTTTGTATTTTTGCTTTTCTCTGTTTCTTAGTTTAGATAGATTTTGTAATTGATCTGTTGATGGGTTGAGTTGTTTCTTTCTTACAGGTGTTTCTGTGGAGGGGATGAGTGTTTGGTTCGATGAGGTTGTCAATGTTTGTCATCTACAGTGTGTGCCCATGTGTCATGAACAGCATTTTGGGCTGTATAAGTAGGGGAATTGCCAGCAGATCAAGGGATGTGATCACTCCCCTCTATTCGACATTCATGAGACCTCATCTGGAGTACTGTGTCCAGTTTTGGGTCCCACACTACAAGAAGGATGTAGAAAAATTGGAAAAAGTCCAGCAGAGGGCAACAAAAATCATTAGTTGACTGGGGCACATGACTTAGGATGAGAGGCTGAGGGAACTGGGATTGTTTAGTCTGCGGAAGAGAAGAATGAGGGGGGATTTGATAGCTGCTTTCAACTACCTGAAAGGGGGTGCTAAAGAGGATGGATCTAGACTGTTCTCAGAATAAGGAGTTATGGTCTCAAGTTGCAGTGGGGGAGGTTTAGGTTGGATATTAGGAAACACTATTTCACTAGAAGGGTGGTGAAGCACTAGAATGGGTTACTTAGGGAGGTGGTGGAATCTCCTTCCTTAAAGATTTTTAAGGTCAGGTTTGGCAAAGCCCTAGCTGAGATCATTTATATGGGGATTGGTCCTGCTTTGAGCAGGGGTTTGGACTAGATGACCTCCTGATGTCCCTTCCAACCCTGATATTCTATGATTACTTTGATAGGATTTTCTGAGTGAGCCATAGGTTTGATTTCCACAATGACAAAGGGGTGGAAAAGAGGTTTCTGTGTAGCTGAGTTCTCATTGAAATTATGTCAGAATGCTGGGATATTATTGTATTATTGTTTATATGCTGATGTGCCTAGAGTCTTAGCTATTATTATTATTATTATTATTATTATTATTATTATTATTATTATTATTTAATAAAAGTTTTAAAAATAACTACAAGTTGTGTCATTCTTGCTAGGTTGGAAGAGGCTATTTTGATGAGGAAGGTTTCCTGTTGTTTCCCAAAGAATATCTGACTTGCAATAATGAGGCCAAATCTGGATCCCACTGAAGGGTTTAGGCTTTCACATCAAAAATATCATGATTTGGCCAATGGCTTGGAAACAAAAAGACCAATTTTTTCTAATGTCACCCTAGAGAAAGTCAGTGTGACAAAGATGTAAGGGTAAAATTTACCATGTTAGCTATACTAGCGCCAAAGCAGAGGAGTTCCATTGACATCACCGATATAATGCCAATGAAGTTATGGCCAAAGATTCTGGGTTAAACTCAGTATTGCTAGAAAACATTGATGTATGTGACTTGTGATAGCTAGGCTTAGAAGGATCAGATTTTTGTTGATAAGTTAGTAAGAGGACCAAAACAAATTCACCGTGGCTAAATAGCAAAGTAATATAAGTATGGTAGTTAGAGGCAAAAAGTCACCCTTGAAACACCGGAAGTGAAATCCTACTGTGGAAAATCGTAAGGAGAATAAACCTCTGCAAGTCAACTGTAAAAGTATAATTAGAAAAGCCAAACAAGAGAACAAGAGCACTTCACAGTTTGAACCCATGGCACAGAGACAGGGCCTATTGAACAGCGGGGTTCTATTCTGTGGAAGGAGGGGCTGACCGTAGCCAGAAGTAAGAAAGACTTGCTGAGAGTAATGGGGACTCTGCTAAGGCTGAAACACTGATGGATTTCAGACTCCCAGAAGGGGTGAGACCAGAGCAAGGGAGGGGACATCTCAGGACACTGTTTTCAAATAATGTCTAAAAACCTTTGTAAATGTGGCCCCCAAGTCCTTTTGTGAATCTATCCCTGAGTGTCTGAAATCCCCTAAGAGGCTATGAACATATAAGCTTGGACACTTAGAGAGAGATCCAAAACCTTCCAAATATTGAGGGCTTTGGAAACTTCATCTGGGTGCCATCAATGGCTCCTTTCTTAGTAATGGGCTGAACACAGATTCCAGTATCAAATGCACATGAGCTTTGGGCATTCAAAATATAGGACAGAAAAGTGAAGGGAAAAATTCCTGCTGTAGATGCTGGAGGAACCAACTGGGGGCAGAGTTCTTCTTGACCTGCTCCGCACAAACAGGGAAGAATTTGTACGGTAAGCAAAAGTGAATAGGAACCTGGGAGGCAGTGACCATGAGATGGTTGAGTTCAGGATCCCCTGGGAGAATAACATGAGGGGGAAAGGAGTCCAGGAGGGCTGGCTGTATTTTAAAGAATCCTTATTGAGGTTGCAGGAAAAAACCATCCCAATGTGTAGAAAGAATAGTAAATATGGCAGGCAACCAGCTTGGCTTAACAGTGAAATCCTTGCTGATCTTAAACACAAAAATGAAGCTTACAAGAAGTGGAAGCTTGGACAAATGACCAGGGAGAAGAATAAAAATATTGCTCAGGCATACAGCAGTGAAATCAAGAAGGCCAAATCACACTTGGAGTTGCAGCTAGCAAGGGATGTTAAGAGTTGTCAAGGTTCCTTCCCCACTCTGAACGTTAGGGTACAGATGTGGGGGACCTGCATGAGAAGCTCTAAGCTCAATTACCAGCTTAGATCTGGTCTGGCTGCCACCACTCACAAGCACTACTTCCCTTCCCTGGGTAGCCTTGAGAGACTTCACCAATTTCCTGGTGAACACAGATCCAAACCCCTTGGATCTTAAAACAAGGAGAAATTAACCATCCCCCCTCATTTCTCCCACCAACTCCTGATGGATCCAGATCCAACCCCCTTGGATCTAAAAACAAAGAAAAATCAATCAGGTATTAAGAAAAAGGCTTTTAATTAAAGAAAAGAAAGGTAAAAGAAAATCCTCTGGGAAAGATTAGCATACCAGCTACTCTCACACACAACAGATTCCAAACACAGAGGATGTTCCCCTGGGCAAAAACTTAGTTACACAAAAAAATACCCAAATACCCAATTTGACTATTCCTCTAAAGGTGCAAGACAGGTTACAAAGAAATAAAAATAAACCTATTTATTTCCTTCACTAATACTCACTACTTAAGAAGAGGCTGAATTCTGGAGCTTTCCCACTCTGGTAAAAGTGAAACTGACTAAACAAAAAAACCTTCCCTCCTTCCTTTTGAAACATCTTGTTCCCCATTGGTTCCTCTGGTCAGGTGTCAGCTAAGCTAGGTGAACTTCTTAACCTTTTACAGGTAAAAGAGGCATTAACCCTTAACTATCTGTTTATGACAAGAGTAATAAGAAGGGTTTCTTCAGGTATGTTAGCAACAAGAAGAAGGTCAGGGAAAGTGTGAGCCCCTTACTGAAAGGGGCAGGCAACCGACTGAGAGAGGATGTGGAAAAAGCTAAAGTATTCAGTGCTTTTTTTGTCTTCACAAACAAGGTCAGCTCCCAGACTACTATACTGGGCAGCACAATATGGAGAGGAGGTGACCAACCCTATGTGGAGAAAGAAGAAGTTCAGGGCCATTTAAAAAAGCGGCATGACCACATGAAGCCAGATGTGCTCCATCCAGGGGTACTAAAGGAATTGGCAAATGTGATTGTAGAGCAACTAGCCATTATCTTTGAAAACTCGGGGTGATCCAGGGAGGTCCCAGATGACTGGAAAAAAGGCTAATGTAGTGCCCATATTTAAAAAAGGGAAGAAGGCGGCTCCAGGGAACTACAGGCCAGTCAGCCTCACCTCAGTCCCTGGAAAATTCATGGAGCAGGTCCTCAAGGAATCAATTCTGAAGCCCTTAGAGGAGGCAAAAGTGATCAGGAACAGTCAGCATGGATTCACCAATGGCAAGTCATGCCTGACTAACCTAATTGCCTTCTATGAAGAGATAACTCGATCTGCAGATGAGGGGAAAGCAATGGATATGTTGTTATTCCTTGACTTTTGCAAAGTTTTTGATACGGTCTCCCACAGTATTCTTGCCAGCAAGCTGAAGAAGTATGGACTAGATGAATGGACTATAAGGTGGATAGAAAGCTGGTTAGATCATCGGGCTCAACTGGTAGTGATCAATGGTTCCTTGTCTAATTGGCAGCCTGGGATGCAACCACATATTGTCTTCAGCTAGCTAAAGAGAGAGCCTCCCTACCCCTCAGGATAGTTGGAAGCAACTGGAACAAAGGGCAGTGGCTGCAAGGGGTGTGAGTGATTGCTGGACCCAGGCTAAAAGATTAGTCCGTAAAAGGGAACATTCTGGAACTGGTGAGGATCTTATCTGTATTCAGTTTGATTAGACACAGATCAGCACATTTTATTTTATTTTGCTTGGTGACTTCCTTTGTTCTGTCTGTTACTAAAGGGAACCACTTAAATCCTACTTTCTGTATTTAATGAAATCAGAGTATGTATTAATACCTGGGGGAGCAAACAACTGTGCATCTCTCTCTATCAGTCTTATAGAGTGTGAACAATTTATGAAATGGATTTATTTGGGTTTAGACCCCACTGGGAGTTGGGCATCTGAGTGTTAAAGACAGGAACACTTCTGTTAGCTGATTTCAGGTAAACCTGCAATTTTGGGGCAGGTAATTCAGCCCCTGGGTCTTTGTTGGAGCAGACAGGAGTGTCTGGCTCCAGCAGGAAAGGGTGCTCGGTTCTCGAGCTGGCAAGGAAGGCGGGGATAGAAGTAGTCCTGGCATATCGGGTGGCAGCTCCCAAAGGGAATTCTGTGATCCAACCCATCACAACTATGATTTAGACCAACTGAGTAGCTTTGTTTTTAAGAAAACTCATTGTATCCAATAAGAGAAAAAAACAGAGCACGTTATAATGTGTTAATTTAAAATGGCTCAAAGCGCACATGTGAAGTGCATGTAATGAATTTCTTATAAAAGAGTAATAGAGTAAGAAATATTCAAAGAAAGAACAACAAATAAAGAATAGTCACTGGAAAATCATGAGTTGGAGATCAGCAGTCATAGACATAAAAAGAGGCACGATAAATTGGCATTGATTTTTATCTATCTATCTATCTATCTATCTATCTATCTATCTATCTATCTATCTATCTATCTACATGATCTTTTTTTATCTATTGTATATGTAGTACACACAACCATGCACAAACATGGTTTAATAAATATGAATTAATAATAATAACAGCAACCAGCTTTGGAGCTCTAGAAACATTTGGATACTTGTGTGGATGAGAGACGAATGGCTCCATACAAAGCTACACGTTGAAGTGAATGGCTATTTCCCAATTGTTATGATTAAAAGGTTAGATCAAACTCTTCTCCCCACTCTGGTCTCTTACTTCAAACCCTCTGGTCTAAGCTTTGTGCCTATCCCTGTCTTAGGGTGAAATCTTGTGATTCTCCATCTCTCAAACTGGGTCCCAACCGTGATTTCTCCAACTGTGTTTGGTGCCTGCATTTCTTCCAAAAGTGAGCTGTGACCAGTAGTAAGGTGAGTGACTAGACATCTTCACCATGCAAAGTGCGATTTATTTACCACAGTAGGAACAAAACACAACATAAGAGAAAATGTGAGCACTTTCAGATGGATCACTGCAGTAGTTTGGTGGAATCAAAATTTAGCCTTATTATTCAAACTTACTTTGTCTTTAGGAAACATTTTAATACCTTTCTTTTCCAAATACCTCTCCACCATAGGCAGAACAATACAGTATTCATTTATTTTAATAAATTTAAATAAATAATAATAATACATACAGTTATATAAGCCTCTAGGTGCCCTAACACATCATACATGACACAATACACTCCCATCAGCATTAAAATCATCACTTGAACAGACACCTGCAGAAACTTTTCTTCAATTCTTCATCAATGAGGAAAGCAAAAGTCTCTCGGAAAACCCCATCAAGGTGATTCTGACATTGACAGCTTGAATAGATGACAAAACAAATGGATACCACCATTTAGTCAGACATACTCCACCCTCCCAAGCTCCTCCCTCCCTCCAAAAAGCCACCTAAAACAAAGAAACAAGTCAACGAATAAATTAACAAAATCAAACAAAATGAAAAAGAAACAAGCAAACACACAAGCCAAACCTCTCATATCCCAGGCTATAGCTGACAGTAAACCTATAAATCCCTATGACAGATAGATAGGTGCATATGTAGTTAGGTTCAAATCTTACGTACACTGGTGTAATCTTATTCTAACTCATTTGACTTTAGTGAAGCTAGTCCAGATTTCATGATTTCATCAACAGATTGCACCCAATGCTCTCAAAGAGACAATTTTGTCATCAGTTGATTATATCTACAAAGAAACTAAGAATGAAATCACAGTCAAGTTGCAGGGATGGACATTTTAACTCTTGGTGAATAACTTCCACACAATCAGTTTCTTCAATGCAGCTTTGATCTCCTTGTTCCTCATGCTGTAGATGATCGGATTCATCACTGGAGGCACCAGGGAATAGAGAACACCCACCACAAGGTCCAGACCTGAAGGTGAGCTGGAGGTGGGTTTCAGGTAGGCAAAGATGCCAGTGAAAAGCAACAAAGAGACCACAGTGAGGTGAGGCAGGCAGGTGGAGAAGGCTTTATGCCGGCCCTGCTCAGAGGGGATTCTCAGCACAGTTTTGAAGATCTGAACATAAGACACAATAATGAAAACAAAGCAGTTTAAACTTAAAAACACACTAAAGGCAAGAAGCCCAACTTCACTGAGGTATGAGTCAGAGCAGGTGATCTTGAGTAGTTGGGGGATTTCACAGAAGAACTGGTTGATGTCATTGTACTGGCAGAATGGTAACCTGAAGGTGTTGCCAGTGTGCAGGGCAGAGTAGACAATACCAGTAATCCAGGCACTGGCTGCCAGTTGGACACAAGCTCTCCTGTTCATCACACTCTCATAGCGCAGTGGTTGGCAGATGGCGACATATCGGTCGTACGCCATGATGGTGAGTAAGGCAAGATCAGTTGCAGTGAAGAGGAAAAAGAGAAAGACTTGGGTGACACATCCGGGATAAGAAATCACCCTGGTGTTCATGAGAGAATTGGCCATGGATTTGGGGATGGTAACGGAGATGGAGCCGAAGTCTAGGATGGACAGATTCGCCAGGAAGAAGTACATGGGTGTTTGAAGATGGGGGTTGAGGGCTACGGCTGTGATGATGAGAAGATTCCCCATCAGGGCTGCCAGGTAAATCAGCAGGAATAACGCAAAGTGCAAAATCTGCAGCTCCCGAACGTCAGAGAATCCCAGGAGAAGGAACTCGGTCAGGGTGGTTTGGTTGGACATTTCCTTTCTCAGTTCATTGTGTGATGGCTGTGGAGGGAGGGGCAAAGACAGTGGGGGAATGACAGTGAAGAGGGAGTGGCCCTGGTTTCCCGCAACAATTTGATGTGATTGTCAACAATGCACAGCACTCGTCACTGCTATTAACTAGGAGTGGTGAGTTATCACATGAATTTAAATTGGTGCAGCTCCCTTAAAGTCAATGGAGCTGCATCAGTTTGCACCATCTGAAGATCAGGCTCATGATGTGGCTTAATAAAATGCCGTGTGAAGGATGGAGCAAAGTATAATCCCAATGCAACAATTCTGGACAAGATGGATCCCCTATTGCTACCAAGAGCAGGCTCTGGACTTGGGCAAGAAACTAAAATGCTAAAATGCCAACACTGCCTGATATCCTCTTTTCGTGGAAATATGAGATGGACTAGGCATTGTGTATGACAGCTCGCCTCTAACGATTTCATTGCAATGCCATGTAGATGGCCGGCTGCCTGCAAACATATTGATTTATGACACCAAATCCTGACTGCATTTTCATCTCTGTGTACCGATGGGCTAGCAGCATCGCTCCTCTACCTCTCTGCTGTGTCATTTGGCTCTGTCACTTTATGGGTGTGCGGGTCAATGGCCATCAGGAGACTTGGGTTCTCTTCTTGGCTCTGCCACTGACCTGATCTGTGACACTCGGCCAGTCACTTCCCCTCCCTGTGCCTCTGTTTCCCCTCCATCCATTTCTCTACCTTGTCTTCTTGGACTGTGAGTTCTGTGGGGGATGAGCTGTGCCTTATTATATCTAATAAGGTTTAAAACAAATAAAAGGAAGTTCTTCTTCACGCAGTGCACAATCAACTTGTGGAACTCCTTAACTGAGGAGGTTGTGAAGGCTAGGAAAATAATAGTGTTTAAAAGACAACTGGATAAATTCATGGTGGTTAAGTCCATAAATGGCTATTAGCCAGGATGGGTAAGGAATGGTGTCCCTAGCCTCTGTTTTTCAGAGGATGGAGATGGACGGCAGGAGAGAGATCACTTGATCATTGCCTGTGAGGTTCACTCCTTCTGGGGCACCTGGCATTGGCCACTGTCGGTAGACAGATACTGAGCTAGATGGACCTTTGGTCTGACCTGGTACGGTCGTTCTTATGTTCTTATGTATATTCACTGCCCCCATTTACAACATTAGTGTTTAGCGGGCAGCACTATGGAACAGTGCATATGGTGCTAGAGCAGAATATCATACTCTATGTCCTTGGGCAGGGATAAGAGAGACAGGCTTTGGCTGGGGACTTCAATTCACTGTTCTCTGTCTAAGGCACTAGTATGTTTAATACCTATGATGTTTCCTGCCAACTTTGCTGCTTACTCAGTTTTACCATTCGACAAGTGTCCCTTTAAAAAAGAAATAAACACAGTTGCAATAGAGTGACTGCGTTCAAGTTGTACAATTATTGGACTATATCAGTGTTCCTACCCCCCTTGAAATCTACATGTTCAATCTGGTGTATTCAGACATTTTCAGTTTAAATTATTTCACAGGAAAAATGGATTTTAAACTGCGACATGCTCCAAGGTAGTTTCTGCTATTCTTGAAAAACAACCTATGTATTTGAAAAGTCAAAACTTTTTTTTTTAAATTCAGTGACAATGTTTCATTTTAAGCAGTTTACCTGAAATTGTCTGGTTCTCAGTGAACAAAAAGAAGAAAACTTTTGGGTTTCACAATTTCTATGAAAAGTCAACTATTGTTTCCTGGGAGGGGGGCTTTGGTAGGGGTCTTTATCTGTCTGTGCCTAAGTCTAAAGGTGCCTGCATGGATAACGCATATTCTGTGGGTATCAACTTTTCCCTTTACTTAATTTTACCATCCTGCAAGTAACTGTTTGAAACACCAGTTAAACACGATTCCAATAGTGAATGGGTTTGTAATTGTGGTGTTATTGGAAAATATTAATGTTAGCATCCGGGCTTAATTATAGATTTACAATCTGGGCTACATTTTCAATCTGTTTCCTGTCTGTTTTCAATCTAAGTTTCCTATCTGTTTAAATTATTATGTCTAAATTATTCCAAAGGAAAACTGGATTTTCAATTGAAAACATTTTCCTGAGAAGTCTTTGCTATCCATAAAAACAACATTTGTATTAGCAAAATCAAAATTTTTATTTTTTCAAAAAAATCAATGATTTTTTTCGAGATTTCTGCAGTTTTTAACAGCAATTGTTTGGTTCTCGATACACAAAACTAAAAAAAATGTTTTGGTTTCCACAATTTCTATAAAAAATTATTTTTTCTGCTAAGAGAAAATTAGCTCTAGATGTTTTATTAAATGTTCGTAAAAGTCTTAGAGTTTCAATGTAATTCATATTTCTATTATTACATTTCCTCCAGTATATTAAGACCACACATATTAACTGAAATAGCAAACTTACAGTCTTGGTCTTTGTTTAATGTTTCCCAGCCTCAGAAGCATTTGACAGTCCACTGCCAGGACTCTCAGTCATTGTCTGTCTCTATATCTCTCCATAATGCCCCCACCACTGTGTTATCCAGCAGCCGTTTCCCTGCCCCATCACCATATTCCCTCAGAGGCGGGTCTCTGCGATTCCTGACAGACAGGTACCCACTCCACAGAGGATCACTCCATCCTCCCCTCCTGGGGCAGGCTTGGCTGAGAGGTGAAGGACTAAACAGGATAGGGGATTGAAAGCCTCTCCCAACTCTAGAGCTGATTCTGGGTTGTGTGGGATTCAGGTATGATGACAGCCCAGAATGTACCTGCCCTGGAGTTAAATAGTTGAATCTGGTCTCCAGAGATGTAAGTGCAGCTCTGATCTCACCTCGGGAAGAAACCACCCTGATAACCAGCCATTACCAAACCTAATCCCCCAGGGGAGGAAATAAGCCACCCTGAATCTCATATGATGGCAGCATCCCTGGAAGGACTCTTGGCCAGAAACAAGGCAGGGCTGAATGACAAGTGGCATCCCAACGAAACTGCAGAATAAAATATGTATTTGAAGCACAGACATGTGACCTACAATAGCTCAGAGCCCAGTGGCACCAGAGCCCCAGCTGGCCTGGAATAGCCTGTTCCTTCATTAATGCCACATAAACAGCTCTTGGAGTACAGAGATGTTTTTCTCCTGCATTTCATCAGAAACTCTTGGGATGCAGACACCACAGGAACCCACAGATCAGGCTGCCCTGGCTGTTTAATGCTGGCCACTAGGAAGCAGCCGGAGGAAAACACTAACAGCTCCCAGCTATGTCCTAAACTGTTATTAACTGATACAGTTCCATTGAGTTCTGAGTAGTTACGGCTGTTTATGCCAAGTGGAGATGTGATCCTTTGATTTCCACAGAGTTACTTTGATTTACAGTAGATGGGGATGATATGCCGATGGGGAATTAGGCCTTATTAACTCCACTGGAGCTATTGGGGATTTATGATCTGGCCCATTCTTCAGTGAATCTGAAGAGGAGACTAAACTTCCTAACCAGTCTGCACGTTCTTAACTCATTGCCCCCATGGGATTAATTTCAAGAATGGAACTTTTAATGGATAAGGAACATTTCTTTCCCACTGGAAAGAGAACTTTGGAGGAATTCAGTGTTGCTTTGATTTTGTGTATCTGATTTTAAATTTCTATTTGGATGAATGGACCGACATTCTTTCTTTCTTTCTTTCTTTCTTTCTTTCTTTCTTTCTTTCTTTCTTTCTTAGCAATTATATGGTTTCTTTCTGAAAACATCACTAAAATAAAAGACTCAGTCTGAAAGTGCAATGCTATATGACATCTTAAAATGTTTATTTCACATTGATTGTAGGTATGACAGAGAGACTGAAGCAGTACACCTCATCTGGTAAAAATCAATTGTAGCTCCATTGGCTTTAAGAGGTCAAATCCACTCACCACCCCCACACAAACCTTGCGTAAAACTGCCATAATGCAGCTGGAGTCAATGAGACCAGATCTCTGGATGCTGTAAATCGGCATAGTGGTATGGAGCTATTCCACTTGATGTGAGCTCAGTATCTTTACCATGATGCCTGGCTTTATGTTTGTTCCAATATATGCCATTCTCCTTGCTTGGAACCTCTATCCCATTTTAATAAACATAAAATATTCTAAAATCTTGAGATTATGGTTCATAGGCAGAAATTTGTGAGATGTGCTCCCTGCTGGAAAATTGGCTGCTAAATATACAGACACTAGGTCTGGGCCCCCTAGGTAAAATGACAGTGATGGTGAGAGATCAGAGACCAGACAAATGCCCAGTTTGAGACACCCTGCCAGAGGAAGGACCTACTCCGGCAGGAGGAGAGCCACGTTAGAGGCACCCCCGGAGAGAGTGGGGAGAAGTGATGCCGTTTTTGTAAAAAACTGGTTCTATCTCCCCAAATTGTCCCATCTGTCCACCAATGGTGAGAACAATCCTGGAGCACCACCCTGCCCCTCAACCATATGTAGTTATCTTTGTGACTAGTTCAGGGTCTCTGCACTTTCAGGCAGATGTAGCTGCATCAGTCAAACCCAAACCAGTTTCCCATCTCAGAGCTATTGCATCAAGCTTTCTGTAAATTCTGGTAGGTGGAGTTAACATAGAGGTCTTTTAATGACCTGTGAAAAACAGAAGGTGTAATCGTCTGGTTAGTAACCCCGATATGTAGAATCATGATGCAATGAGGGAAAATGAAAACACTATACAATTTTATTAGAACATTTCATAAAGATACAAAGACTCCAAATTACATAAAAAGACAGCAGTAATGTGAATTTAAGCTGATATTTTGAATCATCTCTTACATAGAATCGCACCCTTTCTTGGGGTTCTGGTGGTCAGAGAGAAAAAGGATGTGAAAGGATCAGTTTAGGGAACTCTTAGGGGACTTACTACTTCACCCTCCCTTTTCCCTGGGTCTTGTGTGAACAGAGAACAACAATACCCGAAGTCGCAAAAAAATTGATGTCTATTGGGGTGAACTTCCAGCAAGCTTAAATCCTAATCCTTTTTTCCTTATTTTGGAATCCGAACTTACTTCCTGTTTGTGCCTAATTTATATAGTAATATTCTCAGTTATACCTGATGTGATGGAGTAGGGGCTGTCTGTGTGGGGGTTGGGAGAGCCAGGGAGGACTTTAGGTGAGGGACAGGTATTCAGCCTGTTACCTGAGCTAGGCAGGGGGGAGGGGAGGTCAACACCTTTGCCCGGGAAGCTAGACAAAGGCAGAGAGCCGAGTGGAGAGGGGTGGGTCAGTTTCGGTTTGGGGCTGGGTGGTTGGAGTTCAGGAAATACTAGGCTGGGATCCAAGCACCCTGAACCCCCAGAAGGGCCAGATTGAGAGGTCCTGACTCTGGCCACGAGCGCTGCTGTATCCTGTGTTCCTGTTGTCCAATAAACCTTCTGTTTTACTGGCTGGCCGAGAACACTGTGAGTCCCAGGAAGAGGGGTGCAGGGCCTGACTCCCCCACACTCCGTGACAACTGGTGGCAGCGGCGGAATGTACTGCACCCCGTGGACAGTGCTTCCTGCAGTAAGTGACTGGGGAGCAGTAAAACAAAGGGACAATTGCAGGGGTGATTAACCCCTGGGAATGTGTGACCAGTGAGAAGGAATTTGCAGTAACAGGGTCCCCCAGGGGATCACAACGAGCAGTCCCAGGGGCGGAGGAGTCTGCGGCTCGACCCTGGCAGGGAGGTGGTGACCTCAGAAAGGGCTGGCACACTAGGGGTCCCCCTGGATCCCGTGGGGAGCGGTGAGCACCCCGGCCTGCGAGTGACCAGCAGGAAGGTGTAGGCCAAGCGGCGCAAGTGCGACTTGGTGGAGCTGTGCAAGCAGAGGGGGCTGCGCAGTGGGAAGCTCACCAAGGAGCAGCTGATTGCCCAGCTGGAGGAGGGAGATCCTGTGAATGAACTGCTCCCTGTCTCTGAGGGCAGCAGCCTGGCAAATGCAGCGCAGGCACCTGTGTCTGTCCCTGCTGGGAGTGGTCAGCTGGCTGCTGAGGGCTTCCTGAGACCCCCCCATTCCTATGCCTAGAGGGAGGGGGAGCCCAGCGACTACCAAGGGCACCGTGACCCCCCTGTCCAGCAGGGGATCCTCCTGGCAAAGCTCACCCCCCAGCAGGGGATCATCCCAGTGACGCTCGGCCTCCGTGGAGCACAAGCAGTTGGAATGGGAGAGAGAGCTAAAACTGAGAGAGGTGAAGGATCGTCAGAAACACAGACAGCATGATCGGGAGGAGAGAGAGAGAGAGAAAGAACATGAAGAGCGACAGCGTCACCATGAGCTGGAACTGGCAAGGCTGGGGGGCAGCAGGCCCTGGCCTGCGGTGAGTGAGGGGGTGGGGGGCCAGGCCGGTGCGGAGCTTTGATAAGTGCATCCTGGCCCAGCGTAAGGAGGGGAAGGACATGGATGACTTCCTGGATGCCTATGAGACGGCCTGTGAGCTGCACCAGGTAGATCCAGTGGACAGGCTCCGGGTTCTCACCCCCTTACTGGACCCCAAAGCCATGGCATTGTACGGCCAGCTGGGAGAGGAGGAGAAAGGGAACTACGAACTATTCAAGCAGGCCCTGCTGCGCGAGTTTGGGCTGACTCCTGAGATGTACCGGGAGAGGTTCCGGAGTCAGGATAAAACCCCTGAGGTCTCATATCTGCAACTAGCCATCCGCATGGAGGGATACGCCAGCAAGTGGGCAGATGGGGCCCAGATGAAGGGGGACGTAGTTAAGCTGCTGGTACTGGAGCAACTGTATGAGTGGTTCCCCTCCGACCTGAGGCTGTGGTTGAGGGGACCAAAAGCCAGAGAACCCGCAACATGCAGGGCGGCTGGCTGATGACTTTGTGAAGAGCTGGTCGGGGGGTGGCAGGGAGGAGTCCCGAAGAAATAGGCCTGCCGCGATGCAGAGAGAGAGTCATCCTGGGACCTTCCAAAGGGGGAATAAGAAGAACCCCCTCCCAAGGGGAACGGCCAGCGTCAGGGACAACTGCCCAATTCGAGGGAACCAACGGGACATGAGCTGCTATCAATGTGGCCAGAGGGGCCACATACGGTCCCAGTGCACCAGGCTCAAGAACAAACTGAACAGACCAACCCCACACCAGGTTAACTTGGTAGAGACCCAGCCAAATGAGGGCCAGCATTCTCAGGAAAGGGGGGCTGGCTGCGTACCACCTGCAAAGGAGGGAGGGGGGGCCCAGGTCAGCCCCTCTGAGAGGCTGGATGCTCCAGGCTCCGAGTTTTGGGTTTACAGGGTGGGCACGGGGCCTTGTTCCCCTGGAGGTAGATGGAAGGATGGTCACTGGGTACTGGGACACGGGCGCAGAGGTGACACTGGCCCGGCCCGGGGTGGTGGCCCCAGATTGGATGGTGCCCAACACCTATGTGACCCTGAGGGGTGTGAGTGGGACCCCATTCAAGGTGCCCATGGTGAGGGTACACCTGAAGTGGGGGGCCAAGGAGGGCCCCAAGAACGTGGGGCTAGACCGCCATTTGCCCACAGAGGTGTTAATGGGGGGGGACCTCGAGGACTGGCCAAGCAACGCCCGGGGTGCCCTGGTCGTGACCCATAGTCAGAGTCGACGTAGGGCACTGCGCTCTGACAACGGGGAAAGTACTCTGCCCAAGGTGCAGGACCCTAACCGGGTGGGAAGGGAACGCCCAGGGACATGGCTCAGAGGGGCTGCGGCTCCAGACCCAGCCAGCGAGAGAGAGCAGGTCCCCATCCCTGTCCCAGCTGCCGAATTCCAGGCGAAGTTGCAGAAAGATCCCTCCTTGCGGAGGCCAAGGAACCTGGCCGACCTCAGTGCGGTACAGACCATGAGGAGAGGTTGCAAGAAGAGGTTCCTGTGGGAGAAGGGGTTCCTGTACCGAGAATGGGCTCCCCGCCAGGGAAGTGGAGTCGTGGGGGATCAGGCGGCAGCTGGTGGTTCCCTAGAAGTTTTGCCACAAGCCACTGTACCTGGACCATGACATCCCTCTCTCAGGGCACCAGGGAATCCGAAGCACCAGGCAGAGGCTGCTACAGAACTTTTTCTGGCCTGGGGTCTTTACCCATGTCTGACAGTATTGCCAATCCTGTGACCCCTGCCAGCGGGTGGAGAAGGCCCAGGACAAGGGGAAAGCAGCTTTGAGGCCTTTGCCCATCATAAAAGAACCTTTCCAGAAGGTGGCCATGGACATAACGGGACCTCTCAGCAAGGCGACCCGGTCAGGGAAAAAATACATTCTGGTGGTGGTAGATTTCGCCACTCGCTACCCCGAGGTGGTGGCCTTGTCCTCTATCAAAGCTGAAACCGTGGCAGATGCACTGCTGACCATTTTCAGCCGGGTGGGGTTCCCCAAGGAAGACTTAATGGACCAGGGGTCCAACTTCATGTTGAATCTGCTCCAGTCCCTGTGGGAGAAATGTGGGGTCCAGCACAACTGGGCCTCAGCGTATCACCCCCAGACCAACGGGCTGGTGGAAAGGTTCAACGGGACGCTAAAGATGATGCTAAAAACATTTATGCACCAGCACCCACAGGACTGGGACAAGTACTTACCTCACCTGCTCTTCGCGTACAGGGAGGTACCCCAGGAATCTACCGGGTTCTCGCCTTTCGAACTGTTGTATGGAAGGCGGGTAAGGAGGCCCCTGGACCCGATGAGAAATGAATGGGAGGGGAAGGCCGCTCCCGATGGAGAATCGGTGGTGGAGTATGTCCTGACCTTCCGGGAAAGACTTGCCGAGCTCATGGGCCTGGCCAGGAAGAATCTAGCCCGAGCCCAGAGGAAGCAGAAGGTCTGGTACGACCGCACGGCGTGGACCCGCGCCTTTGCCACTGGGGATCAAGTGATGGTTCTCATCCCTGTAAGGAAAAACAAACTCCAGGCTGCCTGGGAAGGGCTCTTCAAGGTTATCAAGCAACTAAATGAGGTAAACTATGTGGTGGAGCTGTCAAACCGAGCGCACCATTGCCGGGTGTACCATGTGAATATGATGAAGCCATACTATGACAGGGGGAATGTGGTGTTGGCAGTGTGTGGACACTGGGTGGAGCAGGGAGATGACCCTTTAGTGGATCTATTCCCGGGGACAAAAGCTGGTCCCCCCCTGGCGATTCCCCTCTCTAATCAGCTAACCCTGGCCCAACAGGCTAAGATCAGAGCGGTGCTGCATCTGTACCGACAGCTGTTTTCCAACCAGCCTGGGTGCACTAATTTGACTGTCCACCGGGTGGAGACTGGGTCACACCCCCCTATAAGATGCTCCCCTTTTCGGGTCACCGGGAAAACTGCCCAGGACCTAGAAAGAGAGGTCAGGGACATGCTGGCTTTGGGGGTAATCCAGCCATCCGCCAGCCCTTGGGCCTCACCAGTGGTGCTGGTCCCCAAGAAGGACGGGTCGATCCGGTTCTGTGTGGACTATCGAAAGCTCAATGCCATCACCGTATCTGATGCCTACCCCATGCCCAGGCCTGACAAGCTCCTAGACAAGATGGAAGGCGCTCGGTACCTCACCACCATGGATCTTACCGAGGACTACTGGCAAGTGCTGCTGGAAGCAAATGCCTGGCTAAAATTGGCCTTTATCACCCCTCTGGGGCTCTACGAGTTTCTGACCCTGCCCTTTGGCCTCAAGGGAGTGCCGGCCACCTTCCAGCGCCTGATGGATCAGCTACTGAGGGGGATGGAGAGTTTTGCCGTGGCGTATAGTGACGACATCTGCGTCTTCAGCCAGACCTGGGAGGACCACGTGTCCCAGGTTAAACAAGTGCTGGAACGACTCCGAGAGGCTGGGTTAACTGTAAAGGCTGAGAAGTGCAAGGTGGGGATGGCAGAAGTATCTTACCTGGGCCATCGGGTGGGGAGCGGCTGCCTAAAGCCGGAATCGGCCAAGGTGGAGGCGATCAAAGACTGGCCCGCTCCCCAAACCAAAAAGCAGATCCAGGCCTTTATTGGTATGGCGGGGTACTATTGAAGGTTCGTGCCCCACTTTAGCGCCATGGCCACCCCCATCACTGAGCTGTGCAAGAAGGGGAAGCCAAACAAGGTGGTCTGGACCAAGGAGTGCCAGCAGGCTCTCCGGGTGCTGAAGGAGGCTCTGGTTAGTGTCCCAGTTCTGACAAACCCAGATTTTGACAAGCCCTTTATGGTGTTTACTGACGCCTCAGACACGGGACTGGGGGCGGTGTTAATGCAGGAGGATAAAAAGGGGAAAAGACACCCCATCGTGTACCTAAGCAAGAAGTTGCTAAACCGGGAGCAAAACTATGCGGCCATTGAAAAGGAATGCCTGGCCATGGTGTGGGCCCTTAAAAAACTGGAGCCATATCTCTTTGGGCGCCACTTCACCGTGTACACCAACCACTCTCCCCTGACCTTGCTGCACCAGATAAAAGGAGCCAAAGCCAATCCTGAGGTGGAGCCTGCTCCTGCAGGACTATGACATGGACATGGTCCATGTGAAGGGAAGTGCCAACCTGATAGCAGACGCACTGTCCCAAAGAGGGGGCCCTGAACTTCCCCGGGTCACTGGGCAGAGTGACCCCGCTCAGTTCAGTCTCGAAGGGGGGAGAAATGTGACGGAGTAGGGGCTGTCTGTGTGGGGGTTGGGAGAGCCAGGGAGGACTTTAGGTGAGGGACAGGAATTCAGCCTGTTACCTGAGCTAGGCAGAGGGGAGGGGAGGTCAACACCTTTGCCCGGGAAGCTAGACAAAGGCAGAGAGCCGAGTGGAGAGGGGTGGGTCAGTTTCGGTTTGGGGCTGGGTCATGGGAGTTCAACCTTAACCAATCATTTTACTGAAAACTATCTAACTAATCCTAACATATTTTAGGTTAGAAGGGACCTCGGGAGGTCATCTAGTCCAACCCCCTGCTCAAAGCAGGACCAATCCCCAGACACATTTTTACCCCAGTTCCCTAAGTGTTCCTTTCAAGGATTGAGCTCACAACTGTGGGTTTAACAGGCAAATGTTCAAACCACTGAGCTATCCCTCCCCATCTTTAGCCCTCTTTATCTGGTGGTGATTATCACAAAAGGACTGTATTCCTAAAAGCCCAATAACACCTTATTTCAAAGTGACTAGTTTGGACTGTGAGGATGTGACCATCCCTTCCCAGCTTATGGCAGCCTCTGCTGCTTAGCCAAAGGCCTTAGCCTAAGAACCAGGCCTCAGACTATCACAGTGATCGAAGACTAAATTCATTATTGCTATACACATTGATGTATGTTACTTGTGATAGCTAGACTTAGAAGGATCAGATTTTTATTGATAAATGTTGATAAGTAAGTAAGAGGACCAAAAAAAAATTCACCGTGGCTAAACAGCAAAGTGATATAAGCATGGTAGTTAGAGGCAAAAAGTCACCCTTTAAACACTGGAAGTTACATCCTATTGTGGAAAATTGTAAGGAGAATAAATCTCTGCAAGTCAAGTATAAAAGTATAATTAGGTAGGCCAAACAATAGAACAAGAGCACTTCACAGTTTGAACCCATGGCACAGAGATGGGGGCCTATTGAACAGCGGGGTTCTGTTCTGTGCAAGGAGGGGTTGACCATGGCCAGAAGTAAGAAGGACTTGCTGAGAGTAAGGAGGACTCTGCTCAGGCGGAAACACTGATGGATTTCAGACTCCCAGAAGGGGTGAGACCAGAGCAAGGGAGGGGGCATCTCAGGACACTGTTGTTTTCAAATACTGTCTAACACACAAGAGCTTTAAAAGTAAAGTTACTGTATTTAAGAAATCCATTAGGTCAGCCTGTATTCCCTGTTTTGCTGCTACATTGTCCCTGAAAGGGTTAAACTAGATGCCCAAAGTCACCACAATCTAGCTGGAGCTTGGGGTGGGGAAGGATGTGTGTGTAAGCTGCTGTGGGGTTGGAAGAACTTAAACACTTTTTTGAGGTCCAGGGCACATGGATGGTGAAAAATCCACAACCCTGAACGACTCAGCCCCACTTGTGGACAGTGCTATGTTGTCGGGAACCGCTTTTTCTGTTAACATAGCTACTGCCATGTGGGAAAGTGGATTAACTACGCCAATGGAAGAAGCTCTCCTGTCGCTGTATAAGCATCTTCACTTAAGCACTAAAGCGGCACAGCTGCATCGGGGCACTTATGCCGATGCAGAGTTTTAAGTGTTGACTTGCACTTAGGTACCTATTAGAGGGTGTGGCTTAGCACACACCTGTCTGGTCAGCATCTCCTGTAGTTTAATTAGGTGCCACCCTACAAAGCATACTGGCTTCGGCAGATCCCATTCTTCAGTGACTGTCTCTCCCTGTTCATTGTACAGGGACCCTGGGCACCTAAGTCAGGGTTTGGAAATCCTGGTGATTATCTAGGTGCTCAAAGGTTAAGTGCTGAGATGTTCAGAGCTGCAACACAAAATGGCCAACTTTCTAAATGTATTTGGGTGCCTTGTGGGATTTTCAAAAGCTGCTAGGTGCCCAACATCCATGAAAAGTATGAGTTTTAGGCACCTCAGTCCTTTTGAAAATCCTTTTTGGCATCTAAAAACCTTTATAAATGTGGCCCCCAAGTCCTTTTGTGAATCTATCCCTGAGTGTCTGAAATCCCCTAAGAGGCTATGAACATATAAGCTTGGACAATTAGAGAGAGATCCAAAACCTTCCCAATATTGAGGGCTTTGCAAACTTCATCTGGGTGTTATCAATGGCTCCCTTCTTAGTAATGGGCTGAACACAGATTCCAGTATCAAATGCACATGCGCTTTGGGCATTCAAAATATAGGACAGAAAAGTGAAGGGAAAATTTCCTGCTGTAGGTGCTGGAGGAACCAACTGGGGGCAGAGTTCTTCTTGACCTGCTCCTCACAAACAGGGAAGAATTTGTATGGGAAGCAAAAGTGCATAGGAACCTGGGAGGCAGTGACCATGAGATGGTTGATTTCAGGATCCCCTGGGAGACTTCACCAATTTCCTGGTGAACACAGATCCAAACCCCTTGGATCTTAAAGCAAGGAGAAATTAACCATCCCCCTTCCTTTCTCCCACCAACTCCTGGTGGATCCAGATCCAACCCCCTTGGATCTAAAAACAAAGAAAAATCAATCAGGTATTTAAAAAAAAGGCTTTTAATTAAAGAAAAGAAAGATAAAAGAAAACCCTCTGGGAGAGATTAGCAAACCAGCTACTCTCACAGACAACAGGTTCCAAACACAGAGGATGTTCCCCTGGGCAAAAACTTAGTTACACAAAAAAATACCCAAATACCCAATCTGACTATTCCTCTAATTGTGCAAGACAGGTTACAAAGAAATAAACATCAACCTATTTATTTCCTTCACTAATGCTCACTACTTAATAAGAGGCTGAATTTTGGAACTTTCCCACTCCAGTAAAAGTGAAACTGACTAAACAAAAAAAACTTCCCTCCTTCCTTTTGAAACATCTTGTTCCCCATTGGTTCCTCTGGTCAGGTGTCAGCTAGGCTAGGTGAACTTCTTAACCTTTTACAGGTAAAAGAGGCATTAACCCTTAACTATCTGTTTATGACAAGAGTAATAAGAAGGGTTTCTTCAGGTATGTTAGCAACAAGAAGAAGGTCAGGGAAAGTGTGAGCCCCTTACTGAACGGGGCAGGCAACCTTCTGAGAGAGGATGTGGAAAAAGCTAAAGTATTCAGTGCTTTTTTTGTCTTCACAAACAAGGTCAGCTTCCAGACTACTCTACTGGGCAGCACAGTATGGAGAGGAGGTGACCAACCCTCTGTGGAGAAAGAAGAGGTTCAGGACCATTTCAAAAACCTGCATGAGCACATGGAGCCAGATGTGCTGATTCCGAGGGTGCTAAAGGAGTTGGCGAATTTGATTGTAGAGCAGTTGGCCATTATCTTTGAAAACTCATGGTGATCCAGGGAGGTCCCAGATGACTGGAAAAAGGCTAATGTAGTGCCCATCTTTTAAAAAAGGGAAGAAGGAGGATCCGGGGAACTACAGGCCAGTCAGCCTCACCACAGTCCCTGGAAAAGTCATGGAGCAGGTCCTCAAGGAATCAATTCTGAAGCACTTAGACAAGAGGAAAGTGATCAGGAACAGTCAGCATGGATTCACCAAGGGCAAATCATGCCTGACTAACCTAATTGCCTTCTATGAAGAGATAACTCAGTCTGCAGATGAGGGGAAAGCAGTGGATGTCTTATTCCTTGACTTTCGCAATTTTTATATGGTCTCCCACAGTATTCTTGCCAGCAAGTTAAAGAAGTATAGACTAGATGAATGGACTATAAGGTGGATAGAAAGCTGGTTAGATCATCGGGCTCAACGGGTAGTGATCAATGGTTCCTTGTCTAATTGGAAGCCTGGGATACCCCAACATTTTGTCTTCAGCTAGCTAAAGAGAGAGCCTCCCCATCCCGCAGGATAGTTGGAAGCAACTAGAACAAAGGGCAGTGACTGCAAGGGGTGTGAGTGATTGCTGGACCCAGGCTAAAAGATTAGACTGTAAAAGGGAACATTCTGGAACTGGTGAGGATCTTATCTGTATTCAGTTTGATTAGACATAGATTACCACATTTTATTTTATTTTGCTTGGTGACTTACTTTGTTCTGTCTGTTACTACAGGGAACGACTTAAATCCTACTTTCTGTATTTAATAAAATTAGAGTATGTATTAATACCTGGGGGAGCAAACAACTGTGCATCTCTCTCTATCTATTATAGAAGGCAAACAATTTATGAAATGGATTTATTTGGGTTTAGACCCCACTGGGAGTTGGGCATCTGAGTGTTAAAGACAGGAACACTTCTGTTAGCTGATTTCAGGTAAACCTGCAGTTTTGGGGCAGGTAATTCAGCCCCTGGGTCTTTGTTGGAGCAGACAGGAGTGTCTGGCTCTGGCAGGAAAGGTTGCTGAGGCCCCAAGCTGTCAAGGAAGGCGGGGATAGAAGTAGTATTGGCATATCGGGTGGCAGCTCCCAAGGGGATTTCTGTGATCCAACCCATCACAACTATGATTTAGACGAACTGAGTAGTTTTGTTTTTAAGAAAACTCATTGTATCCAATAAGGCAAAAAAAACGGAGCACATTATAATGTGTTAATTTAAAATGGCTCAAAGCGCACACGGGAAGTGCATGTAATGAAGTTCTTATAAAAGAGTAATAGAGTAAGAAATATTCAAAGAAATAACAACAAATAATGAATAGTCACTGGAAAATCATGAGTTGGACATCAACAGTCTATCTATCTATCTACATGATCTTTTTTTATCTATTGTATATGTAGTACACACAACCATGCACAAACATGGTTTAATAAATATGAAATAATAATAATAACAGCAACCCAGCTTTGGAGCTCTAGAAACATTTGGATACTTGTGTGGATGAGAGATGAATGGCTCCATACAAAGCTACACGTTGAAGTGAATGGCTATTTCCCAATTGTTATGATTAAAAGGTTAGCTCAACCTCTTCTCCCCACTCTGGGCTCTTACTTCAAACCCTCTGGTCTAAGCTTTATGCCTATCCCTGTCTTAGGGTGGAATCATGTGATTTTCCATCTCTCAAACTGGGTCCCAACCATGATTTCTCCACCTGTGTTTGGTGCCTGCAGTTCTTCCCACAGGAGCTGTGACCAGCAGTAGGTTGAGTGACTAGACATCTTCACCAGGCAAAGTGTGATTTATTTACCACAGTAGGAACAAAGCACAACATACGAGAAAATATGAGCACTTCCAGATGGATCACTGCAGTAGTTTGGTGGAATCAAAATTTAGCCTTATTATTCAGACTTACTTTGTATTTAGGAAAAATTTAAATACCTTTCTTTTCTAAATAACTTTCCACCATAGGCAGAACAATACGGTATTTATTTATTTTAATAAATTTAAATAAATAAAAATAATACATACAGTTATATAAGGCTCTAGGTGCCCTAACACATCATACATGACACAATAAAATCCCATCAGCATTAAAATCATCACTTGAACAGACACCTGCAGAAACTTTTTTTCAATTCTTCATCAATGGGAAAAGCAAAACTTCAAGTCTCTCAGAAAACCCCCTCAAGGTGATTCTGACATTGACAACTTGAATAGATGACAAAATAAATGGATACCACCATTTAGTCAGACATACTCCACCCTCCCCAGTTCCTCCCTCCCCCAAAAAAGCAACATGAAACAAAGAAACAAGTCAACAAATGAATCAACAAAATCAAACAAAATGAAAAAGAAACAAGCAAACACACAAGCCAAACCTATCATATCCCAGGCTATAGGTGACAGTAGCCCTATAAATCCCTATGACAGATAGGTAGGTGCACACATAGATAGTTTCCCATCTTATGTACACTGGTGTCATCTTATTCTAACTCATTTGATTTCAGTGAAGCTAGTCCAGATTTTGTGATTTCATCAACAGATTGCACCCTATGCTCTCAAAGAGACAATTTTGTCATCAGTTGATTATATCTACAAAGAAGCTCAGAATGAAATCACAGTCAAGTTGCAGGGATGGATATTTTAACTCTTGGTGAATAACCTCCACACAATCAGTTTCTTCAATGCAGCTTTGATCTCCTTGTTTCTCATGCTGTAGATGATTGGATTCATCACTGGAGGCACCAGGGAATAGAGAACACCCACTACAATGTCCAGACCTGATGCTGAGCTGGAGGTGGGTTTCAGATAGGCAAACATGCCAGTGAAAAGCAACAAAGAGACCACAGTGAGGTGAGGCAGGCAGGTGGAGAAGGCTTTATGCCGGCCCTGCTCAGACGGAATTCTCAGCACAGTTTTGAAGATGTGAACATAAGACACAATAATGAAAACAAAGCAGTTTAAACTTAAAAACACACTAAAGGCAAGAAGCCCAACTTCACTGAGGTATAAGTCAGAGCAGGTGATCTTGAGTAGTTGGGGAATTTCACAGAAGAACTGGTTGATGTCATTGGACTGGCAGAATGGTAACCTGAAGGTGTTGCCAGTGTGCAGGGCAGAGTAGACAATACCAGTAATCCAGGCACTGGCTGCCATTTGGACACAAGCTCTCCTGTTCATCACTCTCTCATAGTGCAGTGGTTGGCAGATGGCAACATATCGGTCATATGCCATGATGGTGAGTAAGGCAAGATCAGTTGCAGCGAAGAGGAGAAAGAGAAAGACTTGGGTGACACATCCAAGATAAGAAATCACCCTGGTGTTCATGAGGGAATTGGCCATGGATTTGGGGATGGTAACGGAGATGGAGCCAAAGTCTAGGATGGACAGATTCGCCAGGAAGAAGAACATGGGGGTTTGAAGATGGGGGTTGAGGGCTATGGCTGTGATGATGAGAAGATTCCCCATCAGGGCTGCCAGGTAAATCAGCAGGAATACCACAAAGTGCAAAATCTGCAGCTCCCGAATGTCAGAGAATCCCAGGAGAATGAACTCGGTCAGAGTGGTTTGGTTGGACATTTTCTTTCTCAGTTCATTGTGTGATGGCTGTGGAGGGAAGGACAAAGACAGTGGGGCAATGACAGTGACAAAGGGAGTGGCCCTGATTTCCCGCAACAATATGATGTGAGTGTCAACAATGCACAGCACTTGTCACTGCTATTAACTAGGAGTGGTGACTTATCACATGAATGTAAATTGGCGCAGCTCCCTTAAGGTCAATGGAGCTTCATCAGTTTGCACCATCTGAAGATCTGCGTCATGATGTGACTTAATAAAATAGTGTGTGAAGGATGGAGCAAAGTACAACCCCAATGCAACAATTCTAGCCAAGATGGACCCCTCTTTCTACAAAGAGCAGGCTCTGGACTTGGGCATGAAACTAAAATGCTAAAATGCCAACTCTGCCTGATATCCTCTTTTCATGGAAATACGAGATGGACTTGGCATTGTGTATGACAGCTCGCCTGTAACGATTTTACTACAACACCACGTAGATGGCCCTCTGTCTGCAAACATATTGATTTATGACACAAAATCCTGACTGCATTTCCATCTCTGTGTACTGATGGGCTAGCAGCATCGCTCTGCTACCTCTCTGCTGTGTCATTTACCTCTGTCACTTTATGGGTGTGAGGGTCAGTGGCCCTCAGGAGACTTGAGTTCTGTTATTGGCTCTGCCACTGACCTGATCTGTGACAATGGGCCAGTCACTTCCCCTCCCTGTGCCTCTGTTTCCCGTCCATCCATTTCTCTACCTTGTCTTCTTGGACTATGAGTTCTGTGAGGGATGAGCTGTGTCTTATTATATGTAATAAGGTTTAAAACAAATAAAAGGAAGTTCTTCTTCATGCAGTGCACAGTCAACTTGTGGAACTCCTTACCTGAGGAGGTTGTGAAGACTAGGAAAATAACAGTTTTTAAAAGACAACTGGATAAATTCATGTTGGTTAAGTCCATAAATGGTTATTAGCCAGGATGGGAAAGGAATTGTGTCCCTAGCCTCTGTTTTTCAGAGGATAGAGATGGATGGCAGGAGAGAGATCACTTGATCATTGCCTGTTAGGTTCACTCCTTCTGGGGCACCTGGCATTGGCCACTGTCGGTAGAAAGCTACTGGGCTAGATGGACCTTTGGTCTGACCTGGTGCGGCCGTTCTTATGTTCTTATGTATGTTCACTGCCCCCATTTACAACATTAGTGTTTAGCGGGCAGCACTGTGGGACAGTGGATATGGATATGATAGAGCAGCATATCTCAGTTCTAATCTCATTGACATCCTCTATGTCCTTGGGCAGGGATAAGAGAGACAGGCTTTGGCTGGGGACTTCAATTCACTATTCTCTGTCTAAGGCGCTAGTATGTTTAATACCTATGATGTTTCCTGCAACTTTGCTGCTTACTCAGTTTTACCATTCGACAAGTGTCCCTTTAAAAAAGAAATAAACACCTTCGCAATAGAGTGACTGCGTTGAAGTTGTACAATTATTGGACTATATCAGTGTTCCTACCCTCTTTGAAATCTACATGTTCAATCTGGTGTATTCAGACATTTTCAGTTTAAATTATTTCACAGGAAAACTGGATTTCAAACTTAGACATGTTCCAATGTTGTCTCTGCTATTCTTGTAAAACAACCTATGTACTGGAAAAGTCAAAACAATTTTTTTTTAATTCAGTGACAATGTTTCTGTTTTAAGCAGTTTACCTGAAATTGTCTGGTTCTCAGTGAACAAAAAGAAAACAAGGTTTGGTTTTCACAATTTCTATGAAAAGTCAACTATTGTTTCCTGGGAGGGGAGCTTTGGCTGGGAGCTTTATCTGTCTGTACGTAAGTCTAAAGGTGCCTGCATGTATAATGCATATTCTGTGGGTATCAACTTTGCTCTTTACTGAATTTTACCATCGTGCAAGTAACTGTTTGAAATAGCAATTAAACACGATTCCAATAGTGAATGAGTTTGTAACTGTGGTGTTATTGGAAAATATTAATGTTAGCATCCTGGCTTAATTATAGATTTCCAATCTGGGATACATTTTCAATCTGTTTCCAATCTGTTTGTTTTCAGTCTAAGTTTCCAATCCGTTTAAATTATTCCAAAGTAAAACTGGATTTTCAATTGAAAACATTTTCCTGAGAAGTCTTTGCTATCCATAAAAACAACATATGTATTGGCAAAATCAAAATTTTTATTTTTTCAAAAAAATCAATGATTTTTTTTCAAGATTTCAGCTGTTTTTAACAGCAATTGTTTGGTTCTCGATACACAAAATGAAAAAAAATGTTTTGGTTTCCACAATTTCTATAAAAATAGATTTTTTTCTGCTTCGAAAAAATGAGCTCTAGATGTTTTATTAAATGATCGTAAAAGTCTTAGAGTTTCAATGTAATTCATATTTCTATTATTACATTTCCTCCAGTATATTAAAACCCACACATATTAACTGAAATAGCAAACTTACGGTGCTGGTCTTTGTGGAATGTTTCCCAGCCTGAGAAGCATTTGACAGTCCACTGCCAGGACTCTCAGTCATTGTCTGTCTCTATATCTCTCCATAATGCCTCCACCACTGTGTTATCCAGCAGCCGTTTCCCTGCCCCGTCACCGTATTCCCTCAGAGGCTGGGTCTCTGCGGTTCCTGACAGAAAGGGACCCACTCCACAGACGATCACTCCATCCGCCCCTTCTGGGGCTGGCTTGGCTGAGAGGTGAAGGACTAAACAGGATAGGGGATTGAAAGCCTCTCCCAACTCTAGAGCTGATCCTGGGTTGTGTGGGATTCAGGTATGAATGTACCTGCCCTGGGGTTAAATAGTTGAATCTGATCTCCAGAGATGTAAGTGCAGCTCTGATCTCACCTCGGGAAGAAACCACCCTGATAACCATCCCTAACCAAACCTAATCCCCCAGGGGAGGAAATAAGACACCCTGAATCTCATATGATGGCAGCATCCCTGGAAGGACTCTTGGCCAGAAACAAAGCAGGGCTGAATGACAAGTGGCATCCCAACGAAACTGCAGAATAAAATATGTATTTGAAGCACAGACATGTGCCCTACAATAGCTCAGAGCCCAGTGGCACCAGAGCCCCAGCTAGCCTGGAATAGCCTGTTCCTTCAATAACGCCACATAAACAGCTCTTGGAGAGCAGAGATGTTTTTCTCCTGCATTTCGTCAGCAACTCTTGGGATGCAGGCACCACAGGAACCCTCAGCTCAGGCTGCCCTGGCTGTTTGATGTTGGTCACTAGGAAGCAGCCAGAGGCAAACACTAAAAGCTCCTAGCTATGTCCTAAACTGTTATTAACTGATACACTTCCATTGACTTCTGAGTAGTTAGGGCTGTTTATGCCAAGTGGAGATGTGACCCTTTGATTTCCACAGAGTTGCTTTGATTTACACTAGCTGGGGATGAGATGCCAATGGACTTTGTAGTTTTCACCAGCTGGGGAATTAGGTCTCATTAACTCCTGTGGAGCTACTGGGGATTTACGATCTGGCCCATTCTTCAGTTTCAAATACATATTCTTTGCCTGTGAATCTGAAGAGGAGACTAAAGTTCCTAACCAGTCTGCACGTTCTTCACTCATTGCCCCCATGGGATTAATTTCAAGAATGGAACTTTTAATGGCTAAGGAACATTACTTTCCCACTGGAAAGAGAACTTTGGAGGAATTCAGTGTTTCTTTGATTTTCTGTATCTGATTTTAAATTTCTATTTGGATGAATTGACCCACATTCTTTCTTTCTTTCTTTCTTTCTTTCTTTCTTAGAAATTATATGGTTTCTTTCTGAAACATCACTAAAATAAAAGACTCATTAGGCTGAAAGTGCAATGCTATATGACATCTTAAAAATGTTTATTTCACATTGATTGTAGGTATGACAGAGAGACTGAAGCAGTACACCTCATCTGGTATAAATCAATTGTAGCTCCATTGGCGTTAAGAGGTCAAATCTACTCTCCACCCCCACACAAACCTTGCGTAAAACTGCCATAATGCGGCTGGAGTCAATGAGACCAGATCTCTGGATGCTGTAAATTGGCATACTGGTATGGAGCTATTCCACTTGATGTGAGTTCAGTATCTTTACCATGATGCCTGGCTTTATGTTTGTTCCAATATATGAGATTCTCCTTGCTTAGAACCTCTATCCCATTTTAATAAACATAAAATATTCTAAAATCTTGAGATTATAGTTCATAGTCAGAAATCTGTGAGATGTGCTCCTTGCTGGTAAATTGGCTGCTAAATATATAGACACTAGGTCTGGGCCCCCTAGGTAAAATGACAGTGATGGTGAGAGATCAGAGACCAGAAAAATGCCCAGTTTGAGACACCCAGCCAGAGGAAGGACCTACTCCGGCAGGAGGAGAGCCACCTTAGAGGCACCCCCGCAGAGATTGGGGAGAAGTGATGCTGTGTTTGTAAAAAACTGGTTCTATCTCCCCAAATTTTCCCATCTGTCCACCAATGGTGAGAACAATCCTGGAGCACCACCCTGCCCCTTAACCATATGTATTTATCTTTGTGACTAGTTCAGGGTCTCTGCACTTTCAGGCAGATGTAGCTGCATCAGTGAAACCCAAACCGGGTTTCCCCTCTCAGAGCTATTGTCTCAAGCTTTCTGTAGATTCTGGTAGGTGGAGTTAACATAGAGGTCTTTTAATGACCCGTGATAAACAGAAGGTCTAATCATCTGGTTGGGAACCCCGCTATGTAGAATGATGATACACTGAGGGAAAATGAAAACACTAAACAATGTTATTAGAATATTTAGTAAAGATACAAAGACTCCAAATTACATAAAAAGACAGCAGTAATGTGAAATTAAGCTGATATTTTGCATCATATCTTACAAAGAATCACACCCTGTCTTGGGGTTCTGGTGGTAAGAGTGAAAAAGGATGTGAAAGGATCAGTTTAGGGAACTCTTAGGCGACTTACTACTTCACCCTCCCTTTTCCCTGGTCCTTCTTGTGTGAACAGAGAACAACAATACCCGAAGTCGCAAACAATTTGATGTCTATTGGGGTGAATTTCCAGCAAGCTTAAATCCAAGTCCTTTTTTCCTTATTTTGGAATCCCAACTTACTTTCTGTTTGTGCCTAATTTATATAGTAATATTCTCAGCTATACCTTAACCAATCATTTTACTGAAATCTATCTAACTAATCCTAACATATTTTAGGTTAGAAGGGACCTCAGGATGTCATCTAGTCCAACCCCCTGCTCAAAGCAGGACCAATCCCCAGACACATTATTACCTCAGTTCCCTAAGTGTTCCTTTCAAGGATTGAGCTCACAACTGTGGGTTTAACAGGCAAATGTTCAAAGCACTGAGCTATCCCTCCCCATCTTTAGCCCTTTTTATCTGGTGGTGATTATCACAAAAGGACTGTATTCCTAAAAGCCCAATAACACCTTATTTCAAAATGACTAGATTGGACTGTGAGGATGTGACCATCCTTTCCCAGCTTATGGTAGCCTCTGCTGCTTAGCCAAAGGCCTTACTGAGTTTTAAGTGTAGACTTGCACTTAGGTACCTGTGTGGCTTAGCACATACCTGTCTGGTCAGCATCTCCCGTACTTTAGTTAGGTGCTTCCCTATAAAGCATACTGGTTTCGCTGGATCCCACTCTTCAATGTCTGTCTCTCCCTGTTCATTGTACAGGGAGCCTGGGCACCTAACTCAGGGTTTGCAAATCCCGGTGATTTTCTATGTTCCCAAAGGTTAAGTGCTGAGATGTTCAGAGCTGCAACACGAAATGGCCAACTTTCTAAATGTATTTGGGTGCCTTGTGGGATTTTCAAAAGCTGCTAAGTGCCCAACATCCATGAAAACTATGAGTTTTAGGCACCTCGGTCCTTTTGAAAATCCTTTTTGGCCTCTAAATCCTTTGAAAATATGGCACCCAAGTCCTTTTGTGAATCTATCCCTGAGTGTCTGAAATCCCCTAGGAGGCTTTGAACATATAAGCCTGGACAATTAGAGATAGTTCCAAAATATTCCTCATATTGAGGGCTTTGCAAACTTCATCTGGGTGTTATCAATGGCTCGTTTCTTAGTAATGGGCAGAACACGGACTCCAGGAACAAATGCACATAATCTTTGGGCATTCAAAATCCAGGACAGAAAAGTGAAGGGAAAATTTCCTGGTGCAAGTGCTGGAGGAACCAGCTAAGGGCATAGCTCTTCTTGACCTGGTCCTCACAAACAGGGAAGAATTTGTAGGGGAAGCAAAAGTGCATAGGAACCTGAGAGGCAGTGACCACGAGATGGTCGAGTTCAGGATCCTTACAAAAGGAAGAAAGGAAAGCAGCAGGGTATGGATCCTGGACGTCAGTAAAGCAGACGTTGACTCCCTCAGGGAACTGATAGGCAGGATCCCCTGGGAGAATAACAATAGGGGGAAGGAGTCCAGGAGAGCTGGCTGTATTTTAAAGAATCCTTATTGAGGTTGCAGGAACAAACCATCCCGATGTGTAGAAAGAATAGTAAATATTGCAGGAAACCAGCTTGGCTTAACAGTGAAATCCTTGCTGATCTTCAACACAAAAATGAAGCTTACAAGAAGTGAAAGCTTGGACAAGTGACCAGGAAGGAGAATAAAAATATTGCTCAGGCATGCAGGAGTGAAATCAAGAAGGCCAAATCACACTTGGGGTTGCAGCTAGCAAGGGATGTTAAGAGTAACAAGAAGGGTTTCTTCAGGTATGTTAGCAACAAGAAGGTCAGGGAAAGTGTGAGCATCTTACTGAATGGGGAAGGCTACCTAGTGAGAGAGGATGTGGAAAAAGCTAATGAACTCAATGCTTTTTTTGCCTCTGTCTTCACAAACAAGGTCAGCTCCCAGACTACTGCAGTGGGCAGCACAGTATGGAGAGGAGGTGACCAGCCTTCAGCAGAGAAAGAAGAGGCTCTGGACCATTTCAAAAAGCTGCATGAGCACATGGGGCCAGATGTGCTGCATCCGAGGGTGTTAAAGAAGTTAGTGGATGTAATTTTAGAGCCATTGGCCTTTATCTTTGAAAATTCGTGGTGGTCCAGGGAGGCCCCGCATGAGTGGAAAAAGGCTATTGTAGTGACCATCTTTAAAAAAGAGAAGAAGTAGGATCCGGGGAACTACAGGCCAGTCAGCCTCATCTCAGTCGCTGGAAAAATCATGGAGCAGGTCCTCAAGGAATTAATTCTGAAGCCTTTAGAGGAGAGGAAAGTGATCAGGAACAGTTAGCATGGATTCACCAAGGGTAAGTCATGCCTTAGTAATCTAATTGCCTTCTATGAATAGATAACTGGCTCTGTGGATGAGGGGAAAGCAGTGGACGTGTTATTCCTTGACTTTAGCAAAGCTTTTGATACGGTCTCCCACAGTATTCTTGCCAGCAAGTAAAAGAACTATGAACTGGATGAATGGACTATAAGGTGCATAGAAAGCTGGCTTGATTGTCAGACTCAACAGGTAGTGATCAATGGGTCGATGTCTAGTTGGCAGCTGGTATCAAGCGGAGTGCCCCAAGGGTCAGTCCTGGGGTCTGTTTTGTTCAATATCTTCATTAATGATCTGGAATATGGTGTGGATTACATGCTTAGCAAGTTTGCACATTACACTGAACTGGGAGAAGTGGTAGATTCGGTGGAGGGTAAAGATAGGATAATTAGAGGATTGAGTCAAAAGAAATCTGGTGAGGTTCAACAAGGACAAGTACAGAGTCTTGTACTTAGGACGGAAGAATGCCATGCACTGCTACAGACTAGGGACCGAGCAGGTAGGCAGCAGTTCTGCAGAAAAGGATCTTGGGGTTAAAATGCATGAGAAGCTGGATATGAGTCAACAGTGTGCCCTTGTTGCCAAGAAAGCTAATGGCATTTTGGGCTGCATAAGTAAGAGCATTGCCATCAGATCGATGGACATGACCGTTCCCCTCTATTTGGCATTTTTTAGCACTCTTCTGGGCATAACAAGGAGTAATGGAGTAATGGTCTCAAGTTGAATTGGGAGAGGTTTAGTTTGGATATTAGGAAAAAGAAATCACTAGGAGGGTGGTGAAGCACTGGAATGGGTTACCTAGGGAGGTGGTGGAATCTCCTTCCTTAGAGGTTTTTAAGGCCTGGTTTGACAAAGCTCTTGCTGGGATGATTTAGCTGGGGATTATTCCTGCTTTAAGTAGGAGAGTGTACTAGATGACCTTCTGAGGTCTCTTCCACTCCTGATATTCTATGATTCTATGACTGTTTCCATTTCAGCTGAGAGAGGGACCATCTCACCTCTAGATCATAGGGAACAATGTGGTCCCAGAGGGGTATAAGACAAAAGGTTATTCCATCAAATGGGTATCTGACAGTTAGTAGAGCAGGGCATCTTTGAACATTGAGCCCTTTTTGAAAATGCAAGCTAAAGGCTTTGTGAAGTGGAAATTTATGCAGACTTAAATTCTTCAGTTGGTTACTCTTTCATCATTGGTGAAACAAAAACACCAGAAACAACCATCTCTGGACTTTGGAACTATTTCTGCCTGCATAGAGACCATTCCCCACCCACAGACTCCTCTAGAACACCAGTGGCAATATTAGCATAAGGATCAAAGCTAAGTTAGTACCATTTAATGGCTTTGTTTTGGCCTGTATGAAATGGACTGGGGATCTGTGTGCAGTTTGTAGAACCCATATGTTCTGTACAAAGACCAGCATCACCAGGGATATATTTGCACCCTTGAGCTCCATTAGTATAGAGTGGTCCAAGGGCTTGGAGAGGGGAAGCCCCTGTCATCTAGAGAAAAGGTTCCTCCAGGCCAGGGGAGAGGCACTTTTCCAGGGAGTGGCACTTATGGGAGGATTACTCAACTGCTACTTGGGCTTCTATGTGTTCTACTGAAGAATGTGAGACTTCAAACACTTGGGCTCATGATATGGACTCTTCATATTTGGGTGATACAAAGGAAAACAGCAGACAAAGGCATATGACAAATCTGTGAGTCTTAAGGCTGGTATGTGCAGAGGAGTGTAAGGGCGACAGGTGCCTGCACTCCCCTTGTGCGGTCAATGGGAGTTTGGCAGTTAATTACTGGAAGCCACTCTGAAAATCCCTGTCACAGCTCACAGTCTGGAGCAAGAGTCTATTGTATTGTCCCACATTCTGCAGCACCCATATCCACTTGTTTCTGCTTTAATTGCACAAGATTCTGCAGAATCAGCTACAGGTCTCTCCACGGGGCCAAGCCCAACCCCGATGCCGCTACATGAAATCAGTGAATTTGTAACCAGGATACATTAGGCCAATTCTGTTGAGCTGTTCTCTACCCACTCGCCTGCTAATGCTTGCGGGAGATAATCACATCTCTGTGGCCCTCATTGGCATTTCATAGTGGATTCCCACTTGGTCCAATAGTCTCATTCCTTTGGTTGCTATCAATGGCTGAACTCCTCGGCTGATGTTATGTCCTTTGCACAGTAGGCAGAACCTAAATGCAGTGGCAGGGACAGGGACTTGATTGTGTCCCAATAAGGCATCTTTAGAGAAAAGGACAATTCCTGGCCTTAGGGCCCCTGGACATTTGAAAGGAAAGGAGGTCTCAGTTCACACCCCATTCCCATGTGAATGCTACAGACAGCACAGAGTACTATGGAATGGGATAGCTCAGGAGATAAGAGATGAAATCCCTACTTTCATCTCCAAGTCATCTGTTCAAATCCAGAGGCAGTGGCTCTGTGTCCTTCCCCCTTCTGACCTCTGGGAAAAGGGAAGATTTGTGTCTCAACTCCTTGGACATATCATGATAGAACCCACCAACAGCCCATCCATCCAAACTGGGACCAGTTGACCCTCTGTGAGCAACCTCAGCAGAGACAAAGAGACCATCTCAGAAGTGGGAGGTGGTAGTACAATCTCTCAGTCCCAGTCACTTCATGTTCTCCCTATCGAGATAGTGATAACCATCAAAATGGACAATTGTCGACAACCAAACATTGGGATGCGTTACATAGGGATGAGTTCAAAGCTGGTGCATACAATACAAGAGTGTGTTATGTGACAAGTCATTTTAGGGCTCCATCAATGTTTGTATATGATGTCTTTGTTATTATTAAGACAATATTTGAAATAATTATTTGGGTTATAGCATGAGAAGGCAATTCCAGTGTCAATGAACCACCACCTATTTTTGCAAGTGTCTCAGCAAATAATAATGACCTGGTGTTCAATGAGCATCAATATTGAAATATATAGCACAGCATTGCACCAAAGGAGACTTCAAAGAAGTTTGAGTTTTAAATTCATAATTATTGAGTGTTTGGACAGGAAGCTATTATTGTGGTCTAAGCTTTGTGCCTACCTCTGTCATAGGGTGGAATCATGTGATTCTCCATCTCTCAAACTGGGTCCCAACTGTGATTTCTCCAACTGCATTTGGTACCTGCAGTCAGTGATGAGCTGCCAAATTTTTAACAACGGGTTCCCTCCTCCCTCCAAAATTTTAACAACGGGTTCCCTCCTTCCCCCCCCTCCGGGGGGGATCGTGCCCCATCCAACCCCTCATGTTCCTTGACACACACACTCCGAGACCCCTGACCCATCCCCACCTTCCCTGTCCCCTGACTAACCCCTTGCCGCCCCACCCAACCCCTCCTCTCATTCTCACTGGCCCCCCAGAACCCCTACCCCATACAACTACCCCTTCTCTCTGTCCCTGAGTGCCCCCACCACCTCATCCAAACCTGCTCTTTCCTGACTGCTCCCCGGGACCCTTGCCCCCATTCAATCCCCCTGTTCCCTGCCCTCTGACCCCCCCACCCCCAAACTCCCCTACCCTCTCTCCAACACCCCCTCCCTGCCCCCTTACCGCGCTGCCTGGACGTGGCTGAGCCAGGACAGGAGTTGCGCGGCCGGAGCCAGAGGATGCGGCGGGAGCCCAGCGGCCGGAGCCAGGCGGCTGGCCGGGTGGAGCCAGGGAGGGCTGCGGCCAGAGCTGGAGCCGGGCAGCCGGGGCCGCCGCCACGCCCAGACCCACGCTGCCAGAGCCCGCCCCCCTGGCACAACAGCAGGGGCGTTGGGCGCCACGGGGCCAGGCCGGGCTGGAGGTGGGGCTGTGTCCAGAGCCGAGCATCCCTGTAGGTGGGGGCACGGCAGGGCGGGGATGCGGCCGAGCCGGGCGGCCGGGAGGGGTTCGGGGTCGGGGACGCGGGCTGTGCCGCAGCTGGTGAGGGTCGGGCGGGGACCCGGGGCCGGGCAGGTCCGCGAACGCGGGGCCGGGAACGCGGGGACGCGCCAGGAGGGTCGGGCGGGACCCGGGACGGGGCGGGCAGGGCCGCGGGGATGCGGCCAGGGAGGGTCGGGCGGGGACCCGGGGCGGGTGGCCGGGCAGGGTCGCGGCCGGGAACGCTGGGGGACGCGCCAGGAGGCCGGTGAGGGTCGGGCGGGGACCCGGGCCGGGGGCAGGGTCGCGGCCGGGAATGCGTGGGGACCCGGGGACGGTAGGGGGCACGGCAGGGTCAGGGGTGTGCGGCCAGAGCCGGGCGGCCGGGAGGGTTCGGGAGTCGGGACGTGGTGCCGGGCAGGGTCGCGGCCGGGAGGCGGGGGACGGGCGCGGCCAGGACTGGCCGACACACGCCCCTAGTTTCCTACCTTAGGGTCGTCTTCCTGGGCCGGGAAGCCTGCCTGCTTCTCAGCCCTCCCAGGCTTCCTGCGCGAACACCTGATTCGCGGGAAGCCGTGGGGGAGGAGAAGCAAGGAGGAGCTTCATGGCAGGATGTGGAGGCAGAATTCGCAACGGTTCGCGCAAACCGTTTGCTAAAATTAGACGCCGGACAGAGAACTTTAGCAACCGGTTCTCTGTCCGGCGTCTAATTTTAGCAAACAGTTTGCGCGAACCGTTGCGAACCGTCTGCAGCTCACCCCTGCCTGCAGTTCTTCCCACAGGAGCTGTGACCAGTAGTAAGTTGAGTGACTAATCGTCTTCACCATGCAAAGTATGATTTATTTACCACAATAGGAACAAAGCACAACATAAGAGAAAATATGAGCACTTCCAGATGGATCACTGCAGTAGTTTGGTGGAATCAAAATTTGGCCTTATTATTCAGACTTAGTTTGTCTTTAGGAAACATTTTAATACCTTTCGCTTCCAAATACCTTCCCACCATAGGAAGAACAATACAGGAATTATTTACTTTAATAAATTTAAATAAATAAAAATAATACATACAGTTATATAAGGCTCTAGGTGCCCTAACACATCATACATGACACAATAAAATCCCATCAGCATTAAAATTATCACTTGAACAGACACCTGCAGAAACTTTTTTTTCAGTTCTTCATCAATGGGGAAAGCAAAACTTCAAGTCTCTGAAAACCCCATCAAGGTGATTCTGACATTGACAACTTGAATAGATGACAAAATAAATGAATACCACCATTTAGTCAGACATAATCCACCCTCCCAAGCTCCTCCCTCCCCCAAAAAAGCCACCTGAAACAAAGAAACAAGTCAACGAATGAATCAACACAATCAAACAAAATGAAAAAGAAACAAGCAAACACACAAGCCAAAACTCTCATAACCCATCTTATAGGTGACAGTAGCCCTATAAATCCCTACAACAGATAGATAGGTGCATACGTAGATAAATTCTGATTTTATGTACACTGGTGGAATCTTATATTAATTCATTTGTTTTCAGTGAATCTAGTCCAGATTTCATGATTTCATCAACCAATTGCACCCTATGTTCTCAAAGAGACAATTTTGGCATCAGTTGATTATATCTACAAAGAAACTCAGAATGAAATCACAGTCAAGTTGCAGGGATGGACATTTTAACTCTTGATGAATAACCTCCACACAATCAGTTTCTTCAATGCAGCTTTGATCTCCTTGTTCCTCATGCTGTAGATGATCGGATTCATCACTGGAGGCACCAGGGAATAGAGAACACCCACCACAAGGTCCAGACCTGAAGCTGAGCTGGAGGTGGGTTTCAGGTAGGCAAAGATGCCAGTGAAAAGCAACAAAGAGACTACAGTGAGGTGAGGAAGGCAGGTGGAGAAGGCTTTATGGCGGCCCTGCTCAGAAGGGATTCTCAGCACAGTTCTGAAGATCTGAACATAAGACACAATAATGAAAACAAAGCAGTTTAACGCTAAAAACAGACCTGAGGCAATAACCCCAACTTCACTGAGGTACAAATCAGAGCAGATGAGCTTCAGTAGTTGGGGGATTTCACAGAAGAACTGGTTGATGACATTAGACTGGCAGAAGGGTAACCTGAAGGTGTTGCCAGTGTGCAGGGCAGAGTAGACAATACCAGTAATCCAGGCACTGGCTGCCATCTGGACACAAGCTCTCCTGTTCATCACTCTCTCATAGTGCAGTGGTTGGCAGATGGCGACATATCGGTCATATGCCATGATGGTGAGTAAGGCAAGATCAGTTGCAGTGAAGAGGAGAAAGAGAAAGACTTGGGTGACACATCCGGGATAAGAAATCACCCTGGTGTTCATGAGAGAATTGGCCATGGATTTGGGGATGGTGACGGAGATGGAGCCGAGGTCTAGGATGGACAGATTCGCCAGGAAGAAATACATGGGGGTTTGAAGATGGTGGTCGAGTGCTATGGCTGTGATGATGAGAAGATTCCCCATCAGGGCTGCCAGGTAAATCACCAGGAACACCACAAAGTGCACAATCTGCAGCTCCCGAACGTCAGAGAATCCCAGAAGTAGGAACTCGGTCAGGGTGGTTTGGTTGGACATTTCCTTTCTCAGTTCATTGTGTGATGTCTGTGGAGGGAAGGACAAAGACAGTGGGGGAATTACAGTGACAGAGGGAGTGGCCCTGATTTCCCTCAACAATATGATGCGAGTGTCAACAATGCACAACACTCGTTACTGCTATTAACTAAGAGGGGTGAGTTATCACATGAATGTAAATTGTCGCAGCTCCCTTAAAGTCAATGGAGCTTCATCAGTTTGCATCATCTGAAGATCTGGCTCATGATGTTGCTTAACAAAATGCTGTGTGACGGATGGAGCAAAGTACAATCTCAGTTGGACAAGTCTAGCCAAGATGGATCCCCTATTACTACAAACAGCAGCCTCTGAACTTGGGTAATACTACCTGATATCCTTTTTTCGTGGAAATACAAGATGGACTTGGCATTGTGTATGACAGCTCGCCTGTAACCAGGGCCGGTGCAAGGATGTTTCGCGCCCAAGGCAAAACTTCCACCTTGCGCCCTCCCCCATCTCCAAGCCCAGTCCTGAGGCACCCCCCCCGCCGCAGCATCTTCCCCTCTCCTCCATGAGGCGCCTCCCCTGCGGCAGCTCCCCACCCTCTGCCCTGAGGCACCTCCCCGCCCCAACTCATTCCTGTTCCAGCTCCACCCCGAGCACGCCGTCCCTGCTTCACTTCTCCCGCCTCCTAGGCTTGCGGCGCCTAAGCTGGGAGGTGGGAGAAGTGAACCAGCCACGGCATGGTTGGGGAGGAGGCGAGGCAGGGGTCAGTTGGGGTGAGGAGTTCCCCTGTGTGCCGCCCCACCATCCCTTACTTGCTGCAGGTGGCCCTCCCCGCGCTCCCCTGCCCCAGCTCCCTCCCACCGACGTGGTCGCTGCGAAAGAAAATGCCGCCCCCCAAATCTGCCTAGGTTGCCTAAATGGTTCCACTGGTCCTGCCTGTAACAATTTTACTGCAACACCACGTAGATGTCCGGGTGCCAGCAAACGTACTGATTTATGTCACCAAGTCGTGACTGCATTTCCATCTCTGTGTACCAATGGGCTAGCAGCATCGCTCTGCTACTTTTCTGCTGTATCATTTACCTCTGTCATTTTATGGGTGTGAGGGTCAGTGGCCATGAGGAGACTTGGGCTCTGTTCTTGCTCTGCCACTGACCTGGTCTGTGACGTTGGGCCAGTCATTTCCCCTCCCTGTGCCTCTGTTTCCCCTAAATCCATTTCTCTGCCTTGTCTTCTTGGACTGTGAGTTCTTTGGTGGATGAGCTGTGTCTTAATATATGTAAGTTCACTGCCCCCCATTTACAACATTTGTGTTTAGCAGGCAGCACTGTGGGAGAGCGCATATGGTGCTAGAGCAGAATATCTCAGTTCTAATCCCATTGACATCCTCTATGTCCTTGGGCAGGGATAAGAGAGACAGGCTTTGGCTGGGGACTTCAATTCACTGTTCTCTGTCTAAGGGGCTAGTATGTTTAATACCCATGATATTTCCTGCCAACTTTGCCGGTTATTCAGTTTTACCATTCAACAACTGTCCCTTTGAAACAGAAATAAACACAGTTGCAATAGAGTGACTGGGTTCAAATTGTACAATCATTGGACTATATCAGTGTTCCCACCCCCCTTGAAATCTACAAATCCAATCTGGAGTATTCAGACATTTTCAGTTTAAATTATTTCAAAGGAAAACTGGATTTTAAACTGACATATTCCAAGGAAGTCTCTGCTATTCTTGAAAAATAACCTATCTACTGGAAAAGTCAAAACATTTTTTTTGTTAAATTCAGTGACAATGTTTCGGTTTTAAGCAGTTTACCTGAAATTGTTTGGTTCTCAATGACCAAAAAGAAAAAAAGTTTTGGTTTTCACAATTTCTATGAAAAGTCAACTGTTGTCTCCTGGAGAAAAAAAAAGACTCTGAGGAGCTCTAAATATATTTAAATATAATGATATTTAATTGCACATAGCAAACTTACTGTGTTGTCTCTGTGGAATATTCTCTAATTTGTGATGCATTTGACACTCCACCACGAGGATTCTTCAATCATTGCCTGTTTGTGTACCTGTCAATAATGCCAAATAACTGATTTATCCAGCTGCTGTTTCTCTGCCCCTTCGCCATATTTCCTGTGATGCTGGGTCTTTCTGCAGTTCCCAGAAGACAGGGACACACTCCACAGATGGGAGCTCCCTGCTCCCCTCCTCAGACAGGCTTGGCTGAGCGGAGAAGCCTCTCCAAGCTGTAAAATAAATCACAGCTGTGGTTGCTGGGTGCTGAACTCCCATTGGAAGTCTCTCAGAGTTTCAAGTCAAACATGATCACAGCCAGTATGTGCTTGTTCTGCGGCTAAAGTACTGAACCCAGTATCCAGGGCTGTGAGACCAGCTCTGATCTAATCTCAGGTGCAAACCACCCTGACATCCTGCCCTAGTTGACCCTAACCCCTCAGCGGGGGGAAAGCACCTGCCCTTGATCTCAGGATTGCAGCATGCCTGGAAGGACCCTTGGCTAAAGAAAAGGCAGGGCTGATGCCCCACACGAGTCCCAAGGAGATTGAAGAATAGAATATATATTTGTAACACAGACATGCTCACAATAGCTCAGAGCCCAGTGGCGTCAGCACTCCAGCCAGCCTAGAATAGCCTGTTCCTTCATTAATGCCACATAATCAGCTCTGAGAGAGCAAAAATGTTTTTCTCCTGCATTTCATCAGCAACTCTTGGGATGCAGCCACCACAGGAACCCTCAGCTCAGGCTGCTCTGGCTGTTTGATGTTGGTCACATAGACGCAGCCAGAGGCAAACACTAAAAGCTCAGTGCAACGTCCTCAACCCATGTAAATTCATACAATTTCGAATAATTTGGGCTCTTAAAGCCAAGTGGAGATGTGGCCTTTTGATTTCAATGGAGCTTCTTTGATTTACATTCGCTGGGAATCTGGCTCTAAGACGTCCATGGAAGTATGTCCGTTTTCACCAGCTGGGGAATCTGGCTTCATTAACTCTGCTGGTGCTTCTGCAGATCTACACCAGCCCATAAACAGTTTCAAATCCATATTCTTTGCCTGTGAATCTGATCTGAGGAGACCAAAGTTCCAAACCTGTTTGCACTTTCTTTGGTCTTTGACGCAGGGGATTAATTGCAAGGATGGAGCTTTTAATGGTTACAGAGTTGTTAATTCCTACTGGGACAGAACTGTGGAGGAATTCAGTGTTGCAGAGATCTTCTCTATCTGATTTTCAGCTTATCTGAAAATCTGGCTCAGGATGTGGCCTGATAAAATACACTATGAAGGATGGACAAAGCACACCCAAACCCACGAATTCTAGCCAAGATGATCCCCCTCTTAGTCAGACAGCAGGCTGAAAACTTGCATGCGGAGGTAAGTAATAAAAAGCTAATAGTGCCTGATTTCCAAGGAAATATGACATGGACTCACAAAGCTTCCCATATGACAGCTCAGCTGTAAGGATTCCACTGTAACACCACGCAGACAGCCTGCTGCCTGCTTCCAAAACTGATTTGTGGCACCAGATCCCAGCTGCATTTCCATCTCTCTGTGATGAGGGGCTAATAGGATTACTCAGGTAATTCTCTGTTTTGTCATTTGCCACTGTGACCTTCTGTCTGTGCTGTGTGGGTCAGTGGCCATCAGGAGATTTAATTTCTATTCCTGGTTCTGCCAATGACCTGCTGTGTGATATTCGGCTGGTCACTTCTCCTGCCTAAGCCTCTGTTTCCCTCCATCCCTTTCTCTGCCCTGTCTACTTTGGGTTTAAAATCTCCGGGGCGTTGGCTGTGTCTTACTATGTGGGTGTGCTGTCTGTTTAGCAGGCATCAGTGTGGGAAAGAGGATATGGTGGTAGAGCAGGAGAGCTGGGGTCTAGTCCCGCTGCACTCCTCTATGTCCTTGGGTAGAGAGGTTTTGACTGGGGGCATCAGCTGTCTGTGCCTAAGTCTAATGGTGCCTGCATGTGTAACGCATATTCTGTGGGTATCAACTTTGCTCTTTACTTAGTGTTACCATCCTGCAAGTAACTGTTTGAAACAGCAATTAAACAGGATTCCAATAGAGTGAATGGCTTTGTAATTGTGGTGTGATTGGAGAATATAAACATTAGCATCCTGGCTTAATTATAGATTTCCAATCCAGGCTACATTTTCAATCTGTTTCCAGCCTGTTTCTTTTCAATCTAAGTTTCCAATCCATTTAAATTATTCCAAAGGAAAACGAGAATTTCAACTGAAAATGTTTTCCAGAGAAGTTTTTGCTATCCATAAAAACAACATATGAATTGGCAAAATCAAAGCTTTTTTTAAAAAAAAAAAGTGATTTTTTCCCCCCAGAATTCAGCACTTTTTAACAGCAATTGTTTGGTTCTCGATGCACAAAACCAAAAAATGTTTTGGTTTCCACAATTTCTATAAAAAATGATTTTTTCTGCTAAAAGAAAATGAGCTCTAGATGTTTTATTAATTAATTATAAAAGTCTTAGAGTTTCAATGTAATTCATAGTTCTATTATTATATTTCTTCCAGTATATTAAACCCCAAACATATTAACTGAAATAGCAAACTTACGGTGCTGGTCTTTGTGGAATGTTTCCCAGCCTGAGAAGCATTTGACAGTCCACTGCCAGGATTCTCAGTCATTGTCTGTCTCTATATCACTCAATAATGCCCCTGCCACTGTGTTATCCAGCAGCTGTTTCCCTGACCCATCACCATATTGCCTCAGATGCTGGGTCTCTGCGGTTCCCGACAGACAGGGAGCCACTCCACAGATGACCACTCTCTGCTCTCCTCCTGGGGCAGGTTTTCTTGAGAGGTGAAGGGCTAAATAGGATGGAGGATTGAAAGCCTCTCCCAACTCTAGAGCTGATCCTGGGTTGTGTGAGATTCAGATATGATCACAGCCCAGGATGTACCTTACCTGGGGTTAAATAGCTGAATCTGATCTCTAGGGCTGTAAGCCCAGCTCTGATCTCACCTCGGGAAGAAACCACCCTGATAACCGGACCTAACCAAACCTAACCCCCCCAGAGGAGGAAATGACCCACCCTGAATCTCATATGATGGCAGCATCTCTGGAAGGATTCTTGGCCAGGAACAAGGCGGGCCTGAATGACAAGTGGCATCCCAAGGAGACTGCAGAATAAAATATGTATTTGAAGCACAGACATGTGACCTACAATAGCTCAGAGCCCAGTGGCCCCAGAGCCCCATCTGGCCTGGAATAGCCTGTTCCTTCAATAACGCCACATAAACAGCTCTTGGAGAACAGAGATGTTTTTCTCCTGCATTTCATCAGCAACTCTTGGGATGCAGCCACCACAGGGAGTCACAGCTCAGGCTGCCCTGGCTGTTTAATGTTGGTCACTAGGAAGCAGCCGGAGGCAAACACTAAAAGCTCCTAGCTAAGGCCTACACTGTTATTAATTGATACAATTCCATTGAGTTCTGAGTAGTTAGGGCTGTTTACGCCAAGTGGAGATGTGACCCTTTGATTTCCACAGAGCTACTTTGATTTACCCTAGCTGGGGATGAGATGCAGTATTTAGTTTTCACCATCTGGGGAATTAGGCCTCATTAACTCCAGTGGAGCTACTGGGGATTTACACCAGCTGGGGAATTAGGCCTCATTAACTCCAGTGGAGCTACTGGGGATTTACACCAGCTGGGGAATTAGGTCTCATTAACTCCAGTTGAGCTACTGAGGATTTACACCAGCTGGCGGTCTGGCCCATTCTTCAGTTTCATAAATATATTCTTTGCTTGTGAATCTGAAGAGGAGACTAAAGTTCCTAACCAATCTGCATGTTCTTAACTCTTTGCCCCATGGGATTAATTTCAAGAATGGGACTTTTAATGATTAAGGAGCATTTCTTTCCCACTGGGGAGAGAACTTTGGAGGAATTCAGTGTTGCATTGATTTTCTGTATCTGATTTTCAATTTCTATTTGGATGAATGGACCCATTTACTTTCTTTCATTCTCAGGAATTTTATATTTTCTTCCTGCAGACATCAATAAAATAAAAGGCTCATTAGGCTGAAGGTGCAATTCTATACGACATCTTTAAAATGTTTCTTTCACACTGATTGTAGGTATGACAGAGAGACTGGACAATTAAGAAGGGTCAGAACTTCATCTGGTTTAAATCAATTGTCGGCCCGTTGGAGTTAAGGGATCAAATCTACACACCACCCCCACACAAACCTTGTGAAAAACTGCCATAATGCAGTTAGAGTCTATGAGACCAGATCTCCAGATGCTTTAATTTGGCATAGTGGTATGGAGCTATTCCAGTTGATGTGACCTCAGTATCTGTACCATGATGCCTGGTTTTATGTTTGTTCCAGTATATGAGATTCTCATTGCTTAGAACCTCTATCCCATTTTAATAAACATAGAATATTCTAAAATCTTGAGATTATAGTTCATAGAGAGAAATCTGTGAGATGTACTTCTTGCTGGTAAATTGGCTGCTAAATATATATATATATATACCTTGGTCTGGGGCCTATAGGTAAAATGACAGTGATGGTGAGGGATCAGAGACCTGGAAAATGCCCAGTTTGAGACATCCAGCCAGAGGAAGGACCTACTCCAGCAGGAGGAGGGCCACTTTAGAGGCATCCCCGGAGACAGTGTGGAGAAGTGATGCCGTGTTTGTAAAAAACTGGGTTCTATCTCCCCAAATTGTCCACCAATGGTGAGAGCAATCCTGGAGCAGCAGCCTTCCCCTCAACCTTATGTAGTTATCTTTGTGACTGGTTCAGGGTCTCTGCACATTCAGGCAGATGTACCTGCATCAGTCAAACCCAAAGCAGTTTCCCCTCCCAGAGCTATTATCAGAAGCTTTCTGTAGATTCTGGGATGTGGGGTTAACATAGAGGTCATTGGGTGGTACTTAATGACCTGTGATAAACAGAAGGTCTGATTGTCTAATCGTCTGGTTAGGAACCCTGATATGTAGAATGATGATGCACTGAGGGCGAATGAAAACATTAACAATTTTATTAGAACATTTAGTAAAGATACAAAGTCTCCAAATTACATTAAAAGACAGCAATAATATGATATTAAGATGATATTTTGCATCATCTCTTACATAGAATCACACCCTTTCTCGGGGTTCTGTTGGTCAGAGAGAAAAAGGATGTTAAAGGGTGTGAAAGGTGTGAAAGGATCAGTTTAGGAAACTCTTAGAGGACTTATTCCTTCACCCTTCCACTTCCCTGGTCCTTCTTGTGTGAACAGAGAACAACAATACCCAAAATCCGAATGTGCAAACAATGTGATGTCTATTGGGATGAACTTCCAGCAAGCTTAAATCCAAGTTCCTTTTTCCTTATTTTGCAATCCCAATTTACTTCCTGTTTGTGCTTAATTTATATTGTAATATTCTCAGCTACACCTTAACCAATCATTTTACTGAAATCTATCTAACCAATCCTAACATATTGTAACATAATTCTCTAACCAATTATATGCCACTACCCAAATTAGAAATGAGGGTTTCACAACCACAACTATTGAGAAGTATCAGAGCTGTGTTATTCTGGATTTGATGAAGTTGGTATTCACCCATGAAAGCTTATGCTCCAATATGTCTGTTAGTCTATAAGGTGCCACAGGACTCTTTGTAGCTCTTGAGAAGTGATTTCTTCCCAGATATGATGCTATCAAACTAATCATAAGGTTAGAAGGGACCTCAGGAGGTCATCTAGTCCAACCCCCCACTCAAAGCAGGACCAATCCCTAGACAGATTTTTACCCCAGTTCCCTCAGTAGTCCTCTCAAGGATTGAGCTCGCAACTGCGAGTTTAGCAGGACAATGTTCAAACCACTGAACTACCCCCTCCCCACCATCTTTAGCACTCTTTATCTGGTGGTGATTATCAGGAAAGGACTGTATTCCTAACAGCCTAACAATACCTTATTTCAATGTGACTAGTTTGGACTGTGAGGATGTGACTGTACCTTCCAAACATATGGCTGCCTCTGCTGCTTAGACAAAGGCCTTAGTCTAAGAACCGGGCCCCAGACTATCCTAGTGAGAGAAGGCCCATACACAGGCAGACTGTGATTTTGATTCATTGTTTTATAGCCCTGTAACTAGCTAAGTGATAAAAATACACCTAAGTTCTTAAAGTATATGCTTTTACAGACGGGCCTGAATATCTATATCCCAACAGGAACTAGCTTGGCACTGTCAAGACCTGCGCTGGTTCCCTTCATCCTCCAGGGACTTCTTCTGTAACTGTGGGCAAATCATTTAATCTCTTACTCCCTCAGTTCCCCTTCTGTATAACAGGGACAATGGCATTTGTCTACTACACAAGGGTGTTGTGAGGACTAAGGGTTGTGAAGCACTCGGATACTCTGTTATGGAGGCCATATACGTACATAACCTTGAATGACTGAAAATCTTGGCCAACAAGTCTATCTCATAGAGCAGATGTGAGCAAACTATAGCCTGCGGGCCACATCTGGCCTGGGGGACTGTCCTGCCTGGCCCTTGACTCCGAGCTGGGGAGGCTAGCCCCCAGCCCCTCTCCTACTGTCCCTTCTTCCCCACAGTCAGGGGACAAGGATCGGGGGGGTTGGATGGGGAGGTTCTGAGGGGGGCAGTCAGGGGGCGAGAAGTGTGATGGGGAGGGGACCAGGCTTCTTGAGTAGGCACAGGTTCCCCTACCCAGCCCTCCATACCGTTTCACAAACCCAATGTCACCCTTGGGCCAAAAAGTTTGCCCACCCCTGTCATAAGGGCTACAGTCAGGTTCCTTCATGTGGGTCTTCTCCTGAAATTAAAAAAAAAATAATTTCAGATTGGAGATTTAGAATCTCAAAGCTGCCTAAGGGATTAAACATGCCTAAATCCCATGAAAATTAATGAGATTTGAGCATCCAGATATCTAGGAAATCTTGGGAGTATTTAGAAAGGCAAAACACACAGCTGGCCTGCAACACAAATCTGTTAGAAGTTCAGTACAGGAACCTTCCCATTAACCTCTTAATGGCACTTTTCATCTCAGTGTTCCTCAGGGTGTAAATCATTGGGTTCAGCATTGCAGTGACCACTGTGTACAGCACAGACACTGCCTTGTCCACTGTGAATTTCTGGAAAGGCTGGTCATAGATGAAGACACAAGGCCCAAAATGCAAGCTCATCACTGTGATCTGAGCTGTGCAGGTGGACAGGACTTTGTGTTTCCCTTCCATGACATGTGTCCTTATCTTGACAAGGATGATGGTGTAGGATATGAAAAATACGATGAAGGCTCCTGTGGTGACCAGCCTATTGTTGGAGACCATCAGCAACTCCATCACATACGTGTCTGTGCAGGGCAGTTTGATGACTTGGGGGACATTGCAGTAGAAACTGTCTAGTGTGTTGGGTCCACAGAAGGGCAGTTGGATGATCAGTGCAAGCTGGACAATGGAATGGACAAAGCCACCCAGCCATGTCCCTGCCACCAGCCCCATGCACATACTTCTGTTCATGATAGACAGGTAGAGCAATGGCTTATAGATGGCCACATACCGATCAGCTGCTATCACTACTTAGAAGAAGACCACAGTGCCCCTGATGAAGTGGAAGAATGTGTGGGTCAGATACCCACTCACAACCTAAACAAAGTTTTTGCTTTGTGCATTATTTTGCTTAGCAATTCCTTTTCTGATTGAAAAAGCACACAAAAAATAGCAGTGTAGCTTCAGTGGAAAAGGTAGATTGTTTAATAGGTACCTAGGACCCCCTAATTGTGGTGGCTAACATGCTAGGTGATTGTATGAACCACTGGGCGGTAGCGTCCCAGGCCCATTGTCTTTCATAATGGCAATTCATAGTGATTCTTAGTATTTGTGGCAGAAAGCTAGTAAGAATGATTCTATAGCCTGGTAGTTAAGGTAGTCATGAGGATACTCAGAATCAAATCCTTGCTCCAGTCTATCTTTAATTATTTACACAAAATAGCAGAGCTTCAAGAGTGGAGATTGAGTAAACCCCAGACCCCAATATCCCATAACTCAGGGCATGCTCCTCTCTTATGTAAGACCTAAATTCAAATCCTTTCTCTGTATTAGGCAAAATGGGAAACCAAACCCTGTCGTCCCACTCCACAGGTAAGTCTGTGAACAACTAAGCTACAGCTTATAACAGAGGCACCACCTCCCCCGAAATGTTTTGAAATTTTTGATCCACTAACAACTTCTGAAAAATATGTTCACTTGCTTTTTTGTATTACTATTCTTCAATTACTGATAACAAATGTGAATCTTAACTCCAGCTTGGCAACATTTTTGTTTCTTGTTGTCGTTTTTTCCTTTAGGAATTCCCTTCTTTCCCCCACCACTGTGAAGTCAACTGCTCCTGCAAACTCAGGAAGGAGACATAATCCTGGGCACTTTAAGAAATTACACATTGCTGCGTTCCTTTCACGTTTCTCTCTGGTGTTGGTCATAGACAGGGAACTCTACTGAAAGTAAAATCATCAGATGATTCCTATACTCTAACCGTATGTAAATTCAACAGTGCTAGGAGGTCTGTGTGTTTAGAGACGCTAGCACTGAATCTACAAACATTTGTATAACTCATGGCACATGGAAGGGGTGAGGATGTTGTGAATACCCTCCATCCATCTCACTTATCAGAAATTATTGATGCATGTCTTCATCTGTGCATCGTGCATTTCCTAGGCAGAGTCAACAAAACCACTGTCCTGTAAAGAGTAAAGCACAGTGGAGTGCATGAACACTGATAAATAAGTCTCCTATTTATGGATGAGTGAGGACGTGTCTACACTACAAGCTATGCCACTGCAGTGTAAATGCTTACTACAGTCACAGAAGGGGATTTTCCATCATTGTAGTAAATCTACCCTCTTGTGACTCGGTACCGACATTGATAGAAGAATTCTTCCATCAACCACACTGTGGCTATAGTGGGGGTTAGGTCGAGCTAACTATATCGCACAGGGCATTACATTTTCACAGCTCTGAATGATGTAGCTAGGCTGACATCCGTTTTAGGTGTATACCAGGCCTAAGTCTCTCCCAGAATGCATGTTTCATTATTTCACAATGAAGCCAGAGGGGGAGAGTTAAGGTTGTGTGGCCGTTTTGAACTGAACATTTCCATTCTTTCAAATATTGGGTTTCTTTTTAAGTTCAAACTTACACTGAATTTCCCTGAAGCTCTATGTCCCGTTATCCACCATAGAATCATAGAATATCAGGGTTGGAAGGGAACTCAGGAGGTCATCTACTCCAATCCCCTGCTCAAAGCAGGACCAATTCCCAACTAAATCATCCCAGCCAGGGCTTTGTCAAGCCTGACCTTACAAACCTCTAAGGAAGAAGATTCCACCACCTCCCTGGGTAGCCCATTCCAGTGTTTCACCACTCTCTGAGTGAAAAGTTTTTCCTAATATCCAACCTAAACCTCTCCCACTGCAACTTGAAACCATTTCTCCTTGTTCTGTCAGTGGGTACCACTGAGAACAGTCTAGATCCATCCTCTTTGGAACCCCCTTTTACGTAGTTGAAAGCAGCTATCAAATTCCCCCTCATTCTTCTCTTCTGCAGACTAAACAATCCCAGTTCCCTCAGCCTCTCCTCATAAGTCATGTGCCCCAGCCCTCTGATCATTTTTGTTGCTCTCCGCTGGACTCTTTCCAATTTTTTCACATCCTTCTTGTAGTGTGGGGCCCAAAACTGGACACAGTACTCCAGATGAGGCCTCACCAATGTCGAATAGAGGGGAATGATCACATCCCTCAATCTGCTGGGAATACCCCTACTTATACAGCCCAAAATGCTGTTAGTCTTCTTGGCAACAAGGGCACACTGTTGACTCATATCCAGCTTCTCGTCCACTGTAACCCCTAGGCTTTTTTCTGCAGAACTGCTTCCTAGCCATTCGGTCCCTAGTCTGTAACAGTGAATAGGATTCTTCTGTTCTAAGTGCAGGACTCTGCACTTGTCCTTGTTGAACCTCATCAGTTTTCTTTTGGCCCAGTCTTCTAATTTGTCTAGGTGCTACTCTATCCTATCCCTCCCCTCCAGCATATTTACCACTCCACCAAGTTTAGTGTCATCAGCAAACTTGCTGAGGGTGCAATCCACACCATCCTCCAGATCATTAATGAAGATATTGAACAAAACCGGCCCCAGGACCGACTCTTGGGGCACTCCACTTGAAACCGGCTGCCAACTAGACATGGAACCATTGATCACAACCCGTTGAGCCCGACGATCTAGCCAGCTTTCTATCCACCTTATAGTCCAAACGTCCAGCCAATATTCTTTAACTTGCTGGCATGAATACTGTGGGAGACCGTATCAAAAGCTTTGTAAAGTCAAGGAATAACACATCTACTGCTTTCCCCTCATCCACAGATCCAGTTATCGCCTCATAGAAGGCAATTAGGTTAGTCAGGCATGACTTCCCCTTGGTGAATCCATGCTGACTGTTCCTGATCACTTTCCTCTCCTCTAAGTGCTTGATTCCTTGAGGACCTGCTCCATGATTTTTCCAGGGACTGAGGTGAGGCTACTGGCCTGTAGTTCCCTGGATCCTCCTTCTTCCCTTTTTAAAAGATGGGTACTACAGTAGCCTTTTTCCAGTCATCCGGGACCTCCCCCATTCGCCATGAGTTTTCAAAGATAATCGCCAATGGCTCTGCAATCACATCCGTCAACTCCTTTAGCACCCTCGGATGCAGCACATCGAGCCCCATGGACTTGTGCTCGTCCAGTTTTTCTAAATAGTGCCAAACCTCATCTTTCTCCACAGATGGCTGGGCACCTTCTCCCCTTACTGTGCTGCCCAGTGCAGCAGTCTGGGAGCTGACCTTGTTTGTGAAGACAGAGGCAAAAAAAGAATTGAGTACATAAGCTTTTTCCACATCCTCTCTCACTAGGTTGCCTCCCTCATTCAGGAAGAGGCCCACACTTTCCTTGACTTTCTTCTTGTTGCTACCATACCTGAAGAAACCCTTCTTGTTACTCTAAACATCTCTTGCTAGCTGCAACTCCAAGTGTGATTTGGCCTTCCTGATTTCACTCCTGCATGCCTGAGCAATAGTTTTATGCTCCTCCCTGGTCATTTGTCCAATCTTCCACTTCTTGTAAGCTTCTTTTTTGCATTTAAGATCAGCAAGGATTTCACTGTTAAGCCAAGCTGGTTGCCTGCCATATTTACTATTTTTCCAACACATCGGGATGTTTTTTTCCTGCAACCTCAATAAGGATTCTTTAAAATACAGCCAGCTCTCCTGGACTCCTTTCACCTTCATGTTATTTTCCAGGGGATCCTGCCCATCAGCTCCCTGAGGGAGTAAAAGTCTGCTTTTCTAAAGTCCATGGTCTGTATTCTGCTGCTCTCCTTTCTTCCTTGTGTAAGTATCCTGAACTCAACCATCTCATGGTCACTGTTTCCCAGGTTCCCATCTACTTTTGCTTCCCCTACTAACTCTTCGCTGTTTGTGAGCAGCAGGTCAAGAAGAACTCTGCCCCTAGTTGGTTCCTCCAGCACTTGCACCAGGAAATTGTCCCCTACACTTTCCAAAAACTTCCTGGATTGTCTGTGCACCACTGTATTTCTCTCTCAGCAGATATCAGGGTGATTAAAGTCTCCCATGAGAACCAGGGCCTGCGATCTAGTAACTTCTGCTAGTTGCCGGAAGAAAGCCTCGTCCACCTCATCCCCCTGGTCTGGTGGTCTATAGCAGACTCCCACCATGACATCACCCTTGTTGCTCACACTTCTAAACTTAATCCAGAGACTCTCAGGTTTTTCTGCAGTTTCATACCGGAGCTCTGAGCAGTCATACTGCTCTCTTAAAAACAATGCACCTTTTCTGCCCTGCCTGTCCTTCCTGAACAGTTTATATCCAACCATGACAGTACTCCAGTCATGTGAGTTATCCCACCAAGTCTCTGTTATTCCAGTCACACCATAGTTCCTTGACTGTTCCAGGACTTCCAGTTCTCGCTGCTTGTTTCTCATGCTTCTTGCATTTGTGTATAGGCACTTAAAATAACCAAGACTTCCATCTGTCAATAATTTTCTTCTTCCTTTCCTGAGGAATTAATGCTGGGACTTACAGAAGAGCCAGACTGCTAAAGTTCTTTAGGTGCCTAGTAGGGTTTTCAAAAGATCCTAGGTGTCTAATATACAATGAAATCGTTGTGTTTTACGGACCTAGAGTGGGATTCACAAAGGTATTTAGATGCATTTTCAAAAGTGCCTAATGGGTAAGTTTTTAAAAGTACTTAGGCATTTAAAAAGGCAGATAGGTGTCTAGCAGAATTTTCAGAAACACCTGAGCAGGTTAGGCACCTAATTCTGGTTGAAAGTAATGGAAGTTAGGCATGTATGACATTTAGGCACTTTTGAAAATCCCCCTATCTGCATCTGAGAGCCAGGGATTGATCCCAGACCCGACTCTGTGAAATCAGGCTAAGGTTTGGCACATAATGCCCAGTTTTTCAAAGCAGCCTAAGGGTGTCAGACATCCACTGCTTTGAAAATCCAGAGCTCAACCCAGCAGTGCTGAGAACAAGCAGTGTAGACCATGAACTTTCAATTAGAATTAGGCTCCTAAGGGTATATCTACACTGCAGTTTGGAGCAAGCTAGAAAATAAACATTATCAGGGTGGATGTTGCAGTGCAGGGTCTCAAGCCCACCTGACTCCCCTGGGTCTGAGCTCGGGTGGCTAATATTGGAGATGGGACCTGGGCTCTTAAATCATGAAGATAGCTTGGAACAATGTACCCTTAGGCTGAGGTATTTCGGGCTAAGATTTGCAAAGCTGTTTAGAGGAGTCAGGCACCCAATTCCCAGTACAAGCAGCTGAACATTAAACTCTACCAGGGAGCATAAATCTTAGTCAATAGGAGCCAGATTTGTAAAGGTATTTAGGTTCCAAATGATGCAGATCGGCGCTTAGTGGGGTTTCAAAAGCACCTCTGCACCCAAACACTGAAACCTATGGGAGTTAGGCACCTAGGCACTTCTGAAGTTTCCACTAGGCTCCTATGTGCATCTTTGGGTGTCTAAACCTGGCCCTAACTCCTAAAATGCACAGAACATCTCAGTAATTGAGGATCCAGTAGGCAATTAAAGTCCTGTTGTATTTGAACAATTGTCCCATGTCAAACAAATGCTGGCAAACAAACACAGCCAAGTGGAGGCAACTGGGCTCCACTTCTCCTGCTACAGAATACAGAGAGGGAAAGGATGTGACTCTCTATGCAGGCTGACTTTACATGAAGGATTCTTATTATCAGCTTCTATCCCCTGACTCCACTGGTCTTGGTGAGTTTATGGCCTGCAGCCATTGCACAGACCTGGGAAGCAAACTCCCATTCCCATCCCCCCCGTGGGAACCATCCCTGCCCCAAAGCAGCAGATATTTCATTGCTTCGGTTAAAGTCTTCTCCTTAGTGGGGAAAGTTTGCCCAATGGTTAGAGCACTAGGCTGGGACTTGGCAAACCAGCATTCAGTTCCTTGCTCCTCCGTTTGCATCCTGTGTTTGACTGGCCTGATACTGAGTCACTCTGCCCCACTTCCCTGTTGGACACTGTCGCTCCAAACAGCACCTGCCACTGTCCGGTTGAAGTTGTGCCTGGCCCACTGGCTACTGCAGAAGGGGACATTTCCATTAGACACTCCACGCCACTGCACGGAAATTAGCTTGGCCCAGAGCACTGGGCTGGACATCAGGAATGTTGCTAAGGGCCCAGGATGTGCTGGATCAGTCAGCATCAGCCCTATCCTCTCAGCAGATGAGGAAGGATGATCGAGTCCTTAGGATAGCAGCCTGCCACTGCAGAGATGCAGGTTTCATCCCTGTGCTGTCACACATGCCCTGTCCGACCTACACGAGTCACTTACCGCACATTTTTAAAGGTGTTTGGGCTTCTTAAGGCAGCTGAGCACTTCTGAAAATCTCACTGGGCACCTGTCTACATTTTACGGGTCTGACCACCTTTAGATGCCTGGCCCTTAGCCTCTCTGTGCTTCAGTTTCCTATCCCAATGGGGATAATGCTACTTCCTTACCTCACTGGACTGTATTAAGATAACTACTTGAAATATCTTGAGATACTCATGTACTGCAGCCATGGGGCTGCTAGTAATACTTTAAATACGTGATTACAAATACAAAGGCTGAGATTTTACTAGGTCTCTAGAGGACCAGAATACCTAATTCCCCATAAAATGAATGGGAGTGGGGGGTTCACCTCCTAGAGCTGGCTTTGAAAATCTGAGCCAAAGTGACTGGGAGTCACTCATTACTGTCCATTGCATTCCTGTGGCTATGCAAAGCAAATTGCTAATATTCCCAGCCTGGATCCCAGTGTCTGAGAATGTTTTCATCAATATTTTAAAATGTCTGATTAAAAATTGCAAAACATAAAGTTTGAAATTTCAAAAGTTTTAATGAAAGTGCTGTTATGTTTCTTGTCCAGCTCCAAAGCTAAGATATCATCTGCTAAAACCAGATCTGAATGACCAGGTATTTTTTTTAACTCTTCAGTCTAACAGATAACGGTATATGATTTCCCTCTATTTGTCATTGGTGAGGCCTCATCTGGAGAACTCTGCCCAGTTTTGGGCCCCACACTACATGAAGGATGTGGAAAAAGTCCAGCGGAGGGCAACAAAAATGCTTAGAGGGCTGGGGTACATGACTTATGAGGAGAGGCTGAGGGAACTGGGATTGTTTAGCCTGCAGAAGAGAAGAATTAGGTGGGATTTGATAGCTGCTTTCAATTACCTGAAAGGGGCTTCCAAAGAGGCTGGCCCTAGACTGTTCTCAGTGGTAGCGGATGACAGCACAAGGAGTAATGGTCTCAAGTTGCAGTGGGAGAAGTTTAGGTTGGATATTAGGAAAAACTTTTTCAGTAGGAGGGTGGTGAAGCACTGGAATGAGTTATCTAGGCAGTTGGTGGAATCTCCTTCCTTAGAGGTTTTTAAGGTCAGGCTTGACAAAGCCCTGTCTGGGATGATTTATTTGGGGGTTGGTCCTTCTTTGAGCAGGGGGTTGGTCTAGCTGACCTCCTGTGGTCCTTTCCAACCCTGATATTCTATGATCACTTTGACAGGGTTATACAAGTGAGCCATAGGTTTGCTTTCCACCATGACCAAGGGGTGGAAAAGGTTTCTGGGTAGCTGAGTTCTTGTTTAATTTATGTCAGACTGGTGGGATATTACTGTATTATTGATTATATACTAAACGTCCTACAGCCTTTATTATTATTATTATTATTACAAATTTTAAAAATAACTACAAGTGGTTTCATTCTTGCTAGGTTGGAAGAGGCTATTTTGATGAGGAAGGATTCCTGTTGTTTCCCAAAGAATATCTGACTTGCAATAATGAAGCCATTTCTGGATCCTGTGAAGTCGCTGGGGTTTAGCCTTTCACATCAAAGAGATCAGGATTTGGCCAATGGCTTAGAAACAAAAATACCCACTTTTTCTAATGTCACCTAGAGAAAGTCAGTGTGACAGAGATGTAAGGGTAAAATTAACCATGTTAATTATACTAGCGCCAAAGCAGAGAAGTTTCATTGACATCACCAATTTAATGCCAAAGAAGCTGTGGCCAAAGATTCTGAGCTAAACTCAGTATTGCTATACACATTGATGTATGTGACTTGTGACCGCTAGGCTTAATCAGATTTTTATCGATAAATGTTGATAAGTTAGTAAGAAGACCAAAACAAATTCACCGTGGCTAAAGAGCAAAGTAATATAAGTACGGTAGTTAGAGGCAAAAAGTCACCCTTTAAACACTGGAAGTTAAATCCTACTGTGGAAAATCATAAGCAGAATAAACCTCTGCAAGTGAAGTGTAAAAGTATAATTAGGTAGGCCAAGCCATAGAACAAGAAAACTTCACAGTTTGAACCCATGTCACAGAGACGGGGGCCTATTGAACAATAGGATTCTATTCTGTGCAAGGACGGGTCAACCGTGGCCAGAAGTAAGAAGGACTTGCTGAGAGGAAGGAGGACTCTGCCCAGGCGGAAACACTGATGGATTTCCAACTCCCAGAAGGGGTGAGACCAGAGCAAGGGAGGGGACATCTCAGGACACTGTTGTGGTCAAATAATGTCTAACACACAAGAGATTTAAAAGTAAAGTTACTGCATTTAAGACATCCTTTAGGTCAGCCTGTATTCCCTGTTTTGCTGCTACATTGTCCCTGAAAGGGTTAAACTAGATTCCCAAAGTCACAACAATCTAGGTGGAGCTTGGGGTGGGGGAGGATGTGTGTGTAAGCTGCTGGGGGGGTTGGAAGAACTCAGAAACTTTTTTGAGGTCCACGGCAGATGGATGGTGAAAAATCCACAACCCTGAACGATACAGCTATGCCAACCTAACCCCACTTGTGGACAGTGCTATGTTGATGGGAACCGCTTTTTCTGTCAACATAGCTACTGTTGCTTGGGAATGTGGATTAACTATGCCAATGGAAGAAGCTCTCCTGTCAGTGTAGAAGCGTCTTCATTTAAGCACTACAGGGGTGCAGCTGCATCGGTGCAACTATGCGATGCAGAGTTTTAAGTGTAGACTTGCACTTAGGCACCTGTTAGTGGATGTGGCTTAGCACACACCTGTCTGGTCAGCATCTCCCATTAAGTTAGATGCCTCCCTACAAAGCATACTGGCTTCGCTGGATCCCATTCTTCAGTGTCTGTCTATCCCTGTTCATTGTACAAGGAGCTTGAGCACTTAACTCAGGGTTTGCAAATCCCAGTGACTTTCTAGGTGCCCAAAGGTTAAGTGCTGAGATATTCAAGGTTGCAACACAAAATGGCCATCTTTCTAAAAGTATTTGGGTGCCTTGTGGGATTTTCAAAAGCTGCTAGGTGCACAACATCCATGAAAACTATGAGTTTTATGTACCTCAGTCCTTTTGAAAATCCTTTTTGTCATCTAAAAACCTTTGAAAATGTGGCATCCAAGTCCTTTTGTGGATCTATCCCTGAGTGTCTGAAATCCCCTAAAAGGCTTTGCACATATAAGCTTGGACAATTGGAGAGAGATCCAAAACGTTCCCAACATTGAGGGCTTTGGAAACTTCATCTAGGTGTTACCAATGGCTCCTTCCTTTCCTGACCTGCTCCTCACAAACAGAGAAGAATTAGTAGGGGAAGCAAGAGTGCATAGGAGCCTGGGAGGCAGTTATCATGAGATGGTCAAGTGCAGGATCTTGACACAAGGAAGAAAGGAAAGCAGCAGGGTATGGACCCTGACTTCAGACTTTGATTCCCTCAGGGAACTGATGGGCAGGATCCCCTGGGAGAATAACATGAGGGGGAATGGAGTCCAGGAGAGGTGGCTGTATTTTAAAGAATCCTTATTGAGGTTGCAGGAACAAACCATTCCGATGTGTAGAAAAAATAGTAAATATGGTAGGCAACCAGCTTGGTTTTACAGTGAAATCCTTGCTGATCTTCAACACAAAAAGAAGCTTATAAGAAGTGGAAGCTTGAACAAATGACCAGGAGGCCACATCACACTTGAAGTTGCAGCTAGCAAGGGATGTTAAGAGTAACAAGAAGGGTTTCTTCAGGTATAGTAGCAACAAGAAGATGGTCAGGAAAGTGTGGGCCCTTACTGAACGGGGAGGCAACCTAATGAGAAAGGATGTGGAAAAAGCTAATGTACTCAATGAATTTTTTTGCCTCGGTCTTCAAGAACAAGGTCAGCTCCCAGACAACTCCACTGGGCAGCACAATATGGAGAGGAGGTAACTAGCACTCTGTGAAGAAAGAAAAGGTTCAGGACCATTTAGAAAAGTTGGATGAGCACAAGTCCAAGGGGCCAAATGCACTGGATCCGTGGGTGCTAAAGGATTTGGTGGATGTGATTGTAAAGCCATTGGTCATTATCTTTAAAACTCATGACAATCGTGAGAGGTCTCGGATGACTGGAAAAAGGCTACTGTAGTGCCCATCTTTAAAAAAGGGAAGAAGGAGGATCCGGGGAACTACAGGCCAGTTAGCTTCTCCTCAATCCCTGGAAAAATCATGGAGCAGGTCCTCAAGGAATCAAGCACTTAGAGGAGAGGAAACTGATCAGGAACAGTCAGCATGGATTCACCAAGGGGAAGTCATGCCTGACTAACCTAATTGCCTTCTATGAAGAGATAAATGGTTCTGTGGATGAGTGAAAAGCAGTGGATGTGTTATTTCTTGAATTTAGCAAAGCTTTTGATATGCTCTTCCACAGTATTCTTGCCAGCAAGTTAAAGAAATCCGTGTCACAGCTCACAGTCTGCAGCAAGAGTCCATTGTATTGCTCCACACTCTGCAGCACACACATCCCCTTGTTTCTGTTCTAATTGCACAGGATTCTGCAGAGTCAATTACACAGGGCCAAGCCCATCCCTGGTGCCTCTACATGAAATCAGTGAATTTGTAACCAGGATACATTAGGCCAATTCTGTTGAGCTGTTCTCTACTCACTCACCTGCTAATGCTTGCTGGAGATAATCACATCTCTGTGGCCCTCATAGGCATTTCATAGGGAATTCCCCTCTTGGTCCAATAGTCTGATTGCTTTGGTTGCTATCAATACCTGAACTTCTAGGCTGCTGGTATGTCCTCTGCACAGCAGGCAGAACCTAAATGCAGTGGCAGGGGCAGGGACTTGATTGTTTCCCAATAAGTCATCTTTAGAGAACAGGACAATTCCTGGCCTTAGGGTCCCTGGACATTTGAAAGGAAACGAGGTCTCAGTTCACACCCCATTTCCATGTGAATGCTACAGACTGTGCAGCATACTATGATATGGGATACCTCAGGAGATAAGAGATGAAATTCCTACTTTTATCTCCAAGTCATCTGTTCAAATCCAGAGGCAGTGGCTCTGTGTCCTTCCCTCTTCTGATCTCTGTGAAAAGGGAATATTTGTGTCTTAACTCCTTGGACATATCAGGATAGAACCCACCAACAGCCCATCCATCCAAACTGGGACTAGTTGACCCTCTGTGAGCAAACTCAGCAGAGACAAAGAGACCATCTCAGAAGTGGAAGGGGGTAGTTCAATATCTCAGTCCCAGTCATTTCATATTCTCTCCATGGAGATTGTGATAGCCATCAAAATGGACAATTGTTGACAATCAAACATTGGGATGTGTTATGTAGAGATGAGTTCAAAACTGGTGCATACAATAAAAGAGTGAGTTGTGTGACAACTTCAAGTCATTTTAGGTCTCCATCAATGTTTGTATGTGACGTCAGACAATATTTGAAATAATTATTTAGAGCCACATTTCCAAATGTTACTTTTATTCTCCACCCCCATAAACCATATTGGCACATGCAAATGACATATTTAGGCTGGAATTTCTAAGGAGTCTAAGGTAGTGCACTAGAAAGAAATTTAGAAGAACTCGATTCAGTCCCAGGTCCTCAAAGGTTTTTAGCACCTAACTCCCATGGGCCTTGGCTCATTGATTTACCACTGGCATATGTAGTGACTTTGGGCAATAGCCAATACTTAATGGATCAAGGGAAGACTAGAAGTCACCTGATCCATTCACAATCTATACAATTTGTGTCCCTAATCCAGATATCAACTTCTACACTTTTCACTCACCCCAATAAGGTTATTCCTCATGTATTCACCATAACACTCTCGCACCTCAACTAAGCAATCCAGTCATGCTACCTCTTCAATCCACCACTTCAAGGAAAGTTTGCAAGAATGAGTAAGCCTCAGGGCACATCCTGAAGGTCAAGAGATTTGGGCTGTAGCATGAGAAGGCAACTCCAGTGTCAATGAACCACCACCTATTTTCGCAAGTGTCTCAGCAAATAATAATGACCTGGTGTTCAATTAGCATCACTATTGAAATATATAGTACAGCACTGCACAAAAGGAAACTTCAAAGGAGTTTGAGTTTTAAATTCATAATCATTGAGTGTTTGGATAAGAAGCTACTGTTGTGATGGTACCTCCCATAAGGCTCTATGGAAATATGCTTAGAATGTGTTTTATGCTACAAATGCTATGTAACATATCTGAAAGGTTATCATCTACTGACTGTATTAATCCTATTAGTATGCATGTATCATTTTTGTATTCAAGTTATGAATGTTATGAATGATGGCTATATACTGGATTGATTTCTAAATAACCTTAGTAGAGCATTTGTCAGTTCCTGGAGAAAGGAATGTTGAAATTAAGTACCTAATTGAGAATCACTTAAAGGACAATGGATCTTGGAATGCTCCAATCCACTTAAGAAGTCTACTTGAGGACCTTCAGGGTAGCATGTAAACAATAGATGCTACCTGTAAAAACTGTGAGTCATGCATGGACATGTGACTTGCCCAGGTGACTCCTAAACTCCATCTTGCAGCTGGACTTTGCATAGGGGTGAGGAGGGGGTATCCACCTACAAGATAAAGTCTATTGAAACCCCTGGGAAACCCCCTCCATACCCCCCCCCAAGGATACTTGGAAGTAACTGGAACAAAGGGCAGTGACTGCAAGAGGTGTAAGTGACTGCTGGACCCAGGCTAAAAGATTATTCTGTAAAAGGGAGCATTCCGGAACTGGTGAGGATCTTATCTGTATTCAGTTTGATTTGCGCATTTTATTTTATTTTCCTTCGTGACTTACTTTGTTCTGTCTGTTACTACTTCGAACCACTTAAATCCTACTTTCTGTATTTAATAAATTCAGAATATGTATTAATACCTGGGGGAGCAAACAACTGTGCCTCTCTCTCTATCAGTGTTATAGAGGGCAAACAATTTAGGAGTTTACCCTGTATAAGCTTTATATAGGGTATAACGGATTTATTTGGGTTTAGACCCCATTGGGAGTTGGGTGTCTGAGTGTGAAAGACAGGAACACTTCTGTTAGCTGCTTTCAGGTAAACCTGCAGTTTTGGGGCAAGTAATTCAGACCCTGGGTCTTTGTTGGAGCAGACGGGAGTGTCTGGGGCCCTGAGCTGGCAGGGAAGGCAGGGGTAGAAGTAGTCTTGGCACATCGGGTGGCAGCTTCCAAGAGGGTTTCTGTGATTCAACCCATCACAACTATGATTTAGACCAACTGAGTAGCTTTGTTTTTAAGAAAACTCATTTTATCCAATAAGACAAAGAAACACAGCATGTTATAATGTATTAATTAAAAAGGCTCAAAGCTCACAGGTAGTGCATGTAATGAATTTCTTGTAAAAGAGTAATGGAGTAAGAAACATTAAGAGCAATAACAACAAATAATAAAGAGTCACAGGAAAATCATGAGTTGAACATCTACAGTCATAGACAGAAAAAGAGGCATGATAAATTGGCATTGATTTTTCACGATCTATCTATCTATCTATCTATCTATCTATCTATCTATCTATCTATCTATCTATCTACATGATCTTATTTTATCTATTGTATATGTAGTACACACAACCATGCACAAATATGGTTTATAAATATTAATTAATAATAATAACAGCAACCAGCTTTGGAGATCTAGACACATTTGGATACTTGTGTGGATGAGAGACGAATGGCTCCATACAAAGCTACACGTTGAAGTGAATGGCTATATCCCAATTGTTATGATTAAAAGGTTAGCTCAACCTCTTCTCCCCGCTCTGGTCTCTTACTTCAAACTCTCTGGTCTAAGCTTTGTGCCTATCCCTGTCTTAGGGTGAAATCTTTTGATTCTCCATCTCTCAAACTCGGTCCCAAGGGTGATTTCTCCAACTGTGTTTGGTACCTGCAGTTCTTCCCACAGGGGTTGTGACCAGCAGTAAGTTGAGTGACTAGACGTCTTCACCAGGCAAAGTGTGAATTATTTACCACAATAGGAAGAAACCACAACATAAGAGAAAATATGAGCACTTCCAGATGGATCACTGCAGTAGTTTGGTGGAATCAAAATTTGGACTTTTTATTCAGACTTAGTTTGTCTTTTGAAAACATTTAAAAACCTTTCTCTTCCAAATATCTTTCCACCATAGGAAGAAAAATACAGTATTTATTTATTTTAATAAATTTAAATAAATAACAATAATACATACAGATATAAAAGGCTCTAGGTGCCCTAACACATCATACATGACACAATAAAATCATATCGGCATTAAAATAATCATTTGAACAGACACCGGCAGAAACTTTTTTTCAATTGTTAATCAATGAGGAAAGCAAAACATCAAGTCTCTCAGAAAACCCCATCAAGGTGATTCTGACATTGACACCTTGAATAGATGACAAAATAAATGGATACCACCATTTAGTCAGACATACTCCACAATCCCAAGCTCCTCTCCCCCCAGAAAAGCCACCTGAAACAAAGAAACAAGTCAATGAATTAATCAACAAAATAAAAAAAAATGAAAAAGAAACAAGCAAACACACAAGCTAAACCTCTCATGCCCCAGACTACAGGTGATAGCATCCCTATTAATCCCTATGATACATAGATAGGTGCATATGTAGATAGATTCTGATGTTATGCACAACGGGGAAATCTTCTACTAACTCATTTGACTTCAGTGAAGCTAGTCCAGATTTCATCAACAGATTGCACCCTATGTTCTAAAAGAGACAATTTTGTCATCTGTTGATTATATCTAAAAAGAAACAGAATGAAATCACAGTTAAGATGCAGGGATGGACATTTTAACTCTTGGTGAATAACCTCCACACAATCAGTTTCTTGAATGCAGCTTTGATCTCCTTGTTCCTCATGCTGTAGATGATCGGATTCATCACTGGAGGCACCAGGGAATAGAGAACACCCACCACCAGGTCCAGACCTGATGCTGAGCTGGAGGTGGGTTTCAGATAGGCAAAGATGCCAGTGAAAATCAACAAAGAGACCACAGTGAGGTGAGGCACGCAGGTGGAGAAGGCTTTATGCCGGCCCTGCTCAGAGGGGATTCTCAGCACAGTTCTGAAGATCTGAACATAAGACACAATTATAAAAACAAAGCAGTTTAACCCTAAAAACACACTGAAGGCAAGAGCCCTAACTTCACTGAGGTACGAATCAGAGCAGATGAGCTTGAGTAGTTGGGGGATTTCACAGAAGAACTGGTTGATGACATCGGACTGGCAGAAGGGTAACCTGAAGGTGTTGCCAGTGTGCAGGGCAGAGAAGACAATACCAGTAATCCAGGCACTGGCTGCCATTTGGACACAAGCTCTCCTGTTCATCACTCTCTCATAGTGCAGTGGTTGGCAGATGGCAACATATCGGTCGTATGCCATGATGGTGAGTAAGGCAAGATCAGTTGCAGCAAAGACGATAAAGAGAAAGACTTGGGTGACACATCCAGGATAAGAAATCACCCTGGTGTTCATGAGAGAATTGACCATGGATTTGGGCATGGAGACGGAGATGGAGCCGAGGTCTAGGATGGACAGATTCACCAGGAAGTAATACATGGGGGTTTGAAGATGGTGGTCGAGGGCTATGGCTGTGATGATGAGAAGATTCCCGATCAGGGCTGCCAGGTAAATCACCAGGAACACCACAAAGTGCAAAATCTGCAGCTCCCGAATGTCAGAGAATCCCAGGAGAAGGAACTCGGTCAGGGTGGTTTGGTTGGACATTTTCTTTCTCAGTTCATTGTGTGATGGCTGTGGAGGGAATGTCAAAGACAGTGGGGGAATTACAGTGACAGAGGGAGTGGCCCTGATTTCCCTCAACAATATGATGTGAGTGTTAACAATGCACAGCACTCGTTACTGCTATTAACTAAGAGGGGTGAGTTATAACATGAATGTAAATTTGCGCAGCTTTCTTAAAGTCAATGGAGCTTCGTCAGTTTGAATCATCTGAAGATCTGGCTCATGATGTTGCTTAACAAAATGCTGTGTGACGGCTGGAGCAAAGTACAATCTCAGTTGAACAATTCTAGCTAAGATGGATCCCCTATTGCTACAAACAGCAGCCTCTGAACTTGGGCAACACTGCCTGATATCCTTTTTTCGTGAAAATAGGAGATGGACTTGGCATTGTGTATGACAGTTCGCCTGTAACCAGGGCCAGTGCAAGGATGCTTCGCACCAAAGGCAAAACTTCCATCTTGCGCCCTCCCCCATCCCCGAGCCCCCGCCCTGAGGCACCCCCCCATGGCGGCATCTCCCCCTCTCCTCCCTGAGGCATCCCCCCTGTGGCAGCTCCCCACCCTCCGCCCTGAGGAACCCCCCCACCCCAACTCACCCCGTTCCACCTCCACCCCGAGCACACCTCGCTGCTTCACTCCTAGGCACCTAAGCTGGGAGGTGGGAGAAGTGAACCAGACACAGCGTGGTTGGGGAGGAGGCGAGGCAGGGGTGAGCTGGGGCAAGGAGTTCTCCTGTTTGCCGCCCCCCCCATCCCTTACTTGCTGCAGGCGGCCCTCCCTGCGCTCCCCTGCCCCAGCTCCCTCCGGCCGCCGTTGTCGCTGCAAAAGAAAATGCCACCCCCCAAATCTGCCTAGGTCGCCTAAATGGTTGCACCGGCCCTGCCTGTAACAATTTTACTGCAACACAATGTAGATGGCCGTGTGCCTGCAAACATATTGATTTATGTCACCAAATCCTGACTGCATTTCCATCTCTGTGTACCGATGGGCTAGCAGCATTGCTCTGCTACTTCTCTGCTGTGTCATTTACCTCTGTCACTTTATGAGTGTGAGGATCAGTGGCCATCAGGAGACTTGGGCTCTCTTCTTGCTCTGCCACTGATCTGTTCTGTCACCTTAGGCCAGTCATTTCCCCTCCCTGTGCCTCTATTTCCCCTCCATCCATTTCTCTGCGTTGTCTTCTTGGACTGTGAGTTCTTTGGGGGATGAGCTGTGTCTTTTTATATATATGTTCACTGCCCCCATTTACAACATTTGTGTTTAGCAGGCAGCACTGTGGGACAGCGCATATGGTGCTAGAGCAGAATATCTCAGTTCTAATCCTATTGACATGCTCCATGTCCTTGGGCAGGGAAAAGAGAGACAGTTTACCTGAAATTGTTTGGTTCTCAATGACCAAAAAGAAAAAAAGTTTTGGTTTTCACAATTTCTATAAAAAGTCAACTGTTGTCTCCTGGAGAAAAAAAAAGACTCTGAGGAGCTCTAAATATATTTAAATATAACGATATTGAATTGCTCCTGGCAAACTTACTGTGTTGTCCCTGTGGAATATTCTCTAATTTGTGATGCATTTGACACTCCATCACGAGAATTCTTCAATCTTTGTCTGTTTCGGTACCTGTCAATAATGCCCCATTTCTGATTTATCCAGCTGCTGTTTCTCTGCCCCTTCACCATATTTCCTGTGATGCTGGATCTTTCTGCAGTTCCCAGAAGACAGGGACACACTCCACAGATGGGAGCTCCCTGCTCCCCTCCTCAGACAGGCTTGGCTGAGGGGAGAAGCCTCTCCAAGCTGTAAAACAAATCACAGCTTCTGCAGTCTTCAAACACGGGCACAACTCAGTATGTGGTTGTAAGGTGCTGAACTCCCATTGGAAGTCTCTCGGAGTTTCATGTCAAACATGATCACAGCCAGTATGTGCTTGTTCTGCGGCTAAATAACTGAACCCAGTATCCAGGGCTGTGAGGCCAGCTCTGACCTAATCTCAGGTGCAAACCACCCTGACATCCTGCCCTAGTTGACCCTAACCCCTCAGCGGGGGGAAAGCACCTGCCCTTGATCTCACACGATTGCAGCATGCCTGGAAGGACTCTTGGCTAAAAACAAGGCAGGGCTGATGCCCCACACGAGTCCCAAGGAGATTGAAGAATAGAATATATATTTGTAACACAGACATGCTCACAATAGCTCAGAGCCCAGTGGCATCAGTACTCCAGCCAGCCTAGAATAGCCTGTTCCTTCATTAATGCCACATAATCAGCTCTGAGAGAGCAAAAATGTTTTTCTCCTGCATTTCATCAGCAACTCTTGGGATGCAGCCACCACAGGAACCCTCAGCTCAGGCTGCTCTGGCTGTTTGATGTTGGTCACATAGACGCAGCCAGAGACAAACACTAAAAGCTCAGTGCAACGTCCTCAACCCATGTAAATTGATACAATTTCGAATAATTTGGGCTCTTAAAGCCAAGTGGAGATGTGGCCTTTTGATTTCAATGGAGCTTCTTTGATTTACATTCGCTGGGAATCTGGCTCTAAGACGTCCATGGAAGTATGTACATTTTCACCAGCTGGGGAATCTGGCTTCATTAACTCTGCTGGTGCTACTGCAGATCTACACCAGCTGGGGATCGGGCCCATAAACAGTTTCAAATCCATATTCTTTGCCTGTGAATCTGATCTGAGGAGACCAAAGTTCAAACCTGTTTGCACTTTCTTTGGTCTTTGACGCAGGGGATTAATTGCAAGGATGGAGCTTTTAATGGTTACAGAGTTGTTAATTCCTACTGGGACAGAACTGTGGAGGAATTCAGTGTTGCAGAGATCTTCTCTATCTGATTTTCAGCTTATCTGAAAATCTGGCTCAGGATGTGGCCTGATAAAATACACTATGAAGGATGGACAAAGCACACCCAAACCCACGAATTCTAGCCAAGATGATCCCCCTCTTAGTCAGACAGCAGGCTGAAAACTTGGATGTGGAGGTAACGTAATAAAAACCTAATAGTGCCTGATTTCCAAGGAAATATGACATGGACTCACAAAGCTTCCCATATGACAGCTCAGCTGTAAGGATTCCACTGTAACACCACACAGACAGCCTGCTGCCTGCTTCCAAAATTGATTTGTGGCACCAGATCCTAGCTGCATTTCCATCTCTCTGTGATGAGGGGCTAATAGCATTACTCAGCTAATTCTCTGTTGTGTCATTTGCCACTGTGACCTTCTATCTGTGCTGTGTGGGTCAGTGGCCATCAGGAGATTTAATTTCTATTCCTGGTTCTGCCAATGATGTGCTGTGTGACATTCGGCTGGTCACTTCTCCTGCCTAAGCCTCTGTTTCCCTCCATCCCTTTCTCTGCCCTGTCTACTTTGGGTTTAAAATCTCCGGGGCGTTGGCTGTGTCTTACTATGTGGGTGTGCTGTCTGTTTAGCAAGCATCAGTGTGGGACAGAGGATATCGTGGTAGAGCAGGAGAGCTGGGGTCTAGTCCCGCTGCCCTCCTCTATGTGCTTGGGTAGAGAGGTCTTGACTGGGGACATCAGCTGTCTGTGCCTAAGTCTAATGGTGCCTGCATGTGTAACACATATTCTGTGGGTATCAACTTTGCTCTTTACTTAGTGTTACCATCCTGCAAGTAACTGTTTGAAAGAGCAATTAAACAGGATTCCAATAGAGTGAATGGGTTTGTAACTGTGGTGTGATTGGAGAATATAAACATTAGCATCCTGGCTTAATTATAGATTTCCAATCCAGGCTACATTTTCAATCAGTTTCCAGCCTGTTTCTTTTCAATCTAAGTTTCCAATCCATTTAAATTTTTCCAAAGGAAAACAAGAATTTCAATTGAAAATGTTTTCCAGGGAAGTCTTTGCTATCCATAAAAACAACATATGAATTGGCAAAATCAAAGCTTTTTAAAAAAATAGTGATTTTTTCCCCCAGAATTCAGCACTTTTTAACAGCAATTGTTTGGTTCTCGATGCACAAAACCAAAAAATGTTTCGATTTCCACAATTTCTATAAGAAATGATTTTTTCTGCTAAGAGAAAATGAGCTCTAGATGTTTTATTAAATGATTGTAAAAGTCTTAGAGTTACAATGTAATTCATAGTTCTATTATTATATTTCTTCCAGTATATTAAACCCCAAACATATTAACTGAAATAGCAAACTTACGGTGCTGGTCTTTGTTTAATGTTTCCCAGCCTGAGAAGCATTTGCCAGTCCATTGCCAGGATTCTCAGTCATTGTCTGTCTCTATATCACTCAATAATGCCCCTGCCACTGTGTTATCCAGCAGCTGTTTCCCTGACCCATCACCATATTGCCTTAGATGCTGGGTCTCTGCAGTTCCCGACAGACAGGGACCCACTCCACAGACGACCACTCTCTGCTCTCCTCCTGGGGCAGGTTTGCTTGAGAGGTGAAGGACTAAATAGGATGGAGGATTGAAAGCCTCTCCCAACTCTAGAGCTGATCCTGGGTTGTGTGGGATTCAGATATGATCACAGCCTAGGATGTACCTGTCCTGGGGTTAAAAGCTGAATCTGATCTCTAGGGCTGTAAGCCCAGCTCTGATCTCACCTCGGGAAGAAACCACCCTGATAACCAGCCCTAACCAAATCTAACTCCCCAGAGGAGGAAATGACCCACCCTGAATCTCATATGATAGCAGCATCCCTGGAAGGATTCTTGGCCAGGAACAAGGCGGGCCTGAATGACAAGTGACATCCCAAGGAGACTGCAGAATAAAATATGTATTTGAAGCACAGACATGTGACCTACAATAGCTCAGAGCCCAGTGGCACCAGAGCCCCATCTGGCCTGGAATAGCCTGTTCCTTCAATAACGCCACATAAACCGCTCTTGGAGAGCAGAGATGTTTTTCTCCTGCATTTCATCAGCAACTCTTGGGATGCAGCCACCATAGGGAGCCACAGCTCAGGCTGCCCTGGCTGTTTAATGTTGGTCACTAGGAAGCAGCCGGAGGCAAACACTAAAAGCTCCTAGCTAAGGCCTACACTGTTATTAATTGATACAGTTCCATTGAGTTCTGAGTAGTTAGGGCTGTTTACGCCAAGTGGAGATGTGACCCTTTGATTTCCACAGAGCTACTTTGATTTACCCTAGCTGGGGATGAGATGCAGCATTTAGTTTTCACCATCTGGGGAATTAGGCCTCATTAACTCCAGTTGAGCTACTGGGGATTTACACCAGCTGGGGAATTAGGTCTCATTAACTCCAGTTGAGCTACTGAGGATTTACACCAGCTGGCGGTCTGGCCCATTCTTCAGTTTCATAAATATATTATTTGCTTGTGAATCTGAAGAGGAGACTAAAGTTCCTAACCAATCTTCATGTTCTTAACTCTTTGCCCCATTAGATTAATTTCAAGAATGGGACTTTTAATGACTAAGGAGCATTTCTTTCCCACTGGGGAGAGAACTTTGGAGGAATTCAGTGTTGCTTTGATTTTCTGTATCTGATTTTCAATTTCTATTTGGATGAATGGACCCATTTACTTTCTTTCTTTCTCAGCAATTTTATATTTTCTTCCTGCAGACATCACTAAAATAAAAGACTCATTAGGCTGAAGGTGCAGTTCTATACGACATCTTTAAAATGTTTCTTTCACACTGATTGTAGGTATGACAGAGAGACTGGACAATTAAGAAGGGTCAGATCTTCATCTGGTTTAAATCAATTGTCGGCCCGTTGGAGTTAAGGGATCAAATCTACACACCACCCCCACACAAACCTTGTGAAAAACTGCCATAATGCAGTTAGAGTCTATGAGACCAGATGTCCGGATGCTTTAATTTGGCATAGTGGTATGGAGCTATTCCAGTTGATGTGACCTCAGTATCTGTACCATGATGCCCGGTTTTATGTTTGTTCCAGTATATGAGATTCTCATTGCTTAGAACCTCTATCCCATTTTAATAAACATAGAATATTCTAAAATCTTGAGATTATAGTTCATAGAGAGAAATCTGTGAGATGTACTTCTTGCTGGTAAATTGGCTGCTAAATATATAGACCCTAGGCCTGGGGCCCGAAAGAAAAATGACAGTGATGGTGAGGGATCAGAGACCTGGAAAAAGCCCAGTTTGAGACACCCAGCCAGACGAAGGACCTACTCCGGCAGGAGGAGGGCCACTTTAGAGGCATCCCCGGAGATTCAGCAGTTTCCCCTCTCAGAGCTATTGTCTGAAGCTTTCTGTAGATTCTGGGAGGTGGGGTTAACATAGAGGTCATTGGGTGGTACTTAATGACCTGTGATAAACAGAAGGTCTGATTGTCTTATCGTCTGGTTAGGAACCCTGATATGTTGAATGATGATTCACTGAGGGCGAATGAAAACATTAACAATTTTATTAGAACATTTAGTAAAGATACAAAGTCTCCAAATTACATAAAAAGACAGCAATAATGTGATATTAAGATGATATTTTGCATCATCTCTTACATAGAATCACACCCTTTCTCGGGGTTCTGTTGGTCAGAGAGAAAAAGGATGTTAAAGGGTGTGAAAGGTGTGAAAGGATCAGTTTAGGAAACTCTTAGAGGACTTATTCCTTCACCCTCCCACTTCCCTGGTCCTTTTTGTGTGAACAGAGAACAACAATACCCGAAGTCTGAATGTGCAAACAATGTGATGTCTATTGGGATGAACTTCCAGCAAGCTTAAATCCAAGTTCCTTTTTCCTTATTTTGCAATCCCAATTTACTTCCTGTTTGTGCTTAATTTATATTGTAATATTCTCAGCTACACCTTAACCAATCATTTTACTGAAATCTATCTAACCAATCCTAACATATTGTAACATAATTCTCTAACCAATTATATGCCACTACCCAAATTAGAAATGAGGGTTTCACAACCACAACTATTGAGAAGTATCAGAGCTGTGTTAGTCTGGATTTGATGAAGTTGGTATTCACCCATGAAAGGTTATGCTCCAATATGTCTGTTAGTCTATAAGGTTCCACAGGACTCTTTGTAGCTCTTGAGAAGTGATTTCTTCCCAGGTATGATGCTATCAAACTAATCATAAGGTTAGAAGGGACCTCAGGAGGTCATCTAGTCCAACCCCCCACTCAAAGCAGGACCAATTCCTAGACAGATTTTTACCCCAGTTCCCTCAGTAGTCCTCTCAAGGATTGAGCTCGCAACTGCGAGTTTAGCAGGACAATGTTCAAACCACTGAACTACCCCCTCCCCACCATCTTTAGCACTCTTTATCTGGTGGTGATTATCAGGAAAGAGCTGTATTCCTAACAGCCTAACAATACCTTATTTCAATGTGACTAGTTTGGACTGTGAGGATGTGACTGTACCTTGCAAACATATGGCTGCCTCTGCTGCTAAGACAAAGGCCTTAGTCTAAGAACCGGGCCCCAGACTATCCTAGTGAGAGAAGGCCCATACACAGGTGGACTGTGATTTTGATTCATTGTTTTATAGGCCTGTAACTAGCTAAGTGATAAAAATACACCTAAGTTCTTAAAGTATATGCTTTTACAGACGGGCCTGAATATCTATATCCCAACAGGAACTAACTTGGCACTGTCAAGACCTGCGTTGGTTCCCTTCATCCTCCAGGGACTTCTTCTGTAACTTTGGGCAAATCTTTTAATCTCTTACTCCCTCAGTTCCCCTTCTGTATAACAGGGACAATGACATTTGTCTACTACACAAGGGTGTTGTGAGGACTAAGGGTTGTGAAGCACTCGGATACTCTGTTACGGAGGCCATATAAGTACATAACCTTGAATGACTGAAAATCTTGGCCAAGAATTCTATCTCATAGAGCAGATGTGGGCAAACTATAGCCTGCGGGCCACATCTGGCCTGGGGGACTGTCCTGCCTGGCCCTTGACTCCGAGCTGGGGAGACTAGCCCCCAGCACCTCTCCTACTGTCCCTCCTTCCCCACAGTCAGGGGACCAGGATCAGGGGGGGGTTGGATGGGGAGGTTCTGAGGGGGGCAGTCAGAGGGCGAGAAGTGTGATGGGGAGGGGACCAGACTTCTTGAGTAGGCACAGGTTCCCCTACCCAGCCCTCCATACTGTTTCACAAACCCAATGTCACCCTTGGGCCAAAAAGTTTGCCCACCCCTGTCATAAGGGCTACAATCAGGTTCCTTCATGTGGGTCTTCTTCTGAAATTAAAAAAAAATAATTTCAGATTGGAGATTTAGAATCTCAAAGCTGCCTAAGGGATTAAACATGCCTAAATCCCATGAAAATTAATGAGATTTGAGCATCCAGATACCTAGGAAATCTTGGAAGTATTTAGAAAGGCAAAACACACAGCTGTCCTGCAACACAAATCTGTTAGAAGTTCACTTTCCTCCTTGAGCACAGGAACCTTCCCATTAACCTCTTAATGGCACTTTTCATCTCAGTGTTCCTCAGGGTGTAAATCATTGGGTTCAGCATTGCAGTGACCACTGTGTACAGCATAGACACTGCCTTGTCCACTGTGAATTTCTGGAAAGGCTGGTCATAGATGAAGACACAAGGCCCAAAATGCAAACTCATCACTGTGATCTGAGCTGTGCAGGTGGACAGGACTTTGTGTTTCCCTTCCATGGCATGTGTCCTTATCTTGACAAGGATGATGGTGTAGGATATGAAAAATGCGATGAAGGCTCCTGTGGTGACCAGCCTATTGTTGGAGACCATCAGCAACTCCATCACGTACGTGTCTGTGCAGGGCAGTTTGATGACTTAGGGGACATTGCAGTAGAAACTGTCTAGTGTGTTGGGTCCACAGAAGGGCAGTTGGATGATCAGTGCAAGCTGGACAATGGAATGGACAGCCACCCAGCCATGTCCCTGCCACCAGCCCCATGCACATACTTCTGTTCATGATAGACAGGTAGAGCAATGGCTTATAGATGGCCACATACCGATCAGCTGCTATCACTACTTAGAAGAAGACCACAGTGCCCCTGATGAAGTGGAAGAAGAATGTGTGGGTCAGATACCCACTCACAACCTAAACAAAGTTTTTGCTTTGTGCATTATTTTGCTTAGGAATTCCTTTTCTGATTGAAAAAGCACACAAAAAATAGCAGTGTAGCTTCAGTGGAAAAGGGTAGATTGTTTAATAGGTACCTAGGACCCCCTAATTGTGGTGACTAACATGCTAGGTGAGTGTATGAACCACTGGGCGGTAGCGTCGCAGGCCCATTGTCTTTCATAATGGCAATTCATAGTGATTCTTAATATTTGTGGCAGAAAGCTGGTAAGAATGATTCTATAGCCTGGTAGTTAAGGTAGTCATGAGGATACTCAGAATCAAATCCTTGCTCCAGTCTATCTTTAATTATTTACACAAAATAGCAGAGCTTCAAGAGTGGAGATTGAGTAAACCCCAGACCCCAATATCCCATAACTCAGGGCATGCTCCTCTCTTATGTAAGACCTAAATTCAAATCCTTTCTCTGTATTAGGCAAAAAGGGAAACCAAACCCTGTCGTCCCACTCCACAGGTAAGTCTGTGAACAACTAAGCTACAGCTTATAACAGAGGCACCACCTCCCCCGAAATGTTTTGAAATTTTTGATCCACCAACAACTTCTGAAAAATATGTTCACTTGCTTTTTTGTATTACTATTCTTCAATTACTGATAACAAATGTGAATCTTAACTCCAGCTTGGCAACATTTTTGTTTCTTGTTGTCGTTTTTTCCTTTAGGAATTCCCTTCTTTCCCCCACCACTGTGAAGTCAACTGCTCCTGCAAACTCAGGAAGGAGACATAATCCTGGGCACTTTAAGAAATTACACATTGCTGCGTTCCTTTCACGTTTCTCTCTGGTGTTGGTCATAGACAGGGAACTCTACTGAAAGTAAAATCATCAGATGATTCCTATACTCTAACCGTATGTAAATTCAACAGTGCTAGGAGGTCTGTGTGTTTAGAGACGCTAGCACTGAATCTACAAACATTTGTATAACTCATGGCACATGGAAGGGGTGAGGATGTTGTGAATACCCTCCATCCATCTCACTTATCAGAAATTATTGATGCATGTCTTCATCTGTGCATCGTGCATTTCCTAGGCAGAGTCAACAAAACCACTGTCCTGTAAAGAGTAAAGCACAGTGGAGTACATGAACACTGATAAATAAGTCTCCAATTTATGGATGAGTGAGGATGTGTCTACACTACAAGCTATGCCACTGCAGTGTAAATGCTTACTACAGTCACAGAAGGGGATTTTCCATCATTGTAGTAAATCTACCCTCTTGTGACTCGGTACCGACATTGATAGAAGAATTCTTCCATCAACCACACTGTGGCTATAGTGGGGGTTAGGTCGAGCTAACTATATCGCACAGGGCATTACATTTTCACAGCTCTGAATGATGTAGCTAGGCTGACATCCATTTTAGGTGTATACCAGGCCTAAGTCTCTCCCAGAATGCATGTTTCATTATTTCACAATGAAGCCAGAGGGGGAGAGTTAAGGTTGTGTGGCCGTTTTGAACTGAACATTTCCATTCTTTCAAATATTGGGTTTCTTTTTAAGTTCAAACTTAACACTGAATTTCCCTGAAGCTCTATGTCCCGTTATCCACCATAGAATCATAGAATATCAGGGTTGGAAGGGAACTCAGGAGGTCATCTACTCCAATCCCCTGCTCAAAGCAGGACCAATTCCCAACTAAATCATCCCAGCCAGGGCTTTGTCAAGCCTGACCTTACAAACCTCTAAGGAAGAAGATTCCACCACCTCCCTGGGTAGCCCATTCCAGTGTTTCACCACTCTCTGAGTGAAAAGTTTTTCCTAATATCCAACCTAAACCTCCCCTCTGCAACTTGAAACCATTTCTCCTTGTTCTGTCAGCGGTTACCACTGAGAACAGTCTAGATCCATCCTCTTTGGAACCCCCTTTTACGTAGTTGAAAGCAGCTATCAAATTCCCCCTCATTCTTCTCTTCTGCAGACTAAACAATCCCAGTTCCCTCAGCCTCTCCTCATAAGTCATGTGCCCCAGCCCTCTAATCATTTTTGTTGCTCTCCGCTGGACTCTTTCCAATTTTTTCACATCCTTCTTGTAGTGTGGGGCCCAAAACTGGACACAGTACTCCAGATGAGGCCTCACCAATGTCGAATAGAGGGGAATGATCACATCCCTCAATCTGCTGGGAATACCCCTACTTATACAGCCCAAAATGCTGTTAGCCTTCTTGGCAACAAGGGCACACTGTTGACTCATATCCAGCTTCTCGTCCACTGTAACCCCTAGGCCTTTTTCTGCAGAACTGCTTCCTAGCCATTCGGTCCCTAGTCTGTAACAGTGAATAGGATTCTTCTGTTCTAAGTGCAGGACTCTGCACTTGTCCTTGTTGAACCTCATCAGTTTTCTTTTGGCCCAGTCTTCTAATTTGTCTAGGTGCCACTCTATCCTATCCCTCCCCTCCAGCATATTTACCACTCCACCAAGTTTAGTGTCATCGGCAAACTTGCTGAGGGTGCAATCCACGCCATCCTCCAGATCATTAATGAAGATATTGAACAAAACCGGCCCCAGGACTGACTCTTGGGGCACTCCACTTGAAACCGGCTGCCAACTAGACATGGAACCGTTGATCACAACCCGTTGAGCCCGACGATCTAGCCAGCTTTCTATCCACCTTATAGTCCAATCGTCCAGCCAATACTTCTTTAACTTGCTGGCACGAATACTGTGGGAGACCGTATCAAAAGCTTTGCTAAAGTCAAGGAATAACACATCTACTGCTTTCCCCTCATCCACAGATCTAGTTATCGCCTCATAGAAGGCAATTAGGTTAGTCAGGCATGACTTGCCCTTGGTGAATCCATGCTGACTGTTCCTGATCACTTTCCTCTCCTCTAAGTGCTTGATTCCTTGAGGACCTGCTCCATGATTTTTCCAGGGACTGAGGTGAGGCTACTGGCCTGTAGTTCCCTGGATCCTCCTTCTTCCCTTTTTAAAAGATGGGTACTACAGTAGCCTTTTTCCAGTCATCCGGGACCTCCCCCATTCGCCATGAGTTTTCAAAGATAATCGCCAATGGCTCTGCAATCACATCCGTCAACTCCTTTAGCACCCTCGGATGCAGCACATCGAGCCCCATGGACTTGTGCTCGTCCAGTTTTTCTAAATAGTGCCAAACCTCATCTTTCTCCACAGATGGCTGGGCACCTTCTCCCCTTACTGTGCTGCCCAGTGCAGCAGTCTGGGAGCTGACCTTGTTTGTGAAGACAGAGGCAAAAAAATAATTGAGTACATTAGCTTTTTCCACATCCTCTCTCACTAGGTTGCCTCCCTCATTCAGGAAGGGGCCCACACTTTCCTTGACTTTCTTCTTGTTGCTACCATACCTGAAGAAACCCTTCTTGTTACTCTAAACATCTCTTGCTAGCTGCAACTCCAAGTGTGATTTGGCCTTCCTGATTTCACTCCTGCGTGCCTGAGCAATAGTTTTATGCTCCTCCCTGGTCATTTGTCCAATCTTCCACTTCTTGTAAGCTTCTTTTTTGCATTTATGATCAGCAAGGATTTCACTGTTAAGCCAAGCTGGTTGCCTGCCATATTTACTATTTTTCCAACACATCGGGATGTTTTTTTCTTGCAACCTCAATAAGGATTCTTTAAAATACAGCCAGCTCTCCTGGACTCCTTTCACCTTCATGTTATTTTCCAGGGGATCCTGCCCATCAGCTCCCTGAGGTAGTAAAAGTCTGCTTTTCTATAGTCCATGGTCTGTATTCTGCTGCTCTCCTTTCTTCCTTGTGTCAGTATCCTGAACTCAACCATCTCATGGTCACTGTCTCCCAGGTTCCCATCTACTTTTGCTTCCCCTACTAACTCTTCGCTGTTTGTGAGCAGCAGGTCAAGAAGAACTCTGCCCCTAGTTGGTTCCTCCAGCACTTGCACCAGGAAATTGTCCCCTACACTTTCCAAAAACTTCCTGGATTGTCTGTGCACCGCTGTATTGCTCTCTCAGCAGATATCAGGGTGATTAAAGTCTCCCGTGAGAACCAGGGCCTGCGATCTAGTAACTTCTGCTAGTTGCCGGAAGAAAGCCTCGTCCACCTCATCCCCCTGGTCTGGTGGTCTATAGCAGACTCCCACCATGACATCACCCTTGTTGCTCACACTTCTAAACTTAATCCAGAGACTCTCAGGTTTTTCTGCAGTTTCATACCGGAGCTCTGAGCAGTCATACTGCTCTCTTAAAAACAATGCACCTTTTCTGCCCTGCCTGTCCTTCCTGAACAGTTTATATCCAACCATGACAGTACTCCAGTCATGTGAGTTATCCCACCAAGTCTCTGTTATTCCAGTCACACCATAGTTCCTTGACTGTGCCAGGACTTCCAGTTCTCGCTGCTTGTTTCTCATGCTTCTTGCATTTGTGTATAGGCACTTAAAATAACCAAGACTTCCATCTGTCAATAATTTTCTTCTTCCTTTCCTGAGGAATTAATGCTGGGACTTACAGAAGAGCCAGACTGCTAAAGTTCTTTAGGTGCCTAGTAGGGTTTTCAAAAGATCCTAGGTGTCTAATATACAATGAAATCGTTGTGTTTTACGGACCTAGAGTGGGATTCACAAAGGTATTTAGATGCATTTTCAAAAGTGCCTAATGGGTAAGTTTTTAAAAGTACTTAGGCATTTAAAAAGGCAGATAGGTGTCTAGCAGAATTTTCAGAAACACCTGAGCAGGTTAGGCACCTAATTCTGGTTGAAAGTAATGGAAGTTAGGCATGTATGACATTTAGGCACTTTTGAAAATCCCCCTATCTGCATCTGAGAGCCAGGGATTGATCCCAGACCCGACTCTGTGAAATCAGGCTAAGTTTTGGCACATAATGCCCAGTTTTTCAAAGCAGCCTAAGGGTGTCAGACATCCACTGCTTTTAAAATCCAGAGCTAAACCCAGCAGTGCTGAGAACAAGCAGTGTAGACCATGAACTTTCAGTTAGAATTAGGCTCCTAAGGGTATATCTACACTGCAGTTTGGAGCAAGCTAGAAAATTAACATTATCAGGGTGGATGTTGCAGTGCATGGTCTCAAGCCCACCTGACTCTCCTGGGTCTGAGCTCGGGTGGCTAATATTGGACATGGGACCTGGGCTCTTAAATCATGAAGATAGCTTGGAACAATGTACCCTTAGGCTGAGGTATTTCGGGCTAAGATTTGCAAAGCTGTTTAGAGGAGTCAGGCACCCAATTCCCAGTACAAGCAGCTGAACATTAAACTCTACCAGGGAGCATAAATCTTAGTCAATAGGAGCCAGATTTGTAAAGGTATTTAGGTTCGAAATGATGCAGATCGGTGCTTAGTGGGGTTTCAAAAGCACCTCTGCACCCAAACAGTGAAACCTATGGGAGTTAGGCACCTAGGCACTTCTGAAGTTTCCACTAGGCTCCTATGTGCATCTTTGGGTGTCTAAACCTGGCCCTAACTCCTAAAATGCACAGAACATCTCAGTAATTGAGGATCCAGTAGGCAATTAAAGTCCTGTTGTATTTGAACAATTGTCCCATGTCAAACAAATGCTGGCAAACAAACACAGCCAGGTGGAGGCAACTGGGCTCCACTTCTCCTGCTACAGAATACAGAGAGGGAAAGGATGTGACTCTCTATGCAGGCCAACTTTACATGGAGGATTCTTATTATCAGCTTCTATCCCCTGACTCCACTGGTCTTGGTGAGTTTATGGTCTGCAGCCATTGCACAGACCTGGGAAGCAAACTCCCATTCCCATCCCGCCGTGGGAACCATCCCTGCCCCAAAGCAGCAGATATTTCATTGCTTCAGTTAAAGTCTTCTCCTTAGTGGGGAAAGTTGGCCCAAAGGTTAGAGCACTAGGCTGGGACTTGGCAAACCAGCATTCAGTTCCTTGCTCCTCCGTTTGCATCCTGTGTTTGACAGGCCTGGTACTGAGTCACTCTGCCCCACTTCCCTGTTGGACACTGTCGCTCCAAACAGCACCTGCCACTGTCCGGTGGAAGTTGTGCCTGGTCCACTGGCTACTGCAGAAGGGGACATTTCCATTAGACACTCCACGCCACTGCACGGAAATTAGCTTGGCCCAGAGCACTGGGCTGGACATCAGGAATGTTGCTAAGGGCCCAGCATGTGCTGGATCAGTCAGCATCAGCCCTATCCTCTCAGCAGATGAGGAAGGATGATCGAGTCCTTAGGATAGCAGCCTGCCACTGCAGAGATGCAGGTTTCATCCCTGTGCTGTCACACATGCCCTGTCCGACCTTACACGAGTCACTTACCGCACATTTTTAAAGGTGTTTGGGCTTCTTAAGGCAGCTGAGCACTTCTGAAAATCTCACTGGGCACCTGTCTACATTTTACTGGTCTGACCACCTTTAGATGCCTGGCCCTTAGCCTCTCTGTGCCTCAGTTTCCCATCCCAATGGGGATAATGCTACTTCCTTACCTCACTGGACTGTATTAAGATAACTACTTGAAATATCTTGAGATACTCATGTACTGCAGCCATGGGGCTGCTAGTTATACTTTAAATACGTGATTACAAATACAAAGGCTGAGATTTTACTAGGTCTCTAGAGGACCAGAATACCTAATTCCCCATAAAATGAATGGGAGTGGGGGGTTCACCTCCTAGAGCTGGCTTTGAAAATCTCAGCCAAAGTGACTGGGAGTCACTCATTACTGTCCATTGCATTCCTGTGGCTATGCAAAGCAAATTGCTAATATTCCCAGCCTGGATCCCAGTGTCTGAGAATGTTTTCATCAATATTTTAAAATGTCTGATTAAAAATTGCAAAACATAAAGTTTGAAATTTCAAAAGTTTTAATGAAAGTGCTGTTATGTTTCTTGTCCAGCTCCAAAGCTAAGATATCATCTGCTAAAACCAGATCTGAATGACCAGGTATTTTTTTTAACTCTTCAGTCTAACAGATAACGGTATATGATTTCCCTCTATTTGTCATTGGTGAGGCCTCATCTGGAGAACTCTGCCCAGTTTTGGGCCCCACACTACATGAAGGATGTGGAAAAAGTCCAGCGGAGGGCAACAAAAATGCTTAGAGGGCTGGGGTACATGACTTATGAGGAGAGGCTGAGGGAACTGGGATTGTTTAGCCTGCAGAAGAGAAGAATTAGGTGGGATTTGATAGCTGCTTTCAATTACCTGAAAGGGGCTTCCAAAGAGGCTGGCCCTAGACTGTTCTCAGTGGTAGCGGATGACAGCACAAGGAGTAATGGTCTCAAGTTGCAGTGGAGAAGTTTAGGTTGGATATTAGGAAAACTTTTTCAGTAGGAGGGTGGTGAAGCACTGGAATGAGTTATCTAGGCAGTTGGTGGAATCTCCTTCCTTAGAGGTTTTTAAGGTCAGGCTTGACAAAGCCCTGTCTGGGATGATTTATTTGGGGGTTGGTCCTTCTTTGAGCAGGGGGTTGGTCTAGCTGACCTCCTGTGGTCCTTTCCAACCCTGATATTCTATGATCACTTTGACAGGGTTATACAAGTGAGCCATAGGTTTGCTTTCCACCATGACCAAGGGGTGGAAAAGGTTTCTGGGTAGCTGAGTTCTTGTTTAATTTATGTCAGACTGGTGGGATATTACTGTATTATTGATTATATACTAAACGTCCTACAGCCTTTATTATTATTATTATTATTACAAATTTTAAAAATAACTACAAGTGGTTTCATTCTTGCTAGGTTGGAAGAGGCTATTTTGATGAGGAAGGATTCCTGTTGTTTCCCAAAGAATATCTGACTTGCAATAATGAAGCCATTTCTGGATCCCTGTGAAGTCGCTGGGGTTTAGCCTTTCACATCAAAGAGATCAGGATTTGGCCAATGGCTTAGAAACAAAAATACCCACTTTTTCTAATGTCACCCTAGAGAAAGTCAGTGTGACAGAGATGTAAGGGTAAAATTAACCATGTTAATTATACTAGCGCCAAAGCAGAGAAGTTTCATTGACATCACCAATTTAATGCCAAAGAAGCTGTGGCCAAAGATTCTGAGCTAAACTCAGTATTGCTATACACATTGATGTATGTGACTTGTGACCGCTAGGCTTAATCAGATTTTTATCGATAAATGTTGATAAGTTAGTAAGAAGACCAAAACAAATTCACCGTGGCTAAAGAGCAAAGTAATATAAGTACGGTAGTTAGAGGCAAAAAGTCACCCTTTAAACACTGGAAGTTAAATCCTACTGTGGAAAATCATAAGCAGAATAAACCTCTGCAAGTGAAGTGTAAAAGTATAATTAGGTAGGCCAAGCCATAGAACAAGAAAACTTCACAGTTTGAACCCATGTCACAGAGACGGGGGCCTATTGAACAATAGGATTCTATTCTGTGCAAGGACGGGTCAACCGTGGCCAGAAGTAAGAAGGACTTGCTGAGAGGAAGGAGGACTCTGCCCAGGCGGAAACACTGATGGATTTCCAACTCCCAGAAGGGGTGAGACCAGAGCAAGGGAGGGGACATCTCAGGACACTGTTGTGGTCAAATAATGTCTAACACACAAGAGATTTAAAAGTAAAGTTACTGCATTTAAGACATCCTTTAGGTCAGCCTGTATTCCCTGTTTTGCTGCTACATTGTCCCTGAAAGGGTTAAACTAGATTCCCAAAGTCACCACAATCTAGGTGGAGCTTGGGGCAGGGGAGGATGTGTGTGTAAGCTGCTGGGGGGGTTGGAAGAACTCAGAAACCTTTTTGAGGTCCAGGGCAGATGGATGGTGAAAAATCCACAACCCTGAACGATACAGCTATACCAACCTAACCCCACTTGTGGACAGTGCTATGTTGATGGGAACCGCTTTTTCTGTCAAAAAAGCTACTGTCACTTGAGAAAGTGGATTAACTATGCCAATGGAAGAAGCTCTCCTGTCAGTGTAGAAGCATCTTCATTTAAGCACTACAGGGGTGCAGCTGCATCGGTGCAGCTATGCGATGCAGAGTTTTAAGTGTAGACTTGCACTTAGGCACCTGTTAGTGGATGTGGCTTAGCACACACCTGTCTGGTCAGCATCTCCCATTAAGTTAGATGCCTCCCTACAAAGCATACTGGCTTCGCTGGATCCCATTCTTCAGTGTCTGTCTATCCCTGTTCATTGTACAAGGAGCTTGAGCACCTAACTCAGGGTTTGCAAATCCCAGTGACTTTCTAGGTGCCCAAAGCTTAAGTGCTGAGATATTCGAGGTTGCAACACAAAATGGCCAACTTTCTAAATGTATTTGGGTGCCTTGTGGGATTTTTAAAAGCTGCTAGGTGCACAGCATCCATGAAAACTATGAGTTTTAGGTACCTCAGTCCTTTTGAAAATCCTTTTTGTCATCTAAAAACCTTTGAAAATGTGGCATCCAAGTCCTTTTGTGGATCTATCCCTGAGTGTCTGAAATCCCCTAAGAGGCTTTGCACATATAAGCTTGGACAATTGGAGAGAGATCCAAAACGTTCCCAACATTGAGGGCTTTGGAAACTTCATCTAGGTGTTACCAATGGCTCCTTCCTTTCTTGACCTGCTCCTCACAAACAGAGAAGAATTAGTAGGGGAAGCAAGAGTGCATAGGAGCCTGGGAGGCAGTTATCATGAGATGGTCAAGTGCAGGATCTTGACACAGGGAAGAAAGGAAAGCAGCAGGGTATGGACCCTGACTTCAGACTTTGATTCCCTCAGGGAACTGATGGGCAGGATCCCCTGGGAGAATAACATGAGGGGGAATGGAGTCCAGGAGAGGTGGCTGTATTTTAAGAATCCTTATTGAGGTTGCAGGAACAAACCATTCTGATCTGTAGAAAAAATAGTAAATATGGCAGGCAACCAGTTTGGTTTAACAGTGAAATCCTTGCTGATCTTCAACACAAAAAAAGAAGCTTATAAGAAGTGGAAGCTTGAACAAATGACCAGGGAGGCCACATCACACTTGAAGTTGCAGCTAGCAAGGGATGTTAAGAGTAACAAGAAGGGTTTCTTCAGGTATAGTAGCAACAAGAAGATGGTCAGGGAAAGTGTGGGCCCCTTACTGAACGGGGGAGGCAACCTAATGAGAAAGGATGTGGAAAAAGCTAATGTACTCAATGAATTTTTTTGCCTCGGTCTTCAAGAACAAGGTCAGCTCCCAGACAACTCCACTGGGCAGCACAATATGGAGAGGAGGTAACTAGCACTCTGTGAAGAAAGAAAAGGTTCAGGACCATTTAGAAAAGTTGGATGAGCACAAGTCCAAGGGGCCAAATGCACTGGATCCGTGGGTGCTAAAGGATTTGGTGGATGTGATTGTAAAGCCATTGGTCATTATCTTTAAAACTCATGACAATCGTGAGAGGTCTCGGATGACTGGAAAAAGGCTACTGTAGTGCCCATCTTTAAAAAAGGGAAGAAGGAGGATCCGGGGAACTACAGGCCAGTTAGCTTCTCCTCAATCCCTGGAAAAATCATGGAGCAGGTCCTCAAGGAATCAAGCACTTAGAGGAGAGGAAACTGATCAGGAACAGTCAGCATGGATTCACCAAGGGGAAGTCATGCCTGACTAACCTAATTGCCTTCTATGAAGAGATAAATGGTTCTGTGGATGAGTGAAAAGCAGTGGATGTGTTATTTCTTGAATTTAGCAAAGCTTTTGATATGCTCTTCCACAGTATTCTTGCCAGCAAGTTAAAGAAATCCCTGTCACAGCTCACAGTCTGGCGCAAGAGTCTATTGTATTGCCCCACATTCTGCAGCACCCACATCCCCTTGTTTCTGCTCTAATTGCACAGGATTCTGCAGAGTCACTTACAGGTTTCTCCACAGGGCCAAGCCCATCCCTGGTGACTCTACATGAAATCAGTTTATTTGTACCCAGGATACATTAGGTCGATTCTGTTGAGTTGTTCTCTACTCACTCACCTGCTAATGCTTGCGGGAGATAATCACATCTCTGTGGCCCTCATAGGCATTTCATAGTGGATTCCCACTTGGTCCAATAGTCTGATTGCTTTGGTTGCTATCAATAGCTGAACTCCTGGTCTGCTGTTATGTCCTTTGCACAGCAGGCAGAACCTAAATGCAGTGGCAAGGCCAGGGACTTCAATGTGTCCCAAAAAAGCATCTTTAGGGAACAGGACAATTCCTGGCCTTAGGGCCCCTGGACATTTGAAAGGAAATGAGGTCTCAGTTCACAACCCATTCCCATGTGAATGCTACAGACAGCGCAGAGTACTTTGGAATGGGGTAGCTCTGAAGATAAGCTATGAAATCCCTACTTTCATCTCCAAGTTCTCTCTTCAACTCCAGAGGCAGTGGCTCTGTGTCATTCCTGCTTCTGACCTCTGTGAAAAGGGAAGATTTGTGTCTCAGGGAGTGCACTAGAAATAAATCTAGAAGAACTTGATTCAGTCCCAGGTTTTTAGCACCTAACTCCCATGGGCCTTGGTTCATTGATTTGCCACTGGCATATGTAGTGACTTTGGGCAATAGCCAATACTTAATGCATCACAGTAAGACTAGAAGTAACCTGACCCATTCACAATCTATAAATTTTGTGTCCCTAATCCAGCAATCAACTTCTACACTTTTCACTCACCCCAATAAGGTTATTCCTCATCTATTCAGCATAACAATCTTTCACCTCAACTAAGCAATCCAGTCATGCTACCTCTTCAATCCACCACTTCAAAGAAAATTTGCAAGAATGAGTAAGCCTCAGGGCACATCGTGAAGGTCAAGAGATTTGGGCTGTAGCATGAGAAGGCAATTCCATTGTCAATGAACTACCACCTATTTTTGCAAGTGTCTCAGCAAATAATAATGACCTGGTGTTCAATGAGCATCACTATTGAAATATATAGCACAGCATTGCACCAAAGGAAACTTCAAAGGAGTTGGAGTTTTACATTCATAATTATTGAGTGTTTGGACAAGAAGCTACAATTGTATGGTACCTCCCATAAGGCTTTATGGAAATATGCTTAGAATGTGTTTTATGCTACATATGCCATGTAACATATGTCAAAGGTTATGATCTACTGACCGTATTAATCCTATTAGTATGCATGTATCATTTTTGTATTCAAGTTATGAATGTTATAAATGTTGGCTATGTACTGGCTTGATTTCTAAATAACTTTGGTAGAGCATTTGGTCAGTTCCTGGAGAAATGAATGCTGAAATTAAGTACCTAATCGAGAAACACTTAAAGGACAATGGATTTTGAAATGCTCCAATCCACATAAGAAGTTGACTTGAGGACCTTCAAAGTAGCATGGATGCTACCTGTAAAAACTGTGAGTCATGCATGGACATGTGACTTGCCCAGGTGACTCCTAAACTCCATCTTGGAGCTGGACTTTGCATAAGGGTGAGGAGGGGGTCTCCACCCACAAAAGAAAGTCTATTTAAATCCCAGGGAGACCCGTCCATTTTGTCTCCAGATGGCTAAAGAGAGAGCCTCCCAACCCCCCAGGATACTTGGAAGCAACTGGATCAAAGGGCAGTGACAGCAAGGAGTGTAAGTGATTGCTGGACCCAGGCTAAAAGCTTAGTCTGAAAAAGGGAGCATTCTGGAACCGGTGAGGATCTTATCTGTATTCAGTTTGATTAGACATAGATTTGCGCATTTTATTTTATTTTGCTTGGTGACTTACTTTGTTCTGTCTGTTACTACAGGGAACCACTTAATCCTACTTTCTGTATTTAATAAATTCAGAATATGTATTAATACCTGGGGGAACAAACAACTGTGCCTCTCTCTCTATCAGTGTTATAGAGGGCGAACAATTTAGGAGTTTACCCTTTATAAGCTTTATACTTTGTATAACAGATTTAAATAGGATTAGACCCCATTGGGAGTTCGGCATCTGAGTGTAAAAGACAGGCAAACTTCTGTTAGCTGCTTTCATGTAAACCTGCAGCTTTGGGGCAAGTAATTCAGCCCCTAGGTCTTTGTTGGAGCAGACGGGAGTGTCTGGCTCTGGCAGGACAGGGTGCTGGTGCCACAAGTGGACAGGGAAGGCAGGGGTAGAAGTAGTCTTGGCACATAGGGTGGCAGCTTCCAAGGGGGTTTCTGTGATCCAACCCATTACAACTATGGCCTGGTCTACACTAGGACTTTAATTCGAATTTATCAGCGTTAATTCGAACTAACCGCTCAACCGTCCACACCAGGAAGCCATTTAATTTGAACTAGAGGGCTCTTTAGTTCGAATTTGGTACTCCACCCCAGCAGGTGGAGTAACGCTAAATTCGACATGGCTAGCTCGAATTAGGCTTGGTGTGGATGCTAATCGAACTTAGTAGCTCCGGGAGCTATCCCACACTGCACCACTCTGTTGACGCTCTGGACAGCAGTCCGAGCTTGTCAATGTCAGAATCACCTTGATGGGGTTTTCTGAGTGACTTCAAGTTTTGCTATCTCCATTGATAAAGAATTGAAAAAAAGTTTCTGCCGGTGTCTAAGCCAGCAAGCGGAACGCGAAGACCTTCGAGAAGGTCTCTAAAGCCATGAAAGAGAAAGGATACAGCCGGGATGCGATGCAGTGCCGTGTGAAAGTCAAGGACCTAAGACAAGGGTATCAAAAAGTCAGAGCGGCAAACGGACGTACCGGAGCACAGCCCCAGACATGCCGCTTCTACGAGGCACTGCATGCCATTCTAGGTGGGTCTGCCACAACTGCCCCACCAGTGACGGTGGACTCCGAGGACGGAATAGTGTACCGGGACAGTTCCTTCTCGATGTTTGCCAATGGGGAAGGTGAGGAAGGGTCTTTTGAGGATGGCGCAGGTGACAGCGAACACACTCCCGCTTTCCCTGACAGCCAGGATCTCTTCATCACCCTCACAGAGGTCCACTACCAACCCTCTCCTGCCGTTAACCCGGACTCGGAATCAGGGGAAGGATCAGGCGGTAAGTGCTACACACGTATAAACATTTATTTTTTATAACATTGTTATAGAAAAAATAGAAACAGTATTTACAAAATTCTAAATATTAAACTATATGAAAAGAAGGTCCACACAAATGGGGATAGAATAATAATCCTCTAGCGACATTTCCACGAAGGTGTCATTCAGTTCCTCGCAAAGCCTCCGCATGAGGTTCGTTGGAAGAGGTGCCTTGTTGGGCGCTCCGTGGAAGCAGACACTTCCACGCCAGGACATCCGAATATAGAGAGGAAGCATCGCCTCTACTAGCATTGCTGCATATGGTCCTGGTCTGTGCAGTGCGTCCCGTAACATCCTGTCTTTCTGGGCACGAGTGACCCGCCTCAGGGTGATCTCGTTCTGCAAATACTGCATCTAAGTAGGGCAATTAGTGTAGTGTTACAATTGTTAATGGTTTAAAATTAGGTTGCATAACAATGACCCTCGCCTAACAGCCACGTGCGAGAGGCCACAGAGAACAAGCATCCATTGATCGTTCCCGTGCACTGGCGGGAGGGGCTGCAAAAGGCTCATCCTTTCTGCTTTGCACATTGCCTTTAGCAGGAGAGCACAGCTAACCACTAACTGATAAGCAGTATGTACTGTAAGGCTTACCAGGACTTTGTGCAAGAGGGATGCAGCTGTCTTTCCTCGCTTGTGCGCTCTCCAGTGCAATGGCGCCGCCAATGAGAGCGTATTCCGAAATCTCGGACTAGTTCTGAGATCTCCTGAGACTTGGTGCCCTCTTTGGTCTTGTTAACTGAAACTGACTAGACTGTGTTCACTGTTGGCAAACATGTATGTGTTCAAGGAAATCACCTACTTTTTCGCATCACACAGCTTTGGCTCTTTCCTGGACTGCCCCGGCATCCCTCTCGCAGAGGCTGGCTCAGATTAGAAGGCGAAAGAAAAAGACTAGGGACGACATGTTCCAGGAACTGATGGCCTGCTCCAGAGCGGAGGCGGCAGAGCAGAGACAGTGGAGGGAGACCCTGTGTCAGCAGCATCACACACACATGGAACGGGAGGATAGGTGGCAGCAGGAAGACCAGCAGGCGACTCAAACGCTGCTTGGTCTAATGAGGGAGCAAACGGACACGCTCCGGCGCCTTGTAGATGTTCTGCAGGACCACAGGCAGGAGGAGAGAGCCCCCCTGCAGTGCATCTGCAACCGCCCTCCAATGCCAAGAAGTCCTGTCCCCGCCTCACCCAAAGTTACAAGAAGGAGGGGCGGTAGGGGCCGTGAGAAGTGTCACTGCACCGCAGCAGAGCGCTAATGTTCGAGACACCTCTCGCGCTGTAAATTTGTACAAGTTCTTTCCTTAAAGCATCAACCAGTCCCAACTCCAAGTTTAAACCCCCCACTGTGTACTACATTATTAAAAGCGGTTTGGTGTTACTCACTGTTTCCGTCACGTTTCTCGTGTCAGAAGACTTTCTGTGTGTGTGTGGGGGGGGGGGAATTGTAATTGCAGTGCATAGCCCACAGTACCATGGTACAGACTTGGCTGCAGGGTCAACTGCAGGGCACACACAGACTGCAGTCACTAGGCACCAGGGTCAGTCTGTGTGGTGTATGCTGCCCCGGGTCTTTCATTGATGTGTATGCTTGTCCAGGGTCCTGGTGCCTGCCATCCCCGAATGTAAAGGCAGGCTTCCCTTCACATGCACTTGGACCATAGCCACGATCCTCCCCGGTGCCCTGAGCCCCCAAAAGAGCCCTCATCCAGGGGCAGATACTCACCCTTCCCCCACACCCCTCACCCCTTCCAACGCCCAAACCCACAGCCCACAGCTGTCATGTAAACCCCTATCCAAAGACGGCACCCCTCGCCCCTTCCTGCAAACCCACCCATTCCTGCAACCCCCCCCCTACATGCACAACCACCGTAAGCCGTCCCCCACCCCACAGACCTATGTAGGAGCAGGAGGCTGTCCGTCCTGTTTTGGACAAGCGGTCTGTACATCAGTGCACACCAAACCCAGCACAGAATGCTTCCATGTTTCAACCAAGAAACAGAAATGCAAAGTCAATGAAAGATTTATTATTAATTACTGTAACATTTCATTAGTTTTAAAACGTGCTTTGGAAGTGGGGGAAACTTGGAGAACCGGGTTTGTGAGCTCAGATCTAACTCGACACATACAGACACAGGCCCATGATCAGGCTCTCTTAAAATCAAGTGGACAGTCACAGGTTACCCTGCTCTGCGAGGAAACTCGCTTTCAAAGCCTCCCTGATGCACATCGCTTCCCGCTGGGATATTCTCTTGGCACGGGTGTCTGGCTGATCGTAAACAGCACCCAGGTGATTTGCCTCAACCTCCCAAGCGGCCAAAAAGGTCTCGCCCTTGCTCTCACAGAGATTGTGGAGCACACAGCAAGCAGCAATAACTACGGGGATATTCTTTTCGCTGATGTCCGAGCGAGTCAGTAAGCTCCGCCATCTCCCCTTGAGACGTCCGAAAGCACACTCCACCACCATTCTGCACTTGCTCAGCCTGTAGTTGAAGAGTTCCTTCTCACTGTCCAAGGCACCTGTATAGGGCTTCATGAGCCAGGGCATTAGCGGGTAGGCCGGGTCCCCGAGGATCACTGTAGGCATCTGCACATCCCCAACCGTTATTTTGTGGTCCGGGAAGAAAGTACCTGCCTGGAGGCGTCTAAACAGACCAGAGTTCCTGAACACACGCGCGTCATGAACCTTGCCCGCCCACCCAACGTTGATGTTGGTAAAACGTCCCCTATGGTCCACCACAGCTTGCAGCACCATTGAAAAGTAGCCCTTTCGGTTAATGTACTCGCTGGCCTGGTGGGCTGGTGCCAGGATAGGGATGTGAGTCCCATCTATAGCCCCACCGCAGTTTGGGAATCCCATCGCGGCAAAGCCATCTATGATGACCTGGACATTTCCGAGAGTCACTACCTTTGAGAGCAGTTGCTCAACGATTGTGTGGGCTACTTGAATGACAGCAATCCCCACCATAGATTTGCCCACGCCAAAGTGGTTCGCTACTGACCGGTAGCTGTCTGGCATTGCTAGTTTCCAGAGGGCTATGGCCACTCGCTTATGCACACTCAGGGCTGCTCGCATGCGTGTGTCCTGGCGCTTCAGGGCAGGGGACAGCAAGTCACACAGTTCAAGGAAAGTGCCCTTACGCATCCTGAAGTTTCGCAGCCACTCTGTGTCATCCCAGACCTGCAGCACTATGCGGTCCCACCAGTCTGTGCTTGTTTCCCGGGCCCAGAATCGCTGTTCCACACCATGAACGTGACCCATTGCCACCATGATCTCCACTGCGCGGCGTACCCTGCTTTCTGAGAGGTCTGTGCCACTCTCCTCACCGCGCTGCCGGAGCCTCCTCGCCCGGTTTCTCAGCAGCTGACTGTTGCAGAGGTGGACGATAAGGTGCGAGGAGTTGACAATGGCCATAAGTGCAGCGATGATCTCAGCGGGCTCCATGCTCGCAGTGCTGTGGCGTCCGCGCTGTAACCGACCAGACAAGGGCGCGAACAGATTTCCCGCCGGCGCTTTCAGGGAGGGAGGGCGTGATTGACGGTTCAATGACGACAGTAACCCAAAACCACCCTCGACACATTTTTTCACCCGGCAGGCATTGCGAGCTCTACCCAGCATTCCAATGGGCAGCGGGGACTGCGGGAACTGTGGGATAGCTTCCCACAGTGCACCGCTTCCAAAGTCGACGCCGGCCCCGTTAATGTGGACTCAGAAGTTCGAATTAGTGTATTTAGTGTGGATACACAAATTCGACTTCATAAGGTCGAATCCACAAATTCGACTTAAGTAGATTCGAAATAGTCTTGTAGTGTAGACAAAGCCTATGATTTAGACCAATTGGGAAGCTTTTTTTTAAAGAAAACTCCTTGTATCCAATGAGGCAAAGAAACAGAGCACGTTATAATGTATTAATTTAAAAATGCTCAAAGCTCCCAGGCAGTGCAAGTAATGAAGTTCTTGTAAAAGAGAAATTGAGTAAGAAATATTCAAAGAAATAACAACAAATAAAAAATAGTCACTGGAAAATCATGAGTTGGACATAAACAATCATAGACATAGAAGAGGCATGATAAATTGGCACTGATTTTTATCTATCTATCTATCTATCTATCTATCTATCTATCTATCTATCTATCTACATAATCTTATTTTATCTATTGTATATGTAGTACAGAAAACCATGCACATACAAGGTTTAATAAATATTAATTAATGATAAAAACAGCAGCCAGCTTTGGCGATCTCGACACATTTGGATACTTGTGTGGATGAGAGATGAATGGCTCCATACAAAGCTACACGTTGAAGTGAATGGCTATTTCCCAATTGTTATGATTAAAAGGTTAGCTCAACCTCTTCTCCCCACTCTGATCTCTTACTTCAAACTCTCTGGTCTAAGCTTTGTGCCTATCTGTGTCTTAGGGTGGAATCTTGTGATTCTCCATCTCTCAAACTGGGTCCCAACCGTGATTTCTTCAACTGTGTTTGGTACCTGCATTCTTCCCACAGGAGCTGTGACAAGTAGTAAGTTGAGTGACTAGACGTCTTCAACATGCAAAGTGTAATTTATTTACCACAATAGGAAGAAAGCACAAGAAAAGAGAAAACATGAGCACTTCCAGATGGATCACTGAAGTAGTTTTGTGGAATCAAAATTTAGCCTTATTATTCAGACCTAGTTTAGGAACCATTTTAAAACCTTTCCACCATAGGAAGGAAATTTAAATAAATAACAATAATACATACAGTTATATAAGGCTCTAGGTGCCCTAACACATCATATGTGACACAAAAAAATCCCATCAGCATTAAAATCATCACTTAGACACCGGCAGAAACTTTTTTTCAATTCTTTATCAATGGAGATAGCAAAACTTGAAGTCACTCAGAAAACCCCATCAAGGTGATTCTGACATTGACACCTTGAATAGGTGACCAAATAAATGGATACCACCATTTAGTCAGACATACTCCACCCTCCCAAGCCCCTCCCTCCCCCCAAAAAAGCCACATGAAACAAAGAAAAAACTCAACGAATGAATCAACAAAATTAAAAAAATGGAAACGAAACAAGCAAACACACATGCCAAAACTCTCATATCCCAGGGTAAGGGTGACAGTAGCCCTATAAATCCCTATGACAAATAGGTAGGTGTATATGTAGATAGATTCTGATCTTATGTACACCGGTGTAATCTTATTCTAACTCATTTGACTTCAGTGAAGCTAGTCCAGATTTCATGATTTCATCAACAGATTGCACCCTATGCTCTCCAAGAAACAATTTTGTCATCAGTTGATTATATCTACAAAGAAACTCAGAATGAAAATAAAGTCAAGTTGCAGTGATGGACATTTTAATTCTTGGTGAATAACCTCCACACAACCAGTTTCTTCAATGCAGCTTTGATTTCCTTGTTCCTCATGCTGTAGATGATGGGATTCATCACTGGAGGAACCAGGGAGTAGAGAACACCCACCACAAGGTCCAGACCTGATGCTGAGCTGGAGGTAGGTCTCAAGTAGGCAAAGATGCAAGTGAAAACCATCAAAGAGACCACAGTGAGGTGAGGCAGGCAGGTGGAGAAGGCTTTATGCCGGCCCTGCTCAGAGGGGATTCTCAGCACTGTTTTGAAGATCTGAACATAAGACACAATTATAAAAACAAAGCAGTTTAACGCTAAAAACACACCTAAGGCAATACCCCCAATTTCACTGAGGTACAAATCAGAACAGGTGAGCTTGAGTAGTTGGGGGATTTCACAGAAGAACTGGTTGATGTCATCAGACTGACAGAAGGGTAACCTGAAGGTGTTTCCAGTGTGCAGGGCAGAGTAGACAATACCAGTAATCCAGGCACTGGCTGCCATCTGGACACAAGCTCTCCTGTTCATCACTGTCTCATAGTGCAGTGGTTGGCAGATGGCGACATATCGGTCGTATGCCATGATGGTGAGTAAGGCAAGATCAGTTGCAGCGAAGAGGAGAAAGAGAAAGACTTGGGCAACACATCCAGGATAAGAAATCACCCTGGTGTTCATGAGGGAGTTGGCCATGGACTTGGGGATGGTAACAGAGATGGAGCCAAAATCTAGGATGGACAGATTCACCAGGAAGAAGTACATGGGGGTTTGAAGATGGGGGTTGAGGGCTACGGCTGTGATGATGAGAAGATTCCCCAGCAGGGCTGCCAGGTAAATCAGCAAGAACACCACAAAGTGCAAAATCTGCAGCTCCCGAACATCAGAGAATCCCAGAAGAAGGAACTCGGTCAGGGTGGTTTGGTTGGACATTTTCTTTCTCAGTTCATTGTGTGATGGCTGTGGAGGGAAGGAGAAAGACAGTGGGGGAATTACAGTAACAGAGGGAGTGGCCCTGATTTCCTAAAGCAATATGAAATGAGTGTCAACAATGCACAGTATTCATCACTGCTATTTGCTAGTAGTGGTGACTTTTCGCATGAATGTAAATTGACGGAGCTCCCTTAAAGTCAATGAAGCTGCAGCAGTTTGCACCATCTGAAGATCCGGCTCATGATGCAATTTAATAAAATACTGTGTGAAGGATGGAGCAAAGAACAATCTCAATGTAACAATTCTAGCCAAGAGGGATCCCCTACTGCTACAAGCAGCAGTCTCTGGACTTGGGCTACACTGCCTGTTATCCTCTTTTCGTGGAAATACGAGATGGACTTGGCATTGTGTATGACAGCTCGCCTGTAACGATTTCACTGCAACGCCACATAGATGGCCGGCTGCCTGAAAATGTATTGATTTATGACACCAGATCCTGACTGCATTTCCATCTCTGTGTACCGATGGGCTAGCAGCATCGCTCTACTACCTCTCTGCTGTGTCATTTGCCTCTGTCACTTTATGGGTCTGGGGGTCAGTGGCCATTAGGAGACTTGGGTTCTGTTCTTGTCTCTGCTGCTGACCTGCTCTGTGACCTTGGGCCAGTCACTTCCCCTCCCTGTGCCTCTGTTTCCCCTCCATCCATTTCTCTGGATTGTCTTCTTGGACTTTGAGTTCTGTGGGGGATGAGCTGCGTCTTATTATATGTATATTCACTGTCCCCGTTTACAGCATTTGTGTTTAGCGGGAAGCACTGTGGGACAGCGGATATGGCACTAGAGCAGAATATCTCAGTTCTAATCCCATTGACATGGTCTATGTCCTTTGGCTGGGGACTTAAGTTCATTGTTCTCTGTCTAAGGCGCTAGTATGTTTAATACCCATGATGTTTCCTGCCAACTTTGCTGTTTACTAAGTTTTACTATTCAACAAATGTCCCTTTGAAACAGAAATAAACACAGTTACAATAGAGTGACTGGGTTCAAATTGTACAATTATTGGACTATATCAGTGTTCCTACCCCCCTTGAAATCTACATGTTCAATCTGGTGAATTCAGACATTTTCAGTTTAAATTATTTCAAAGGAAAACTAGATTTTAAACTGATACATGCTCCAAGGTAGTCTCTGCTATTCTTGAAAAACAACCTATGTACTGGAAAAGTCCAAACATTTTTATTTTTAAATCAGTGATAATGTTTCTGTTTTAAGCAGTTTACCTGAAATTGTCTGGTTCTCAATGAACAAAAAGAAAAAAAGTTTTGGTTTTCAAAATTTCAATGAAAAGTCAACTATTGTTTCCTGGGCGGGGTGGCTTTGGCTGGGGGCTTTAGCTGTCTCTACCTAAGTCTAAAGGTGCCTACATGTATAACGCATATTCTGTGGATATCAACTTTGCTCTCTACACAGTTTTACCATCCTGCAAGTAACAGTATGAAACAGCAATTAAAGATGATTCCAATATAGCGAATGGGTTTGTAATTGTGGTGTTATTGGAGAATATTAATGTTAGCATGCTGGCTTAATTATAGATTTCCAATCTGGGCTAAATTTTCAATCTGTTTCCAATCTGTTTGTTTTCATTCTAAGTTTCCAGTGCATTTAAATTATTCCAAAGGAAAACTGGATTTTCAATTGAAAACATTTTCCTACGAAGTCTTTGCTATCCATAAAAAACAATATATGTATTGGCAAAATCAAAACTTGTATTTTTTCAAAAAAACAATGATTTTTTCCCAGATTTCTGCAGTTTTTAACAGCAATTGTTTGGTTCTCGATACACAAAAGTAAAAAACTGCTTTGGTTTCCACGATTTCTTAGAAAAAATGAGCTCTAGATGTTTATTAAATGATTGTAAAAGACTTACAGTTTCAATGTAATTCATAGTTCTATTATAATATTATCTCCAGTATATTAAAACCCAAATCTATTAACTGAAATAGCAAACTTACAGTGTTGGTCTTTGTGGAATGTGGAATGTTTCCCAGCCTGAGAAGCATTTGATAGTCCACTGTCAGGATTCTCAGTCATTGTTTGTTTCTATATCGCTCAATAATGCCCCCACCACTGTGTTATCCAGCAGCTGTTTCCCTGCCCCGTCACCATATTCCCTCAGAGGCTGGGTCTCTGCAGTTCCGGACAGTCAGGGACCTATTCCACAGATGACCACTCCTTGCTCCCCTCCTGGGACAGACTTGGTTGAGAGATGAATTACTAAATAGGATGGGGGACTGAAAGCTCTCCCAACTCTAGAGCTGATCCTGGGTTATGTAGAATTCAGATATGATCACAGCCCAGGATGTACCTGCCCTGGGGTTAAATAGCTGAATCTGGTCCCCAGAGATGTAAGTGCAGCTCTAATCTCACCTTGGGATGAAAGCACCCTGATAACCAGCCCTAACCAAACCTAATCCCCAGAGGAGGAAATGGTCCACTCTAAATCTCATATGATGGCAGCATCCCTGGAAGGACTCTTGGCCAGGAACAAGGCAGGGCTGAATGACAAGTGGCATCCCAAGGAGCCTGAAGAATAAAATAGGTATATGAAGCACAGACATGTGACCTACAATATCTCAGAGTCTAGTGGCACCAGAAACCACAGCTGGCCTGGAATAGACTGTTCCTTCATTAACGCCACATAAACAGCTCTTGGAGAGCAGAGATGTTTTTCTCTGCATTTCATCAGCAGCTCTTGGGATGCAGCCACCACAGGGAGCCACAGCTCCGGCTGCCCTGGCTGCTTGATGTTGGTCACTAGGAAGCAGCCAGAGGCAAACACTAAAAGCTCCTAGCTAAGGCCTACACTGTTATTAATTGATACAATTCCATTGAGTTCTGAGTAGTTAGGGCTGTTTACGCCAAGTGGAGATGTGACCCTTTGATTTCCACAGAGCTACTTTGATTTAAACTAGCTGGGGATGAGATGCAGATGAACTATGTAGTTTTCACCAGCGTGGGGAATTAGGCCTCATTAACTCCAGTGGAGCTACTGGAGATTTACACCATCTGATAATCTGGCCCATTCTTCAGTTTCAAATACATATTCTTTGCCTGTGAAACTGAAGAGGAGATAAAAGTTCCTAACCAGTCTGCACATTCTTAACTCTTTGCCCCAGTGGAATTCAATTCAAGAATGGAACATTCAATGGCTAAGGAGCATTTCTTTCCCACTGGGGAGAGAACTTTGGAGGAATTCAGTGTTGCTTTGATTTTCTGAATCTGATTTTCAATTTCTAAAATGGATGAATGGACCCACTTTCTTTGTTTGTTTCTTTCTTTCTTTCTTAACAATTATATGGTTTCTTTCTCCAAACATCACTAAAATAAAAGACTCATTAGGCTGAAGATGCAATGCTATATGACATCTTAAAAATGTTTATTTCACACTGATTGTAGGTATGACAGAGAGACTGAACAATGACGAAGGGTCAGATCCTCATCTGGTGTAAATCAATTGTAGCTCCATTGGTGTTAAGGAGTAAAATCCACATACCACCCCCACACAAACCTTGCGTAAAACTGCCATAATGCAGTTAGAGTCAATGAGACCAGATCTCTGGATGCTGTAAATTGGCATAGTGGTATGGAGCTATTTCAGTTGATGTGAGCTCAGTATCTGTACCATGATGCCTGGTTTTATGTTTGTTCCAGTATATTAGATTCTCATTGCTTAGAACCTCTATCCCATTTTAATTACCATAAAATATTCTGTATCAAAGGGGTAGCCGTGTTAGTCTGTATCTGTAAAAGCAGCAAAGAGTCCTGTGGCATCTTATAGACTAACAGATGTTTTGGATCATAAGAGCCACAGGACTCTTTGCTGATAAAATATTCTAAAATCTTGAGATTATAGTTCATAGAGAGAAATCTGTGAGATGTTCTCCTTGTTGGTAAATTGGCTGCTAAATATATAGACACTCAGTCTGGGGCCCGTAGGTAAAATGACAGTGATGGTGAGAGATGAGAGACCAGAAAAATGTCCAGTTTGAGACACCCAGCGAGAGGAAGGACCTACTCCGGCTGGAGGAGGGCCACCTTAGAGGCACCCCCGGAGAGAGTGGGGAGAAGTGATGCCGTGTTTGTAAAAACTGGGTTCTATCTCCCCAAATTGTCCACCAATGGTGAGAGTAATCCTGGAGCAGCAGCCTTCTCCTCAACCTTATGTAGTTATCTTTGTGACTGGTTCAGGGTCTCTGCACATTCAGGCAGATGTAGGTGCATCAGTCAAACCCAAAGCAGTTTTCCTTCTCAGACCTATTGTCTCAAGCTTTCTGTAGATTCTGGGAGGTGGAGTTAACATAGAGGTCATTTAATGACCTGCGAGAAACAGAAGGTCTGATTATCTAATTGTCTGGTTAGGAACCCCGATATGTAGAATGATGATGCACCGAGGGCACATGAAAACATTAAACAATTTTATTAGAACATTTAGTAAAGATACAAAGACTCCAAATTACATTAAAAGACAACAGTAATGTGAAATTAAGCTGATCTTTTGCATCATCTCTTAAATAGTATCCCACCCTTTCTTGGGGTTCTGGGGGTCAGAGAGAAAAAGGATGTGAAAGGGTGTGAAAGGATCAGTTAAGGGAAGTCTTAGAGGGCTTACTCCTTCACCCTCCCACTTCCCTTGTCCTTGTGTGAACAGAGAACAACAATACCTGAAGTCTGAAGGTGCAAACAATTTGATGTCTATTGGGTTGAACTTCCAGCAAGTTTAAATCCAGGTTCCTTTTTCCTTATTTTGGAATCGCAACTTACTTCCTGTTTGTGCCTAATTTATATTGCAATATTCTCAGCTATACCTTAACCAATCATTTTACTGAAATCTATCTAACCAATCCTAACAGATTGTAACATAATTCTCTAACCAATTATATCCCACTACCCTAATTAGAAATGAGGGTTTCACAACCACAACTATTGAGAAGATTCAGAGGGGTGTTATTCTGGATCTAATGAAGTGGGTATTCACCCAGGAAAGCTTATGCTCCAATATGTCTGTTAGTCTATAAGGTTCCAGAGGATTCTTTGTAGCTCTTGAGAAGTGATTTCTTCCCAGACATGATGCTATGAAACTAACCATAAGATTAGAAGGGACCTCAGGAAGTCATCTAGTTTGGACTCTGAGGATGTGCCCGTACCTTCCCAGCTTATGGCTGCTTCTGCTGCTTAGCCAAAGGCCTTAGCCTAAGAACCAGGCCTAGTACTATCCTCGTGAGTGAAGGCCCATACACAGGAGGACTGTGATTTTGATTCTTTGATTTATACCCCTCTGTCATAAATAGTTAGTTAAGGGTTGAGTTTCCACCTGTAAAAGGTTAACACATAGTACCTGGTGAACACCTGACCTGAGGACCAATCAGGGAAGAGAATTTGAAATTCCTAGGAGGGAACTTTTTCTCTCTGTTCTTGTGTTTGTTGTTCTTAGCCGTTTGGAATTACAAGGGTCCAGATGTTTTAATCAAGTCTTCTGCGAGTTTCCATCCTTCTGACTAATTTCTTCTAGTGAAGATAGTGAGTATTAGAAAGGTACTTTGTGTCCTCATCTAATAATCCTATGTTTGCAATTCTGTGTGTTTGTTATTGATTATTCTTAATTCTGCCTGTATTGTTTGTACTGAGAAGGAGGGAGGATTCTCTCCAGAAATTAGTAAGGTCATACCCTATGAAGGTCCAGCTTGGACTCATGGAGATTGTGTATTTTCTTGTTTTTCTTTTAATAAATTCTTTCTATAAAGATTTGATTAAATCCCTTCTACTGTGGATACAGGGGGAGGGGGCTAAGAAACTCTCTCTCGGTGGTGAGACAAGCTTATCTCCGGGCAGAGAGGGGAGGGAGGAGACAGGGAGGTTTCTCCCTCTGTGAGCTGATCTGTGTTTCCCCAGGGAACGTCTTTGGAAAGAGGAGGGGGAAAACAGGGGTGTCCCGGCCCACGTAAATTGACCGGGTGGTGGCAGCAAAAAGGAGACCTACCCTAGGATTTTAGGGTGGGGGGATACATGCTGGTCATCAACTTGAAACCCCGCAGTTTCAAGTGAAGGTAAAACCATGACACCCTCTAACTATCTAAGTGATAAAAATACACCTAAGTTCTTAAAGTATATACCTGTATCCTAACAGGATATACGTACTTGGCACTGTCAAGACCTGCATTGATTGCCTTCATCCCCTGGGGACTTCTTCTGTAACGTGGGGCAAATCATTTAATCTCTTTCTTTCTCAATTCCCCTTCTGTATAACAGGGACAATGGCATTTGCCTACTACACAAGGGTGTTGTGAGGACTAAGGGTTGTGCAGTGCTCAGATACTCTGTTATGGAGGCCATATAAGTAGATAAAATTGAATGAATGAAATTCTTGGCCAACAATTCTATCTCATAGAGCAGAGGAGGGCAAACTATGGCCTACGGGCCACATCTGGTCCGCAGGACCGTCCTGCCTGGCCCTTGAGCTCCCAGCTGGGGAGGCTAGTCCCCAGCCCCACCCCTTCTGTCCCGCCTCCCCCATCAGTCAGGGGACAAGGAGCAGGGTGGGTTGGATGGGGGGGGTTCTGAGGGGAGCAGTCAGGGTGTGAGAAGTTGGAGGGGGCGGGGGCCAGGCTGCTTGGGGAAGCACAGGTTTCGCTTCCCGTCCCTCCATACCGTTTCACAACCCCAATGTGGCCCTTGGGCCAAAATGTTTGCCCACCCCTGTCATAAAGACTATAATCAGGTTCCTTCATGTGGATCTTCTCCTGAAATTAAAATAACTATAATTTCAGATTGAAGGTTTAGAATCTCAAAGCTGCCTCAGGGATTAAACATGCCTAAATCCCATGAAAATTTGAACATCTAGATACCTAAGAAAGCTTGGAAGTTTATAGAGAGGCAAAACACACAGCTGGCCTGCAACACAAATCTGTTAGAAGTTTGCTTTCCTCCTTGAGCACAGGAACCTCCCCATTAACCTCTTATTGGTGCTTTTCAACTCAGTGTTCCTCAGGGTGTAGATCATTGGGTTCAGCATTGGAGTGAGCACAGTGTACAGCATAGACACTGCCTTGTCCACTATGAATTCATGGAGATGCTGGTCATAGAGGAAGACACAAGGCATATGAAGACCATTTTGATGACTCAGGGGACATTGCATTAGAAACCGTCTAGTGTGTTGGGTGCGCAGAAGGGCAGTTGGATGATGAGTGCAAGCTGGACAATAGAATGGACAAAGCCACCCAGCTATGCCCTTGCCCCCAGCCCCATGCACATACTTCTGTTCGTGATAGACAGGTAGTGCAATGGCTTATAGATGGCCACATACCGATCAGCCGCCATCACTACTAGGAAGAAGACCACAGTGCCCCCGATGAAGTGGAAGAAGAACATCTGGATCAGACACCCATTGAATGAGATGGTTTTGTGCTGGTACAGGAGGTCCTTTAGCATCTTGGGGGCAGTCACCGAGGACTAACTGAGGTCCAGGAAAGCCAAGTTGGCCTACAGGAGGTATATGGGCGTGTGGATGTGAGGGTCAGAGATCACGTTGGTGATGATGATGATGAGGTTCCCAAGGCATGTAGTCCCATAGAGTAGGAAGAAGACCAGAAAGAGGAAGTGCTAGAGCTCAGTGCTCTGAGAGATGCCCCCAGAATAAATTCTGTCGTAGGGCTGGTGAGATTCTCCTGTTCTGTTTAGGGTTCTTAAAGTATACCTGCAGGGAGGACATTAATGAGAATGATGAACTCCTTGAAGTTCTTGCTGTTAAATTACTGGTAACCACTCACAACCTTAACAAAGTTTTTGTTTTGTGCATTATTTTGCTTAGGAATTCCCTTTCTGATTGGGAAAGCACACACAAAAAAACCAATAGTGTAACTTCAGTGGAAAAGTGTAGATGGTTAATTAGGTACCTATGACCCCCTATTTGTGGTGGCTCACATGCTAGGTGAGTGTATGAACTACTGGGCGGTAGCGTCCCAGGCCCATTGTCTTTCATAATGGCACTTCATAGTGATTCTTAGTATTTGTGACAGAAAACTGGTGAGAATGATTCTGTAGCCGGGTGGTTAAGGTCGTCATGGGGATACTCAAAATCAAATCCTTTCTCCAGTCTATCTTTAAGTATTTAGACAAAATAGCAGAGCTTCAAGAGTGGAGACTGAGTAAACCCCAGACCCCAATATCCCATAACCCAGACCATGCTCCTCTGTTATGGAAGACCTAAATTTAAACCCTTTCCCTGTATTAGGGAAAAAGGGAAATCAAACCCAGTTGTCCCACCCCACAGGTAAATCTGCGAACCACTAAGCTTCAGTTTATAACAGAGGCACCACCTTCCCGAACTGTTTTGAAATGTTTGATCCAGAAACAACTTCTGAAAAATATGTTCACTTGCTTTTTTGTATTACTATTCTCCAATTACTGGTAACAACTGTCAGTCTTAACTCCTGCTTGGCAATGTTTTTGTTTCTTGTTGTCGTTTTTTCTTTAGGAATTCCCTTCTTTCCACCACCACTGTGAAGTCGACTGCTCCTGGAAACTCAGACAGGAGACGTAATCCTAGGCACTTTAAGAAATTACACATTGCTGCATTCCTTTCACCTTTCTCTCTCATGTTGGTCATAGACAGAGATCTCTACTCAAAGTAAAATCATCAGATGATTCCTATACTCTAACCGTATGTAAATTCAACAGTGCTAGGAGGTTTGTGTGTGCAGAGATGCTAGCACTGAATCTAGAAGCATTTGTATAACTTGTGGCACATGGAATGGGTGAGGATGTTGTGAATACCGTCCGTCATTCTCACTAATCAGAACTTATTGATGCATGTCTTCATCTATGTATAATGTATTTCCTAGACAGAGTCAACAAAATCACTGTCCAATAAAGAGTAAAGCACAGTGGAGTGCATGAACGCTGATAAATAAATCCCCTTTATATGGATGAGTGAGGCTGTGTCTACACTACAAGCTATGCCACTGCAGTGTAGATGCTTACTACAGTCAAAGAAGGGGATTTTCCATCACTGTAGTAAATGTACCCTCTTGAGACTCGGTAGCTACATTGATAGAAGAATTCTTCCATCAACCACGGTGTGGCTATAGTGGGGGTTAGGTTGATCTAACTATGTCACACAGAGCATGACACTTTCACATCTCTGAATGATGTAGCTAGGCTGACCTCCATTTTAGGTATACAAGGCCTAAGACTCTCCCAGAATGCATGTTTCATTATTTCAGAATGAAGCCAGAGGGGGAGGGTTAAGGTTGTTTGGCTCTTTGGAACTGATCATTTTAATTCTTTCAAATATTGGGTTTCTTTTTAAGTTCTAACTTAACACTGAATTTCCCTTTATCCACCATGACTTCAATCTGTCAATGACTTTTTTTTCTCCTTTTCCTTTGGAATTAATGCTGGGACTTACAGAAGGGCCAGATTGTTAAAGATCTTTAGGTGCCTAGTGGGATTTTCAAAAGAGCCTAGGTGTCTAATTTACAACAAAATCATTGTGTTTTAGGGACCTAGGATGGGATTCACAAAGGTATTAAGATGCATTTTCAAAAGTGCCTAATAGCCAAGTTTTTAAAAGTACTTAGGCATTGAAAAAGGCAGATAGGTGCCTAGTGGAATTTTTAGAAACACCTAAGCAGGTTAGACACCTAATTCTTGTTGAAAACAATGGAAGTTAGGCATGTATGAAGTTAGACACTTTTGAAAATCCTGCTTGGACCCTCTCTGCATGTTTAGGTGCATAAATACTTTTGAAAATCTGGCCCTTTTAAATTTTTGAAAATCCCACTTTAGGTCTAATGGAAGGGACTGAGCGCCAGTGACTGATCCCAGACCCGACTCTGTGAAATCAGGGTAAAGATTGGCACCGAATGCCCAGTTTTTCAAAGCAGCCTAAGAGTGTCAGACATCCAGTCCTTTAAAATCTAGGGCTAAACTCAGCAGTGCTGAGAACAAGCAGTGTAGACCATGAACTTTCAATGAGAATTAGGCTCCTAAGGATATATGTACACTGAAGCTTGGTGCAAGGTAGCACATTAAGATTATCAGTGTGGATGTTGCAGTGCGGGATCTAAAGTCCACCTGACTCTCCTGGGTCTGAGTTCGGGTGGCAAATGTTAGGCTATGGGACCTGGGCTCTTAAATCATGAAGATAACTTGGAAGAATTTACCCTTAGACTGAGGTATGTCGGGCTTCCAGGCTAAGATTTCCAAAGCTGGTTAGAGGAGTCAGACACCCAATTCTCAGTACAAGCAGCTGAACATTGAACTCCACCAGGGAGCATTAATCTTAGTTAATAGGAGCCAGATTTGTAAAGGTATTTAGGTTCCAGATGATGCAGATAGGTGTTTAGTGGGGTTTCAAAAGCACCTCTGCAACCAAACATTGAAATCTATGTGAGTTAGGCACTTATGACATCTCCACTAGGCTCCTGTGTGCATCTTTGGGTGTCTAAATATCTTAAGTATCAGAGGGGTAGCCGTGTTAGTCTGGATCTGTAAAAGCAGCAAAGAATCCTGTGGCTCCTTAAGGAAACTACAATGCATTGGTGACCTTCCAGAAAACACCATCCTATCCTCCGTGGATGTAGAGGCTCTCTGCACAAACATCCCACACACAGATGGAATACAAGCTGTCAGGAACAGTATCCCTGATGATGCCACAGCACAACTGGTTGCTGAGCTCTGTGCCTTTATCCTCACACACAACTATTTCATATTTGATGACAATATATATCTCCAGATCAGTGACACCGCTATGGGCACCCGCATGGCCCAACAATATGCCAATATTTTTATGGCTGACCTGGAAGAACGCTTCCTCAGCTCCCGTCCACTCACGCCCCTTCTCTACCTATGCTACATTGATGACATCTTCATCATCTCGACCCATGGGAAGGAGACTCTGGAAAAATTCCACCAAGATTTCAACAGTTTCCACCCCACCATCAACCTCAGCCTGGACCAATCTACACGGGAGGTCCACCTTGTACACACCACGGTGCAAATAAGTGATGGTCACATTAACATCACCCTATACCGAAAACCTACCGACCGCTATGCCCACCTTCATGCCTCCAGCTTCCATCCCGGGCACACCACAAGATGCATTGTCTACGGCCAAGCACTGAGGTACAACCGCATCTGCTCTAATCCCTCAGACAGAGACCAACACCTACAAAATCTCCACCAAGCATTCTCAAAACTACAGTACCCGCACGAGGAAATAAGGAAACAGATCAACAGAGCCAGACGTGTACCCAGAAGCCTCCTACTGCAAGACAAACACAAGAAAGAAACCAACAGGACTCCACTGGCCATCACATACAGTCCCCAGCTAAAACCTCTCCAACGCATCATCAGGGATCTACAACCCATCCTGGACAATGATCCCACACTTTCACAGGCCTTGGGTGGCAGGCCAGTCCTCGCCCACAGACAACCTGCCAACCTGAAGCATATTCTCACCAGTAACTGCACACCGCACCATAGTAACTCTAGCTCAGGAACCAATCCATGCAACAAACCTCTATGCCAACTCTGCCCACATATCTACACCAGCGACACCATCACAGGACTTAACCAGATCAGCCACACCATCACTGGTTCATTCACCTGCACGTCCACCAATTTAATATACGCCATCATATGCCAGCAATGCCCCTCTGCTATGTATATCGGCCAAACTGGACAGTCTCTAAGGAAAAGGATAAATGGACACAAATCAAATATTAGGAATGGCAATATACAAAAACCTGTAGGAGAACACTTCAACCTCCCTGGCCACACAATAGCAGATCTTAAGATGGCCATCCTACAGCAAAAAAACTTTAGGACCAGACTTCAAAGAGAAACTGCTGAGCTTCAGTTCATCTGCAAATTTGACACCATCAGCTCAGGATTAAACAAAGACTGTGAATGGCTTGCCAACTACAGAACCAGTTTCTCCTCCCTTGGTTTTCACACCTCTACTGCTAGAGGCCCTGTTATATGTACCTGCCCCTGGAAATTTCCACTACTTGCATCTGAAGAAGTGGGTATTCACCCACGAAAGCTCATGCTGCAAAACGTCTGTAAGTCTATAAGGTGCCACAGGATTCTTTGCTGCTTTTAAATATCTTAAAATAACCTGGCCCTAATTCCTAAAATGCACAGAACATCTCAATAAATGAGGATCCAGTTGCCAATTAAAATCCTGATGTATTTGAACAATTGTCCCATATCAAACAAATGCTGGCAAACAAGCACAGCCAGGTGGAGGCAACTGGGCTCCACTTCTCCTACTACAGAATATAGAGAGGGAAAGGATGTGACTCTCTATGCAGGCTGACTTTACATGGAGGATTCTTATTAGCAGCTTCTATCCCCTGACTCCACTGGTCTTGGTGAATTTACACTCTGCAGCCATTGCACAGACCTGGGAAGCAAACTCTCATTCCCATCCTCCCATGGGAACCATCCCTGCCCCAAAGCAGCAGATATTTCATGGCTTCAGCTAAAGTCTTCTCCTTAGTGGGGAAAGTTGGCCCAAAGGTTAGAGCACTAGGCTGGGACTTGGCAAACCAGCATTCAGTTCCTTGCTCCTCCATTTGCATCCTGTGTTTGACTGTTCTGGTACTGAGTCACTCTGCCCCACTTCCCTGTTGGACACTGTCCCTCCAAACAGCACCTGCCACTCACCAGTGGAAGTTGTGCCTGGTATTTAGATGCCCAAGGATGCTCGACGGCTGTGTGCTATGAGGTACACACCAGCTACTTGTTTCAAAAGAATTACTGCCAAAACTCATACACCTGGCACATGATACTCACGTAAATCAGCTTCACACAGAGCACTGAGTGAGACATCAGGAATGTTGCTAAGGGCCCAGCATGTGCTGGGTCAATCACTATCAGTCCTATCCTCTCAGCAGATGAGGAAGGATGATCGAGTCCTTAGGATAGCAGCCTGCCACTGCTGAGATGCAGGTTTCATTCCCTGTGCTGTCACACGTGCCCTGTCCGGCCTTACAGGAGTCACTTACAGCACGTTTTTAAAGGTTTTCGGCCTTCTTAAGGCAGCTGAGCACTTCTGAAAATCCCACTGGGCACCTGTTAACATTTCAGAGGTCTGACCATCTTTAGACGCCTGCCCTTAATCTCTCTGTGCTTCAGTTTCCCATCCCAATGGGAATAATGCTACTTCCTTAACTCACTGGACAGTATTAAGACAACTACTTTAAATATCTTGAGATTCTCACATACTGCAGCTATGGGGCTGATAGAAAGACTTTAAATACATGATTCCGAATACAAAGGCTGAGATTTTCCTGGGTCTCTAGGGGACTGGGATGCCAAATTCCCAGTAAATTGAATGGGGGTTGGGCATTCACCTCCTAGAGTTGGATTTGAAAATCTCAGCCAAAGTGACTATGGGTCACTTGTTTCTGTCTTTTTAAAGCCATTCCTGTGGCTATGCAAAGCACATTGCTAGTATTCCCAGCCTGGATCCCAGTGTCTGAGAATGTTTTCATCAATATTTTAAAATATATGATTAAAAATTGCAAAACATAAAGTTTGAATTTTCAAAAGTTTTAATGAAACTGCTGTTAGGTTCCTCAGCCAGGTCCAAAGCTAAAGTATCATCTGCTAAAACCAGATCTGAATGACCAGTGTTTTTTTTTAACTCTTCAGTTGAACAGATAACGGTATATGATTTCCCTCTATTTGACACTGATGAGGCCTCATCTGGAGAACTCTGCCCAGCTTTGGGCCCAACACTACAAGAAGCATGTGGACATATTGGAAAGAATCCAATGGGAGGCAACAAAAGTGAGTAAGGGGCTGAGGCCCATGACTTAGGATGAGAGGCTGAGGGAACTGGGATTGTTTAGTCTGCAGAAGAGAAGAATGAGGGGGGATTTGATAGCTGCTTTCAACTACCTGAAAGCGAATTTCAAAGAGTATGGATCTAGACTGCTCTCAGTGGTGGCAGATGACAGAACAAGGTGTCATGGTTTCAAGTTGCAGTGGGGGAGGTTAAGGTTGGATATTAGGAAAAACTTTTTCAGTAGGAGGGTGGCAAAGCACTGGAATGGGTTACCTAGGGAGGTGGTGGAATCTCCTTCCTTAGAGGTTTTTAATGTCAGGCTTGACAATGCCCTGGCTGGGATGATTTAGTTGGGGTAGGTCCCACTTTGAGCAGGGTTGGGCTAGATACCTCCTGAGGTCCCTTCCAACCCTGATATTCTAGGTTCACTTTGACAGCGTTTTCCTAGTGAGCCATAGGTTTGCTTTCCATAATGACCAAGGGGTGGAAAAGAGGTTTGTGTGTAGCTGAATTATCATTGAATTTATGTCAGTCCTCTGGGATATTACTGTGTTATTATTGATTATATGCTAAATGGCCTTGTGTCTTTAGTAGTAGTAGTAGTAGTAGTAGTTTTAAAAATAACTGCAAGTTGTGTCATTCTTGCTAGGTTGGAAGAGGTTATTTTGATGAGGATGGATTCCTGTTGTTTCCCAAAGAATAACTGACTTGTAATACGAGGCCACATCTGGATCCCAGTGAAGTCACTGGGGTTTAGCCTTTCACTTCAAAGAGATCAGGATTTGACCAATGGCTTGGAAACGAAGACACAATTTTTTTCTGTCACCCTGGAGAAAGTCAATGTGACAGAGATGTAAGGGTAAAATTTCCCGTGTTAGCTATACTAGCACCAAAGCAGAGAAGTTCCATTGACATCACCAATTTAAAGCCAAAGAACTTGTGGTGAAAGATCAGGGGCTAAACTCAGTATTGCTACCTCTGCAAGTGAAGTCTAAAAGTATTATTAGGTAGCCCAAACAATAGAACAAGAGCACTTCACAGTTTGAACCCATGGCACAGAGATGGGGGCCTATTGAACAGAGGGGTTCTATTCTGTGCAAGGACGGGTCGACCGTGGCCAGAAGTAAGAAGGACTTGCTGAGAGGAAGGAGGACTCTGCCCAGGCGGAAACACTGATGGATTTCCAACTCCCAGAAGGGGTGAGACCAGAGCAAGGGAGGGGACATCTCAGGACACTGTTGTGGTCAAATAATGTCTAACACACAAGAGCTTTAAAAGTAAAGTTACTGTATTTAAGAAATTCTTTAGCTCAACCTGTATTCCCTGTTTTGCAGCTACATTGTCCCTAAAGGGGTTAAACTAGATGCCTAAAGACACCACAGTCTAGGTGGAACTTGGGACGGCGGAGGATGTGTGTGAAAGTTGCTGGGGGGGTTGGAAGAACTCCAAAACTTTTTTTGAGGAGCAGGGCAGATGGATGGTGAAAAATCTACACCCCTGAATGACCCAGCCCCACTTATGGACAGTGCTATGTTGACAGGAACCACTTTTTCTGTCAGCATAGCTACTGCTGCTTGGGATAGTGGATTAACTACGCCAATGGAAGAAGCTCTCCTGTCATTGTAGAAGCATCTTCACTTTGGCACTAAAGTCCTTTTTGGTGTCTAAAATCCTTAGAAAATGTGGCACACACGTCCTTTTATGAATCTATCCCTGAGTGTCTGAAATCCCCTAAGAGGCTTTGAACATATAAGCTTGGAAAATTAGAGAGAGATCCAAAACCTTCCCAATATTGAGGGCTTTGGAAACTTCATCTGGGTGTTACCAATGGCTCCTTTCTTAGTAATGGGCTGAACACAGACTCCAGTATCAAATGCACATGAGATTTGGGCATTCAAAATTCAGGACAGAAAAGTGAAGGTAAAATTTCCTGCTGCAAGTACCAGAGGAACCAATTAGGGCAGAGTTCTTCTTGACCTGCTCCGCACAAACAGGGAAGAATTTGAAGGGGAGGCAAAAGTGCATAGGAACCTGGGAGGCCGTTACCATGAGATGGTCGACTTCAGGATCCTGACACAAGGAAGAAAGGAAAGCAGCAGAATACGGACCCTGGACTTCAGAAAAGAAGATTTTGACTCCCTCAGGGAAGTGATGGGCAGGATCCCCTGGGAGAATAACATGAAGGGGAAAGGAGTCCAGGAGAGTTGGCTGTATTTTAAAGAATCCTTATTGAGGTTGCAGGAACAAACCATCCCGATGTGTAGAAAGAATAGTAAATATGGCAGGCAACCAGCTTGGCTTAACAGTGAAATCCTTGCTGACCTTCAACACAAAAAAGAAGCTTACAAGAAGTGGAAGCTTGGACAAATGACCAAGTAGAAGAATAAAACTATTGCTCAGGCATGCAGGAGTGAAATCAAGAAGGCCAAATCACACTTGGAGATGCAGCTAGCAAGGGATGTTAAGAGTAACAAGAAGGGTTTCTTCAGGTATGTTAGCAACAAGAAGGTGGTCAGGAAAAGTGTGAGCTCCTTACTGAACAAGGGAGGCAACCTACTGAGAGAGGATGTGGAAAAAGCTAATATATTCAATGTTTTTTTTGCCTATGTCTTCAAAAAAAGGTCAGCTCCCAGACTACTCTACTGGGCAGCACAGAATGGAGAGGAGGTGACCATCCCTCTGCGGAGAAAGAAGAGGTTCAGGACCATTTCGAAAAGCTGCATGAGCACATGGAGCCAGATGTGCTGCATCCAAGGGTGCTAAAGGAGTTGGTGAATGTGATTGTAGAACTATTGGCCATTATATTTGAAAACTCGTGGTGATCCAGGGAGATCCCGTATGACTGGAAAAAGGCTAATGTAGTGCACATCGTTTAAAAAGGGAAGAAGGAGGATCCGGGGAACTACAGGCCAGTCAGCCTCACCTCAGTCCCTGGAAAAATCATGGAGCAGGTCATCAAGGAATAAATTCTGAAGCACTTAGTGGAGAGGAAAGTGATCAGGAACAGTCAGCATGGATTCACCAAGGGCAAGTCATGCCTGACTAGTCTTAATTGCCTTCTATGAAGAGAAAACTGGGTCTGTGGATGAGGGGAAATCAGTGGACGTGTTGTTGCTTGACTTTAGCAAAGCTTTTGATATGGTCTCCCACAGTATTCTTGCCAGCAAATTAAATAAGTATGGGCTGGATGAATGGACTAGAAGGTGGATAGAAAGCTGGCTAGATCATCTGGCTCAACGGGTAGTGATCAGTGGCTCCTTGTCTAATTGGCAGCCTGGGATACCCCTCCATTTTGTTTTCAGCTGGCTAAAGAGAGAGCCTCTCCACCCCCCAGGAGACTGCAGGTTTGGGGCAAGTAATTCAGCCCCTGGGTCTTTGTTGTAGCAGATGGGATTGTCTGGCTCCAGCGTGCTGGGGCCCCGGGATGACAGGGAAAGCAGGGGTGGAACGGCTCTATACAAAGCTACACGTTGAAGTGAATGGCTATATCCCAATTGTTACGATTAAAAGGTTAGCTCAACCTCTTCTCCCCGCTCTGGAGTTTTTCTTCAAACCCTCTGGTCTAAGCTTTGTGCCTATCCCTGTCTTAGGGTGGAATCATGTGATTCTCCATCTCTCAAACTGGGTCCCAACCGTGATTTCTCCAACTGTGTTTGGTACCTGCAGTTCTTCCCACAGGAGTTGTGACCAGTAGTAGGTTGAGTGACTAGACGTCTTCACCATGCAAAGTGTGATTTATTTACCACAATAGGAACAAAGCAGAACATAAGAGAAAATATGAGCACGTCCAGATGGATATCTGGTGGAATCAAAATTTGGCCTCATTATTCAGACTTAGTTTGTCTTTAGGAAACATTTTAATACATTTCAATTCCAAATACCTTTCTACCATAGGAAGAACAATACAGTTTTTATTTATTTTAATGAATTTAAATAAATAACAATAATACATACAGTTATATAAGGCTCTAGGTGCCCTAACACATCATAAATGACAGAATAAAATCCCATCAGCGTTAAAATCATCACTTGAACAAACTCCAGCAGAATCTTTCTTTCAATTCTTCATCAACAGGGAAAGCGAAACATCAAGTCTCTCAGAAAACCCCACCAAGGTGATTATGACATTGACACCTTAAATAGATGACAAAACAAATGGATACCACCATTTAGTCAAACATACTCCACCCTCCCAAGCTCCTCCCTCCCCCCAAAAAGCCACCTGGAACAAAGAAACAAGTCAACGAATGAATCAACAAAAACATTCAAATTGAAGAAAAAAAACCCAAGCAAACACACAAGCTAAACCTCTCATACCCCAGGCACAATATTTACCCCAAAAAAGTAGAAGAGACACAGACTTTATGAAGTCTACTAGTGACTTAGAAATGGCTGTTTATATTGTGTGCGGTAACAGTAGCCCTATAAATGCCTATGACAGATAGACAGGTGCATACGTAGACAGATTCTGATCTTATGCACACTGGTGTAATCTTATACTAACTCATTTGTCATCAGTGAAGCTAGTCCACATTTAATGATTTCATACACAGATTACACCCTATTCTCTCAAAGAGACAAATTTGTCATCAGTTGATTATATCTACAAAGAAACTCAGAATGAAATCACATTCAAGCTTCAGTGATCGACATTTTAACTCTTGGTGAATAACCTCCACACAATCAGTTTCTTCAATGCAGCTTTGATTTCCTTGTTCCTCATGCTGTAGATGATTGGATTCATCACTGGAGGCACCAGGGAATAGAGAACACCCACCACCAGGTCCAGACCTGATGCTGAGCTGGAGGTGGGTTTCAGATAGGCAAAGATGACAGTGAAAATCAACAAAGAGACCACAGTGAGGTGAGGAAGGCAGGTGGAGAAGGCTTTATGCCGGCCCTGCTCAGAAGGGATTCTCAGCACAGTTTTGAAGATCTGAACGTAAGACACAATTATAAAAACAAAGCAATTTAGCCCTAAAAACACACCTAAGGCAATAGCCCCAACTTCAGTGAGGTACAAATCAGAGCAGGTGATCTTGAGTAGTTGGGGGATTTCACAAAAGAACTGGTTGATGACATTGGACTGGCAGAAGGGTAACCTGAAGGTGTTGCCAGTGTGCAGGGCAGAGTAGACAATACCAGTAATCCAGGCACTGGCTGCCATCTGGACACAAGCTCTCCTGTTCATCACTCTCTCATAGTGCAGTGGTTGGCAGATGGCGACATATCGGTCGTATGCCATGATGGTGAGTAATGCAAGATCAGTTGCAGCGAAGAGGAGAAAGAGAAAGACTTGGGTGACACATCCAGGATAAGAAATCACCCTGGTGTCCATGAGGGAATTGGCCATGGATTTGGGGATGGTAACGGAGATGGAGCCGAAGTCTAGAATGGACAGATTCACCAGGAAGAAGAACATGGGGGTTTGAAGATGGGTGTTGAGGGTTACGGCTGTGATGATGAGAAGATTCCCCATTAGGGCTGTCAGGTAAATCAGCAGGAACACCACAAAGTGCAAAATCAGCAGCTCCCGAACATCAGAGAATCCCAGGAGAAGGAACTCGGTCAGGGTGGTTTGGTTGGACATTTTCTTTCTCAGTTCATTGTGTGATGGCTGTGGAGGGAAGGACAAAGACAATGGGGGGATTACAGTGACAGAGTGTGTGGCCCTGATTTCCCGCAGCAATATGATGTGAGTGTCAACAATGCACAGCACTAGTCATGGCTATTCCTACCCCCGTTGAAATCTACATGTCCAATGTGGTGTATTCAGACATTTTCAGTTTAAATTATTTCAAAGGAACACCGGATTTTAAACTGAAACATGTTCCAAGGAAGTCTCAGCTATTCTTCAAAAACAACCTATGTACTGGAAAAATCAAAACTTTTTTTTTTAATTCAGTGAGAATGTTTCAGTTTTAAGCAGTTTACCTGAAATTGTCTGGTTCTCAAGGAACAAAAAGAAAAAAAAACTTTTGGTTTTCACAATTTCTATGAAAAGACAACTGTTGCCTCCTGGTTGGAGGGGGAGCTCTGAGGAGCTCTAAATGTTTGATTAAATTATATTAAATGTTTTGAAGAATTCCAATTGTAACTCATAGTTCTATTATGAAATTTGCCTGTTATATTAATAGTCAATGATATTTAATTGCAAATAGCAAACTTACTGTGTTGTCTCTGTGGAATATTCTCCAATCTTTGATGTATTTGACACTCCACTAAGAGGATTCTTCAATCATTGCCTGTTTGTGTACCTGTCGATAATGCCCCCATAACTGATATATCCAGCTGCTGTTTCTCTGACCCTTCACCATATTTCCTGTGATGCTGGATCTTTCCCAGAAGACATGGACCCCCAGGGCTGGCTCTATTTTTTTTGCCGCCCCAAGCAAAAATTTTTTTGACTGCCCCCACACCCCTCTGCTGCCCCTGCTCTGGGCTCTCCCCCCCACCCAAACACCCTGCCGCCCCAGCGCTGGGCTTCCCCCTTTCCCCTTACCAGTGCTCTCCCCACACCCCCCTGCTGCCCCAGGTCTGGGCTCTTCCCCCCCTCCACCTGTACCCTCCTTCTGCTGCAGTCCTGGGTCACTGGTAACTTGCTCCCAGGGTGGGTCATTCAGCAGGAATTTTGGATGTGCACAGAACACAGACAGGATTGGGTCCCATATTGTTACAGAGCTGCAGTAAAGTGGAACAATTTTCAGCTTGTGTGATTGGAGGATATCTGGATGCATATTATAAGACTGTCCTCCATAAATGAGGAAAAGTTGAGGTGCCTTTATTATTCTTCTGTTCCACTCTTTCTTTCTACGGGGAATTTGCCAATGCAATAGCACTGTCTTCCTTTTAAACAAACAAACAAACAAACAAACAAACAAACAAACAAACAAACAAACAAAAGGCAACGGCTGTAGAAAATAGCAATTACAGTCCTAATAACAACTGGTAAGCATTTCTTGCTCAATTTTATCCTACTTTTTCTACAGCAAGTTACAGTGGATCAGTGTATTTGATTTGGGAGATATGAAGTAACAGCTGCCCAAACTGAGCTTCAGCACTCCTGAATTCTGAGGTTTGGCTAGAATTCGTGGGTTTGAGTGTGCTTTGGAAGCACACCCAAACCAAACCAAACCAAAGCAAATTTGGAAGGCAGGTGCTGTGTGTGTGTGTGTGGGGGGGTGTTGTGGGCTCCATGGGGGAGCACGGCAGCATGTATGCAGCAGCATGTCTGGCGCTGCGCGGAGCCAGACGCGCTGGTCTGAGTGGCACAGTAAGAGGGCTGGGGGTTTGGAGAAGGGGTAGGGGTTTCTGTGGAAGCAGTTAAGGGTCAGGGGGTTGGATGGGGTGGAGGTTCGGGGGGGCAGTCAGGGGACAGGCAGTGGTTGGATAGGCATGGGAGTCCCAGGGGCAGGGGGTGAGGTCCTAGGAGGGTGGGGCGGGGTCTCAGGAGGGGGCAGTTGGGGACAAGGAGAAGGAGCGGCGCTTAGATAGGAGGTGGGGTCCAAGGGGCAGTTAGGGGCAGGGGTCCCGGGAGGGGGCAATCAGGGGACAGGGAGTGGGGGGGGGTTGGATGGGTTGGGGTTTCTGTGGGGGGCAGTCGGAGGTAGTGGATGGTGGCAGGGTGGGGCTTCCCTCCCCCTGGAGTGTCCTGTTTTTTGAATGTTAAAATATGGTATCCCTACCCTTCACAGCACACTGCCCCATGAGGTCCCCCTCCTTCCTTTCCAGTTGGTAGTGGCCAAGAGAATGTTGGGAAATGTAGTCCGTTCCCTGCTCCAGGGCAGGGAGCTAATCAAGGAACTACAGCTCTCAGGGCCCCCTGTTGGTTCTCAGCTTTCCTGCCGCCCCTGCCCCAAGCAAGTGCTTGCTTTGCTGGTGCCTAGAGCCGCCCCTGGGGACCCCAGACACAGGGACCCACTCCACAGATGAGACCCACTCCACAGATGGGAGCTCTCTGCTCCCCTCCTCCCCTCCTCAGACAGGCTTGGCTGAGAGGTGAAGCCTCTCCAAGCTGTAAAACAAATCACAGCTTCTGCACTCTTCAAACATGGGCACAACTCAGTATGTGGTTGCTGGGTGCTGAACTCCCATTGAAGTCTCTAGGAGTTTCATGTCAAACATGATCACAGCTCCGTATGTGCTTGTTCGGCACCTAAAGCACTGAACCCAGACTCCAGGGCTGTGAGCCCAGCTCTGATCTAATCTCAGGAGCAAACCATCCTGACATCCTTCCCTAGTCGACCCTCACCCCACAGAAGGAGAACAGCTCCTGCCCTGGATCTCACACGATTGCAGCATGCCTGGAAGGACCCTTGGCTAAAGAAAAGGCAGGGCTGATGCCCCACACAAGTCCCAAGGAGACTGAAGAATAGACTATATATTTGTAACACAGACATGTCACCCACAATAGCTCAGAGCGCAGAGGCATCAGCTCCCCAGCCATCCTGGAATAGTCTGTTCCTTCATTATTACCACATAATCAGCTCTGAAAGCAGAGATGTTTTTCCCCTTATGTTACATCAGGAGCTCTTGGGATGCAGCCATCAGAGGAACCCACAGCTCAGGCTGCTCTGGCTTTTTGATGTTGGTCACAAAGAAGCAGCCAGAGGTAAACACTAAAAGCTCAGTTCAACGTCCTCAACCCATGTAAATTGAAACAATTTCTAATAATTTGGGCTCTTTAAGCCAAGTGGAGATGTGGCCCTTCGTTTTCAATGGAGCTTCTTTGATTTACATTAGCTGGGGATCTGGCTCTAAGACGTCCACGGAAGTACGTCTGTTTTGACCAGCTGGGGAATCTGGCTTCATTAACTCTGCTGGTGCTACTGCAGATCTACACCAGCTGGGGATCGGGCCCATAAACAGTTTCAAATCCATATTCTTTGCCTTCGAATCTGATCTGAGGAGACCAAAGTTCCAAACCCGTCTGCACTTTCTTTGGTCTTTGACGCAAGGGATTAATTGCAAGAATGGCACTTTTAATAGTTACAGAGTGGTTAATTCCTACTGGGACAGAACTGTGGAGGAATTCAGTGTTGCAGAGAGCTTCTCTATCTGATTTTCAGCTTATCTGAAAATCTGGCTCAGGATGTGGCATGATAAAATACAGTATGAAGGATGGACAAAGCACACCCAAACCCACGAATTCTAGCCAAGATGATACCCTTCTTATTCAGACAGCAAGCTGTAAACTTGAATGTGGAGGTAACATCCTAAAAAGCTAATGGTGCCTGATTTCCACTTTCCAGGGAAATATGACATGGACTCACAAAGCATCCCATATGGCAACTCAGCTGTACGGATGCCACTGCAACACCACACAGACAGCCTGCTGCCTGCTTCCAAAACTGTTTGTGGCACCAGATCCCAGCTGCATTTCCATCTCTCTGTGATGAGGGGCTAATAGCATTGCTCAGCTAATTCTCTGTTGTGTCATTTGCCACTGTGACCTTCTGTCTGTGCTATGTGGGTCAGTGGCCATCAGGAGATTTGATTTCTATTCCTGGTTCTGCCACTGACCTGCTGTGTGACACTCGGCTGGTCACTTCTCCTGCTTAGGCCTCCGTTTCCCCTCTGTCTCTTTCTCTGCTCTGTCTACTTTGGGTTTAAAATCTCTGGGGCGTTGGCTGTGTCTTACTATGTGGGTGTGCTGTCTGTTTAGCAGGTATCAGTGTGGGACAGAGGATATGGTGGTAGAGCAGGAGATCTGGAGTCTAGTCCCTCTGCCCTCCTCTATGTCCTTGGGTAGAGACAGGCTTTGCCTGGGGGCTCCAGCTGTCTGTGCCTAAGTCTAAAGGTGCCTGCATGTGTAACGCATATTCTGTGGGCATCAACTTTGCTCTTTACTTAGTGTTACCATCCTGCAAGTAACTGTTTGAAACAGCAATTAAACAGGATTCCAATAGAGCGAATGGCTTTGTAATTGTGGTGTTATTGGAGAATATAAATGTTAGCATCCTGGCTTAATTATAGATTTCCAATCCTGGCTAAATTTTCAATCTGTTTCCAATCTGTTTGTTTTCAGTCTAAGTTTCAAATCCTTTAAAATTATTCCAAAGGAAAACTGGATTTTCAATTGAAAATATTTTCCTGCTAAGTCTTTGCTATCCATAAAAAAACCATATGTATTGACAAAACCAAAACTTTTTTTTTCAAACAATTCAGGGATTTTTTTCCAGATTTCAGCAGTTTTTAATAGCAATTGTTTGGTTCTCGATGCTCAAAACCAAAAACAATATTTTGGTTTCCACAATGTCTAAAAAAATTGAATTTTTTTCTGCTAAGAAAAAATGAGCTCTAGATGTTTTCTTAAATGATTGTAAAAGTCTTAGAGTTTCAATGTAATTCATAGTTCTATTATTACATTTCCTCCAGTATATTAAAACCCAACCATATTAACTGAAATAGCAAACTTACAGTGTTGGTCTTTGTGGAATGTTTCCCAGCCTGAGAAGCCTTTGACAGTCCACTGCCAGGATTCTCAGTCATTGTCTGTCTCTATATCGCTCAATAATGCTCCCACCACTTTGTTATCCAGCAGCTGTTTCGCTCCCCGTCATCATATTCCCTGAGAGGCTGGGTCTCTGCGGTTCCCGGCAGACAGGGACCCACTCCACAGATGACCACTCTCTGATCTCCTCCTTTGGCAGGCTTGCTTAAGAGGTGAAGGACTAAATAGGATGGGGGATTGAAAGATCCTCCCAACTCTAGAGATGATCCTGGATTGTGTGGGATTCAGATATGATCACAGCCCAGGATGTACATTACCTGGGGTTAAATAGCTGAATCTGGTCTCCAGGGCTGTAAGCCCAGCTCTGATCTCACCTCGGGAAAAAACCACCCTGATAACCAGCCCTAACCAATCCTAACCCCCCAGAGGAGGAAATGGCCCACTCTGAATCTCATATGATGGCAGCATCCCTGGAAGGACTCTTGGCCAGAAACAAGGCAGGGCTGAATGACAAGTGGCATCCCAAGGAGACTGAAGAATAAAATATGTATTTGATACACAGACATGTGACCTACAATAGCTTAGAGCCCAGTGGCACCAGAGTCCCAGCTGGCCTGGAATAGCCTGTTCCTTCATTAACACCAAATAAACAGCTCCTGGAGAGCAGAGATGTTTTTCTCCTGCATTTCATCAGCAACTGTTGGGATGCAGCCACCACAGGGAGCCACAGCTCAGGCTGCCCTGGCTGTTTGATGTTGGTCACTAAGAAGCAGCCAGAGGCAAACACTAAAAGATCCTAGCTAAGGCCTAAACTGTTATTAATTGATATAGTTCCATTGAGTTCTGAGTAGTTAGGGCTGTTTACGCCAGTTGGAGATGTGACGCTTTGATTTCCACAGAGCTACTTTGATTTACACTAGCTGGGGATGAGATGCCGATGCACTATGTAGTTTTCACCAGCTGGCTAATTAGGCCTCCTTAACTCCAGTGGAGCTACTGGGGATTTACACCAGCTGGTGATCTGGCCCATTCTTCAGTTTCAAATACATATTCTTTGCCTGTGAATCTGAAGAGGAGACTAAAGTTCCTAATCAATCTTCATGTCCTTAACTCTTTGTCCCATTGGATTAATTTCAAGAATGGGACTTTTAATGACTAAGGATCATTTCTTTCCCACTGGGGAGAGGACTTTGGAGGAATTCAGTGTTGCTTTGATTTTCTGTATCTGATTTTAAATTTCTTTATGGATGAATGGACCCACGTTCTTTCTTTCTTTCTTTCTTTCTTTCTTTCTTTCTTTCTTTCTTTCTTTCTTTCTTTCTCAACAATTATATGGTTTCTTTCTGCAGACATCACTAAAATAAAAGACTCATTAGGCTGAAGATGCAATGCTATATGACATCTTAAAAAAGTTTCTTTCACACTGATTGTAGATATGACAGAGAGGGACTGAACAATGACGAAGGGTCAGATCCTCATCTGGTATAAATCAATTGTAGCTCCATTGGCGTTAAGGAGTCAAATCCACACACCATCCCCACACAATGATGACTTGTATCCGACGAAGTGGGTATTCACCCACAAAAGCTCATGCTGTAAAACATCTGTTGGTCTATAAGGTGCCACAGGATTCTTTGCTGTTTTAAATATCTTAAAAAAACCTGGCCCTAATTCCTAAAATGCACAGAACATCTCAGTAACTGAGGATCCAGTTGCCAATTAAAGTCCTGCTTTATTTGCACAATTGTCCCATATCAAACAAATTGTCCCATGTCAAACAAATGCTGGCAAATAAGTACAGCCAGGTGGAATCAACTGGGCTCCACTTCTCCTGCTGCAGAATACAAGGAGGGAAAGGATGTGACTCTCTATGCAGGCTGACTTTACATGGAGGATTCTTATTATCAGCTTCTATCCCCTGACTCCACTGATCTTGGTGAGTTTATGGTCTGCAGCCATTGCACAGACCTGGGAAGCAAACTCCCATTCCCATCCGCCAGGGGGAACCATCCCTGCCCCAAAGCAGCAGATATTTCATTGCTTCGGTTAAAGTCTTCTACTTAGTGGGGAAGGGTGGGCCAATGGTTAGAGCACTAGGCTGGGACTTGGCAAACCAACATTCAGTTCCTTGCTCCTCCGTTTGCATCCTGTGTTTGACAGGCCTGGTACTGAGTCACTCTGCCCCACTTCCCTGTTGGACACTGTCCCTCCAAACAGCACCTGCCACTCCCAATGGAAGTTGTGCCTGGCATTTACATGCCCAAGGATGCTCGATGGCTGTGTGCTATGAGGTACACACCAGCTACTTGTTTCAAAAGAATTGCAGACAAAACTCATACACCTGGTACATGATACTCATGGAAATCAGCTTCACACAGAGCACTGGGTGAGACATCAGGAATATTGCTAAGGGCCGAGTATGTGCTGGATTGATCAGCATCAGCCCTATCCTCTCAGCAGATGAGGAAGGATGATCGTGTCCTTAGGATAGCAGCCTGCCACTGCAGAGATGCAGGTTTCATTCCCTACGTTGTCACACACGCCCTGTCCAACCTTACAAGAGTCACTTAGAGCACATTTTTAAAGGTGTTCTGCCTTCTTAAGGCAGCTGAGCACTTCTGAAAATCCCACTGGGCACCTGTCTATATTTTTGGGGTCTGAGCACCTTTAGAAGCCTGGCCCTTATCCTCTCTGTGCCTCAATTTCCCATCCCAATGGGAATAATGCTGCTTCCTTATCTCACTGGACAGTATTAAAATAATTACTTTAAATATCTTGAGATTCTCATGTACTACAGCCGTGGGGCTGCTAGAAATACTTTAAATACATGATTACAAATATGAAGGTTGAGATATTCCTGGCTCTCTAAGGGACTGAGATGCCAAATTCCCAGTAAAATGAATGGGGATGGGAGGTTCACCTCCTAGAGCTGGCTTTGAAAACCTCAGCCAAAGTGACTGTAGGTCACTTGTTTCTGACCATTTAAAGCCATTTGTGGCTATGCAAAGCACATTGCTAATATTCCCAGCCTGGATCCCAGTGTCTGAGAATGTTTTCATCAATATTTTAAAATGTATGATTAAAAAGTTTTAATGAAACTGCTGTTAGGTTCCTCTGCCAGCTCTAAAGCTAAAATACCATCTGCTAAAACCAGATCTGAAGGACCAGATTGTTTTCTGAACTCTTCAGTCTAAAAGATAATGGTATATCATTCCCCTCTATTTGACATTGGTGAGGCCTCATCTGGAGAACTGTGCCACGTTTTCATCCCCACACTACAAAAAGGATGTGGAAAAATTGGAAAGAGTCCAGCTGAGGGCAACAAAAATGAGAAGGAGACTGGGGCACATCACTTAGAATGAGAGGCTGAGGGAACTGGGATTTTTTAGTCTGCAGAAGAGAAGAATGAAGGGGGATTTGATAGCTGCTTTCAACTCCCTGAAACAGGCTTCCAAAGAGGCTGGCACTAGACTGTTCTCAGTGGTAGCAGATGACAGAACAAGGAGTAATGGTTTCAATCTGTAGTGGGGGAGGTTTAGGTTGGATATTAGGAAAAACTTTTTCACTAGGAGGGCAGTGAAACACTGCAATGGGTTACCTAGGGAGGTGGTGGAATCTCCTTTCTTAGAGGTTTTTAAGATCAGGCAGAATATTTGGGTCAGACACCCATTGAATGAGATGGTTTTGCACTGGTACAGGAGGTCCTTTAGCATCTTGGGGGCAGGGGCAGTCTTGACAAAGCTGTAGCTGAGATGATTTGTTTGGGGATTGGTCCTACTTTGAGCAGCGGTTGGACTAGATGACCTCCTGAGGTCCCTTCCAACCCTGATATTCTACTATCACTTTGACAGGGTTTTCTGAGTGTGCCATAGGTTTGATTTTCACAATGACCAAGGTCATTCAAAATCTAGGACAAAAAGGGAAATTTTCCTGCTGCAAGTGCTGGAGGAACCAACTGGTGGCAGAGCTCTTCTTGACCTGCTGCTCACAAACCGGGAAGAATTAGTAGAGGTAGCAAAAGTGGATGGGAACCTGGGAGACAGTGACCATGATATGGTCGAGTCAGGATCCTGACTCAAAAAGAAAGTAAAGGAGCAGAATATGGACCCTGGACTTCAGAAAAGCAGACTTTGACTCCCTCAGGGAACTTATGGGCAGGATCCCCTGGGAGAATAACATGAGGGGGAAAGGAGTCCAGGAGAGCTGACTGTATTTTAAAGAATTCTTATTGAGGTTACAGGAACAAACCATCCCGATGTGTAGAAAGAATAGTAAATATGGCAGGCAACCAGCTTGGCTTAACAGTGAGATCCTTGCTGATCTTCAACACAAAAAAGAAGCTTACAAGAAGTGGAAGCTTGGACAAATGACCAAGTAGAAGAATAAAAATATTGCTCAGGCATGCAGGAGTGAAATCAAGAAGGCCAAATCACACTTGGAATTGCAGCTAGCAAGGGATGTTAAGAGTAACAAGAAAGTTTTCTTCAGGTATGTTAGGAGCAAGAAGAAGGTCAGGGAAAGTGTTAGCCCCTTACTGAATGCGGGAGGCAACCTAGTGAGAGAGGATATGGAAAAAGTTTATGTACTCAATGTTTTTTTTGCCTATGTCTTCGCAAACAAGGTCAGCTCCCAGACTATTCCACTGGGCAGCACAGTATGGAGAGGAGGTGACCATCCCTCTGCGGAGAAAGAAGAGGTTCTGGACCATTTTGAAAAGCAGCACGAGCACATGGAGCCAGATGTGCTGCATCCAAAGGTGCTAAAGAAGTTGGTGGATGTGATTGTACAGCCATTGGCCATTATCTTTGAAAAATCATGGCAATTGGGGGAGGTCTCGAATGACTGGAAAAAGGCTAATGTAGTGCCCATGTTTAAAAAAGGGAAGAAGGAGGATCGGGGAACTACAGGCCAGTCAGCCTCACCTCAGTCCCTGGAAAAATCATGGAGCAGGTCCTCAAAGAATCAATTCTGAAGCACTTAGAGGAGAGGAAAGTGATCAGGAACAGTCAGCATGGACTCCCCAAGGGCAAGTCATGCCTGACTAACCTAATTGCCTTCTATGAGGAGATAGTAATTAAGGAAATCATCTGCAAACACATGGAAGGTGGTAAGGTGATATGGAATAGCCAGCATTTATTTGTAAAGAACATATAATGACAAACAAATCTGATAGCTTTCTTTGATAGGATAACAAGTCTTGTGGATAAGGGAAAAGTGGTGGATGTGATATACCTAGACTTTAATAAGGCATTTGATACGGTCTCGCATTATATTCTTATCGATAATCTAGACAAATACAATTTAGATGGGGCTACCATAAGGTGGGTGCATAACTGGCTCTATAACTGTACTCAGAGAGTAGTTATTAATGGTTCCCAATCCTGCTGGAAAGGTATAACAAGTGGGGTTCCACAGGGGTCTGTTTTGGGACCAGCTCTATTCAATATCTTCATCAACGACTTAGATGTTGGCATAGAAAGTACGCTTATTAAGTTTGCAGATGATACCAAACTGGGAGGGACTGCAACTGCTTTGGAGGACAGGGTCATAATTCAAAATGATCTGGACACATTGGAGAAATGGTCTGAGGTAAACAGCATGAAGTTTAATAAAGACAAATGCAAAGTGCTCCAGTTAGGAAGGAACAATCAGTTTCACACATACAGAACGGGAAGAGATTGTCTAGGAAGGAGGACGGCAGAAAGGGATCTAGGGGTTAGAGTGGACCACAAGCTAAATATGAGTCAACAGTGTGATGCTGTTGCAAAAAAAGCAAACGTGATTCTGGGATACATTAACAGGTGTGTTGTGAGCAGGACACAAGAAGTCATTCTTCCAGTCTACTCTGCGCTCTTTAGGCCTCAACTGGAGTATTGTGTCCAGTTCTGGGCACCGCATTTCAAGAAAGATGTGGAGAAATTGGAGAGGGTCCAGAGAAGAGCAACAAGAATGATTAAATGTCTTGAGAACATGACCTACGAAGGAAGGCTGAAAGAATTGGGTTTGTTTAGTTTGCAAAAGACAAGACTGGGAGGGGACATGATAGCAGTTTTCAGGTTTCTAAAAGGGTGTCATCAGGAGGAGGGAGAAAACATGTTCACTTTAGAACAAGAAGCAATGGGCTTAAACTGCAGCAAGGGAGATTCAGGTTGGACATTAGGAAAAAGTTCCTAACTGTCAGGGTGGTTAAACACTGGCATAAATTGCCTAGAGAATATGTGGAATCTCCATCTCTGGAGATATTTAAGAGTACGTTAGATAAATGTCTATCAGGGATGGTCTAGACAATTTTGGTCCTGCCATGAGGGCAGGGGACTGGACTCGATGACCTCTCGAGGTCCCTTCCAGTCTATGAATCTATGAATCTATAACTGGGTCTGTGGATGAAGGGAAAACAGTGGATGTGTTATTCCTTGACTTTAGCAAAGCTTTTGTTATAGTCTCCCACAATATTCTTGCCAGCAAGTTAAAGAGGTATGGACTGGATGAATGGACTATAAGGTGGATAGAAAGCTGGCTAGATCATCAGGCTCAATGGGTAGTGATCAATGGCTCCTTGTCTAATTGGCAGCCCTGGATACGCCTGCATTTTGTCTTCAGCTGGCTAAAGAGAGAGCCTCCCCACCGCCCAGGGATACGTGGAAGCAACTGGAACAAAGGGCAGTGACGACAAGTAGTGTGAGTGATTGCTGGACCCAGGCTAAAAGTTAGTCTATAAAAGGGAGCATTCTGGGAATGCTGAGGCTCATATCTGTATTCAGTTTGATTAGACAAAGATTTGCACATTTTATTTTATTTTGTTCTGTGACTTACTTTGTTCTGTCTGTTACTAGAGGGAACCACTTAAATCTTACTTTGTTTATTTAATAAAATCAGAGTATGTATTAACACCTGGGGGAGGCAGGGGTAGAAGTAGTCTTGGCACATCGGGTGGCAGCTCCCATGGGGGTTTCTGCAATCCAACCCATCACAACTATGATTTAGACCAACTGAGTAGATTTGTTTTTAAGAAAATTCATTGTATCCAGTCAGGCAAAGAAATAGAGCATGTTATAATGTAATAATTTTAAATGGCTCAAAGCTACCAGGCAGTGCATGTAATGAAGTTCTTGTAAAAGAGTAGTGGAGTAAGAAATATTCAAAGAAATAACAACAATTAATAAATAGTCACAGGAAAATTATAAGTTGGACATTAACAGTCAGAGACAGAAAAAGAGGCACGATAAATTGCCATTGATTTTTCATGATCTATCTATCTATCTATCTATCTATCTATCTATCTATCTATCTACATGATCTTATTTTATCTATTGTATATGTAATACACACAACCATGAACAAACATGGTTTAATAAATATTAATTAATAATACTAACAGCAGCCAGCTTTGGTGATCTCGACACATTTGGAGAATTATCCAAATAATTATCCAATAATATTATCCAAATAATTATCCAATAATTATCCAAATAATTATCCAAATAATAATGGAGAAAATATGAGCATTTCCAGATGGATCACTGCAGTAGTTTGTTGAAATCAAAATTTGGTCTTATTATTCAGACTTAGTTTGTCTTTAGGAAACATTTTAATACCTTTCTCTTCCAGATACCTTTCCACCATAGGAAGAACAATACAGTATTTATTTATTTTAATAAATTTAAATAAATAGCAATAATACATATAGTCATATAAGGCTCTAGGTGCCCTAATACATCATAAATGACACAATAAAATCCCATCAGCATTAAAATCATCACTTGAACAGACACCTGCAGAAACTTTTTTTCAATTCTTCATCAATGGGAAAAGCAAAACTTCAGGTCTCTCAGAAAACCCCATCAAGGTGATTCTGACATTGACACCTTGAATAGATGACAAAACAAATGGATACCACCATTTAGTCAGACATACTCCATCCTGCAAAGCTCCTCTCTCCCCCCAAAAAGCCACCTGGAACAAAGGAACAAGTCAACAAATGAATCAACAAAATCAAACAAAATGAAAAAGAAACAAGCAAACATTCAAGCCAAAACTCTCATACCCCATCTTATAGGTGACAATAGCCCTATAAATCCCTATGACAGGTAGATAGATGCATATGTAGATAGATTCTGATCTTATGTACACTGGTGGAATCTTATACAAACTCATTTGACTTCAGTGAAGCTAGTCCAGATTTCATGATTTCATCAACAGATTCCACCCTATATTCTCAGAGAGACAATTTTGTCATCAGTTGATTATATCTACAAAGAAACTCAGAATGAAATCACAGTCAAGTTGAAGGGATGGACATTTTAACTCTTGGGGAATAACCTCCACACAATCAGTTTCTTCAATGCAGCTTTCATCTCCTTGTTCCTCATGCTGTAGATGATCGGATTCATCACTGGAGGCACCAGGGAATAGAGAACACCCACCACAAGGTCCAGACCTGATGCTGAGCTGGAGGTGGGTTTTAGGTAGGCAAAGATGCCAGTGAAAAGCAACAAAGAGACCACAGTGAGGTGAGGAAGGCAGGTGGAGAAGGCTTTATGCCGGCCCTGCTCAGAAGGGATTCTCAGCACAGTTTTGAAGATCTGAACATAAGACACAATTATAAAAACAAAGCAGTTTAAACCTAAAAACACACCGAAGGCAAGAGCCCAAACTTCACTTAGGTATGAGTCAGAGCAGGTGAGCTTGAGTAGTTGAGGAATTTCACAGAAGAACTGGTTGATGACATTGGACTGGCAGAAGGGTAACCTGAAGGTATTGCCAGTGTGCAGGGCAGAGTAGACAATACTAGTAATCCAGGCACTGGCTGCCATTTGGACACAAGCTCTCCTGTTCATCACTCTCTCATAGTGCAGTGGTTGGCAGATGGCGACATATCGGTCGTATGCCATGATGGTGAGTAAGGCAAGATCAGTTGCAGCGAAGAGGAAAAAGAGAAAGACTTGGGCAACACATCCAGGATAAGAAATCACCCTGGTTTTCATGAGGGAGTTGGCCATGGATTTGGGGATAGTAACGGAGATGGAGCCAAAGTCTAGGATAGACAGATTCACCAGGAAGAAGTACATGGGGGTTTGAAGATGGGGGCTGAGGGCTACGGCTGTGATGATGAGAAGATTCCCCATCAGGGCTGCCAGGTAAATCACCAGGAACACCACAAAGTGCAAAATCTGCAGCTCCTGAACGTCAGAGAATCCCAGAAGAAGGAACTCAGTCAGGGTGGTTTGGTTGGACATTTCTTTCTCAGTTCATTGTGTGATGGCTGCAGAGGGAAGGACAAAGACAGTGGGGAATTACAGTGACAGAGGGAGTGTCCCTGATTTCCCGCAACAATATTATGTGAGTGTCAACAATGCACAGCATTCATCACTGCTATTAACTACGAGTGGTGACTTATCATATGAATGTTAATTGGCGCAGCTCCCTTAAAGTCAATGGCTCATGATGTAGTTTAGTAAAATGCTGTGTGAAGGATGGAGCAAAGTACAATTCCAGTACAACAATTCTAGCCAAGAGGGATCCCCTATTGCTACGAAGAGCAGGCTCTGGACTAAAATGCTAAAATGCCAACACTGCCTGATATCCTCTTTTCATGGAAATATGAGATGGACTTGGCATTGTGTATGACAGCTCACCTGTAACGATTTCACTGCAACACCACGTAGATTGCCAGCTGCTTTAAAATGTATTGATTTATGACACCAAATCCTGACTGCATTTCCATCTCTTTGTACCGATGGGCTAGCAGCATCGCTCCGCTACCTCTCTGCTGTGTCATTTGGCTCTGTCACTTTCGGGGTGTGCAGGTCAGTTGCCATCAGGAGACTTGGGCTCTGTTCTTGCCTTGCCACTGACCTGCTCTGTGACTTTGGGCCAGTCACTTCCCCTCCCTGTGCCTCTGTTTCCCCTCCATCCATTCTCTGCCTTGTCTTCTTGGACCGTGAGTTCTGTGGGGGATGAGCAGTGTCTTATTATATGTATGTTCACTGCCCCCATTTACAACCTTTCTTTTTAGCGGGCAGCACTGTAGGACAGAGGATACAGCGCTAGAGCAGAATATCTCAGTTCTAGTCCCATTGACATGCTCCATGTCCTTGGGCAGGGATAAGAGAAACAGGCTTTGGTTGGGGAATTCAATTCACTGTTCTCTATCTAAGGCGCTAGTATGTTTAATACCCATGATATTTCCTGCCAACTTTGCTGCTTACTCAGTTTTACCATTCGACAACTGTCCCTTTGAAAGAGAAATAATCACTGAGGGGGAAAAAGAAAAGACTCTGAGAAGCTCTAAATATATTTAAATATAACTATATTTAATTGCACATAGCAAACTTACTGTGTTGTTTCTGTGGAATATTCTTTAATTTGTGATGCATTTGACACTCTTCTATCATTCCCTGTTTGTGTACCTGTTAATAATGCCCCATTACTGATTTATCCAGCTGCTGTTTCTCTGCCCCGTCACCATGTTTCCTGGGGACTTCAATTCCTTGTTCTCTGTCTAAGGTGCTAGTATGTTTAATACCCATGCTCTTGGCTGCCAACTTTGCTGCTTACTCAGTTTTACCATTCAAGAAGTGTCCCTTTGAAACAGAAATAAACAAAGTTGCAATGGAGTGACTGGGTTCAAATTGTACAATTATTGGACTATATCAGTGTTCCTACCCCCGTTGAAATCTACAAATCCAATCTGGGGTATTCAGACATTTTCAGTTTAAATTATTTCAAAGGAAAACTGGATTTTAAACTGAGACATGTTCCTAGGAAGTCTCTGCTATTTTTGAAAAACAACCTATGTACTGGAAAAGTCTTTTTTAAATTCAGTGACAATGTTTCTGTTTTAAGCAGTTTACCTGAAATTGTCTGGTTCTCAATGAACAGAAAGAAAAAAAGTTTTGGTTTTCACAATTTCTATGAAAAGTCAACTGTTGTCTGCTGGGGGGAAAAAGCAAAGACTCTGAGGAGCTCGAAATATATTTAAATATAATAATATTTAATTGCTCCTGGCAAACTTACTGTGTTGTCTCTGTGGAATATTCTCTAAATTGTGATGCATTTGACAGTCCACCACGAGGATTCTTCAGTCATTGCCTGTTTGTGTACCTGTCAATAATGCCCCATGACTGATTTATCCAGCTGCTGTTTCTCTGCCCCTTCACCATATTTCCTATGATGCTGGGTCTTTCTGCAGTTCCCAGAAGACAGGGACCCACTCTACAGATGGGAGCTCCCTGCTCTCGTCCTCAGACAGGCTTGGCTGAGGGGTGAAGCTTTTCCAAGCTGCATAACAAATCACAGCTTCTGCACTCTTCAAACATGGACACAACTGAGTATGTGATTGTTGGGTGCTGAATTCCCATTGGAAGTCTCTTGGATTTTCATGTCAAACATGATCACAGCTCAGTATGTGCTTGTTCTGCGGCTAAAGTACTGAACCCAGAATTCAGGGCTGTGAGGCCAGCTCTGACCTAATCTCAGAAGCAAACCACCCTGACATCCTGCCCTAGCTGACCCTATCCCCACAGAGAGGGGACAGCACCTACCTGGATCTCACACGATTGCAGCATGCCTGGAAGTACCCTTGGCTAAAGAAATGGCAGGGCTGATGCCCCACAAGTTTCCCAAGGAGACTGAAGAATAGACTATATCTTTGTAACACAGACATGCTCACAATAGCTCAGAGCCCAGTGGCGTCAGCTCCCCAGCCAGCCTGGAATAGCCTGTTCCTTCATTAATGCCACATAATCAGCTCTGAGAGAGCAAAAATGTTTTTCCCCCTATGTTGCATCTGGGGCTCTTGGGATGCAGCCATCAGAGGAACCCACAGCTCAGGCTGCTTGGTCTGTTTGATGTTGGTCACAAAGATGCCACCTGAGGCAAACACTAAAAGCTCAGTGCAACGTTCTCAAACCATGTAAATTGATACAATTTCGAATAATTTGGACTCTTTAAGCCGAGTGGAGATGTGCCCTTTAGATTTCAATGGAGCTTCTTTGATTTACATTCGCTGGGAATCTGGCTCTAAGACGTCCATGGAAGTATGTCCGTTTTCACCAGCTGGGGAATCTGGCTTCATTAACTCTGCTGGTGCTACTGCAGATCTACACCAGCTGGGGATCGGGCCCATAAATTGTTTCAAATCCATATTCTTTGCCTGCGAATCTGATCTGAGGAGACCAAAGTTCCAAACCCGTTTGCACTTTCTTTGGTCTTTGACGCAAGGGATTAATTGCAAGGATGGCACTTTTAAGGGTTACAGAGTGGTTAATTCCTATTGGGGACAGAACTGTGGAGGAATTCAGTGTTGCAGAGAGCTTCTCTATCTGATTTTAAGCTTATCTGAAAATCTGGCTCAGGATGTGGCATAATAAAATACAGTATGAAGGATGGACAAAGCACACCCAAACCCACGAATTCTAGCCAAGATGATCCCCCTCTTAGTCAGACAGCAGGCTGTAAACTTGAATGTAGAGTTAACATACTAAAATGCTAATGGTGCAATATTGCCGCTTTCACGAAGCTTCCCATATGACAGCTCAGTTGTAAGGATTCCACTGCAGCGCCACATAGACAGCCTGCTTCCTGCTTCCAAAACTGATTTGTGGCACCAGATCCCAGCTGCATTTCCACCTCTCTGTGATGAGGGGCTAATAGCTAATTCTCAGCTAATTCTCTGTTGTGTCATTTGCCACTGTGACCTTCTGTCTGTGCTGTGTGGGTCAGTGGCCATCAGGAGACTTAATTTCTATTCCTGGTTCTGCCAATGACCAGCTGTGTGACATTGGGCTGGTCACTTCTCCTGCCTAAGCCTCAGTTTCCCCTCCATCTCTTTCTCTGCTCTGTCTACTTTGGGTTTAAAATCTCTGGGTTATTGGCTGTGTCTTACTATGTGAGTGTGCTGTCTGTTGAGCAGGCATCAGTGTGGGACAGAGGATATGGTGCTAGAGCAGGAGAGCTGGGGTCTAGTCCCTCTGCCCTCCTCTATGTCCTTGGGTAGAGACAGGCTTTGGCTGGGGGCTCCAGCTGTCTGTGCCTAAGTCTAAAGGTGCCTGCATGTGTAACGCATATTCTGTGGGTATCAACTTTGCTCTCTACCTTACGATTGAAATAGAGTGAATGGGTTTGTAATTTTGGTGTTATTGGAGAATATAAATGTTAGCATCCTGGTTTAATTATACATTTCCAGTCTGCACTAAATTTTCAATCTGTTTCCAATCTGTTTGTTTTCAATCTAAGTTTCCTATCTGTTTAAATTATTCAAAAGGAAAACTGGATTTTCAATTGAAAATATTTTCCTGTGAAGTCTTTGCTATCCATAAAAACAACACATGTATTGGCAAAAAAAACCTTTTTTTTTTCAAAAAATTCAGGGATTTTTTTCCAGCTTTCAGCAGTTTTTAATAGCAATTGTTTGGTTCTCGATGCTCAAAACCTAAAAAAAATATTTTGGTTTCCACAATGTCTATAAAAATTGAATTTTTTTCTGCTACGAAAAAATGAGCTCTAGATGTTTTCTTAAATGATTGTAAAAGTCTTAGAGTTTCAATGTAATTCATAGTTCTATTATTACATTTCCTCCAGTATATTAAAACCCAACCATATTAACTGAAATAGCAAACTTACAGTGTTGGTCTTTGTGGAATGTTTCCCAGCCTGAGAAGCATCTGACAGTCCATTGCCGGAATTCTCAGTTAAATAGCTGAATCTGGTCTCCAGGGCTGTAAGCCCAGCTCAGATCTCACCTAGGGAAGAAACCACCCTGATAACCAGCCCTAACCAAACCTAACCCCCCAGAGGAGGAAATGGCCCACTCTGAATCCCATATGATGGCAGCATCCTTGGAAGGACTCTTGGCCAGAAACAAGTCAGGGCTGAATGACAAGTGGCATCCCAAGGAGACTGAAGAATAAAATATGTATTTGATGCACAGACATGTGACCTACAATAGCTCAGAGCCCAGTGGCACCAGAGCCCCAGCTGGCCTGGAATAGCCTGTTCCTTCAATAACGCCACATAAACAGCTCTTGGAGAGCAGAGATGTTTTTCTCCTGCATTTCATCAGCAACTCTTGGGATGCAGGCACCACAGGAAGCCACAGCTCAGGCTGCCCTGGCTTTTTGATGTTGATTACTAAAAAGGAGCCAGAGGCAAACAATAAAAACTCCTAGATATGGCCTAAATTGTTATTAATTGATACAGTTCCACTGAGTTCCAAGTAGTTAGGGCTTTTTACGCCAAGTGGAGATATGAACCTTTGATTTACACTAGCTGGGGATGAGATGCGGATGGACTATGTAGTTTTCACCAGCTGGGGAATTAGGCCTCATTAACTCCAATGGAGCTACTGGGGATTTACACCAGCAGGCGATCTGGCCCATTCTTCACTTTCAAATACATATTCTTTGTCTGTGAATCTGAAGAGGAGACTAAAGTTCCTAACCAGTCTGCATGTTCTTAACTCTTTGCCCCATGGGATTAATTTCAAGAATGGAACTTTTAATGGCTAAGAAGCATTTCTTTCCCACTGGAAAGAAAACTTTGGAGGAATTCAGTGTTGCTTTGATTTTCCGTATCTGATTTTCAATTTCTATCTGGATGAATGGACCCACATTCATTCATTCTTTCTTTCTTTCTTTCTTTCTCAGCAATTATATGTTTTCTTTCTGCAGACATCACTAAAATAGAAGACTCATTAGGGTGAAGGTGCAATGCTACATGACATCTTAAAAATGTTTATTTCACACTGATTGTAGGTATGACAGAGAGACTGAACAATGACGAAGGGTCAGATCCTCATCTGGTATAAATCAATTGCAGCTCCATGTGGTGATTTTCAGGAAAGGACTGTATTCCTAACAGCCCAATAACACCTTATTTCAATGTGACTAGTTTTGTCTGTGAAGATGTGACCATTCCTTCCCAACTTATGGCTGCTTCTGCTGCTTAGGCAAAGGCCTTAGCCTAAGAACCAGGCCTCATACTATCCTAGTGAGTGAAGGACCATACTCAAGCAGACTGTGATTTTGATCCTTTGTTTTATACCCCTCTAACTAGCTAAGTGATAAAAATAAACACAAATTCTTAAAATAAATGCCTTTACAGACAGGCCCGAACATCTATATCCTAACAAGAACTAACTTGGCAGTGTCGAGACCTGCGTTGATTCCCTTCATCCTCTGGGGACTTCTTCTGTAATTTTGGGCAAATAATTTAATCTCTTTCTTCCTCAATTCCCCTTCTGTATAACAGGGACAATGGCATTTGCCTACTACACAAGGGTGTTGTGAGGACTAAGGGTTGTGCAGTGCTCAGATACTCTGTTATGGAGGCCATATACGTACATAAAATTGAATGAATGAAAATCTTGGCCAACAATTCTATCTCATAGAGCATAGGTGGGCAAACTATGGCCTGCGGGCCACATCTGGCCTGTGTAACCAACCTGCCTGGTCCTTGAGCTCCCAGCTGTGGAGGCTAGCCCCCAGGCCCTCCCTTGCTGTTCCCCCTCCCCCACAGTCAGGGGACAAGGAGCAGGGTGGGTTGGATTGGGGGATTCTGAGGGGAGCAGTCAGGGAGAGAGAAGTCAGAGGGGGAGGGGGCCAGGCTGCTTCGGAAGGCACAGGTTTCGCTACACAGCCCTCCATACTGTTTCACAACCCCAATGTGGACTTGGGCCAAAAAGTTTGCCCACCCCTGTCATAAAGACTATAATTAGGTTCTTTCATGTGGGTCTTCTCCTGAAATTAAAATAAATATAATTTCAGATTGAAGGTTTAGAATCTCAAATCTGGCTAAGGAACTAAACAGGCCTAAATCCCATGAAAATTTGATCATCTAGATACCTAAGAAGGCTTGGAAGTATTTAGAAAAGCAAAACACGCAGCTGGCCTGCAACACAAATCTGTTAGAAGTTTGCTTTCCTCCTTGAGCACAGGAACCTTCCCATTAACCTTCTGATGGCGCTTTTCAACTCAGTGTTCCTCAGGGTGTAGATCATTGGGCTCAGCATTGGAGTGACCACTGTGTAGAGCACAAACACTGCCTTGTCCACTGTGAATTTCTGGGAAGGCTGGTCATAGATGAAGACACAAGGAGTGTGCAGAGCAGTTTGATGACTTGGGGGACATCACATTAGAAACTGTCTAGTGTTTTGGGTCCACAGAAGGGCAATTGGATGATCAGGGCAAACTGGATAATAGAATGGACAAAGCCACCCAGCCATGACCTTGCCCCCAGCCACATGCACATACTTCTGTTCGTGATAGCCAGGTAGTGCAATAGCTTATAGATGGCCACATACCAATCAGCTGCCATTACTACTGGGGAGAAGACCACAGTGCCCCCGATGAAGTGGAAGAAGAACTTTTGGGTCAGACACCCTGTGACGGGTCTGGTACCCCAGCACCCCCTAGTGGCAGGGGCGAGCTGGGGCCTAGCGCCGCGCCACTCCCTTGTCCTTCGGTCTGCCCTGGTAACCAGCGTATTACGGCCTACTGGCCAGAGTTCATGTAAACACCCCCTCTTGGAGCGGGGTAGCATGGCCTAGGGGCCGGAGTCCAACAACCCCCCCCTTCGGAGCGGGGTAGCACGGCCTAGTGGCCGGAGTCCTACAACCCCCCTTCGGAGCGGGGTAGCACGGCCTAGTGGCCGGAGTCCAACAACCCCCCCTTCGGGGCGGGGTAGCACGGCCCAGCGGCCGGAGTCCTACAACACCCCCTTCGGAGCGGGATAGCACGGCCTAGTGGCCGGAGTCCAACAACCCCCTCTTCGGGGCAGGGTAGCACGGCCTAGCGGCCGGAGTCCAACAACACCCCCTTCGGAGCGGGGTAGCACGGCCTAGCGGCCGGAGTCCTACAACACCCCCTTCGGAGCGGGGTATAAGGGGTGGGGGTAGGGGGACTCGGGCCCGCCCTCTCCACCGAACCCCGACCCAGGGCCCTCTTTGTGGCAAGCTCTCCTTGCCACCCGCTCGGCGGGGATCCGCCCGCAACACGCCGAGCGGTACTGCAGCTTTAAGGCTGTCAGTCTCTACAATCCCCTGGGTCACTTCCTGCCCTGTCTAGCCGGACGTCGGCGTTGTGGGAGCGGTCCCCCCGTAGGTCCCCTCCGGCAGGCGTCCCTCCCCGGGTTCTCCGGTACGGCCTCTGCTCGGCTGACGTCCCGGTCCAGGCTCACTGGCTCTCCTCCTGCAGGAGCTGACGGTCTGCGTCCTTCTCCCCTGGTGGTCAGCCCCGACTGAGCAGACCTGCAGGCTTTTATACCGGTCTGCCAGTTGGAGCACGCCCAGCAGAGCTTCCTGGGCGTGGCTTCCTCTGCTATCAAAGAAGGGTTAACCCCTGCTGTACCAGTGCGGGGCTGTCCCGCCCCGTCACACACCCTCCCCCTTAGGACAGCCGTCGGGGCCGGCTGCCCCTTGACTCCCTCCTCCCCCTCCTCCTGCCCGATTTGGGAGAAGTCGTCCGCGTTCCCATGAGCGTTGCCTGGTCGATACGACACGCGGAAGGCATAGGGTTGGAGGGATAGGTACCACCGCATGATCCGGTTATTCGTCTCCTTCATACTATTGATCCATCGGAGGGGCGCGTGGTCAGTCACTAAGGAGAAGGGGTTCCCTAATAGATAGTACCTTAGTGCTTTGACCGCCCACTTCACTGCCAAGGCCTCGCATTCTATGGTGGAGTACCGGGTTTCGCGAGGGAACAGCTTGCGGCTAAGGTACAAGACCGGGTGTTCTTCTTCCCCTACCTCCTGTGACAGTACGGCCCCCAGTCCCACCTCAGAGGCATCCGTCTGTAGGATAAAGGTTCTTGAAAAATCCGGTTGGACTAGTACCGGTTCCTGTGTTAGTTGTTCGCTCAGGGCGCGAAAGGCCTTTTCGCAGCCTTCCGTCCAGCGTACCTTCTGGGGTTGCGAATTGCGTGTTAACTCCGTCGGGGGGCAGTGAGTGTGGCGAAGTTAGGCACAAACCGCCGATAGTACTCGGCCAGCCCCAAGAACTGCCGGACTTGCTTCTTGGTCGTGGGCGTAGGGTACATCCTTAAGGCTTCTACCTTGTCTATGAGGGGGCGGATCTTCCCCCGGGCAACCGTGTAGCCCAGGTAAGTCACCTCCTTCTGGCCCAGGTGACATTTCGCCGGGTTCGCGGTGAGGCCGGCTTCGCCCAATGCCCGTAGAACTTCGGTCAGGTGTTGCAGATGTTCCTCCCAAGTAATACTGTAGATGACAATGTCATCAAGGTACGCCGCGGCGTATTCGTTGTGGGCGCTCAGCACCTGGTTCATGAGTCGCTGGAAGGTAGCCGCGGCCCCGTGCAATCCTAATGGCATCATAGTAAATTGGTAGAGTCCGAACGGTGTTGGAAATGCTGTCTTTTCTCGTGAGGCCGGTGTCAACGGGATCTGCCAATATCCCTTCATCAAGTCCAGGGTGGAGATGAACTCGGCTTTTCCTAGCCGCTCCAGCAGCTCGTCCACCCGGGGCATGGGATAGGCGTCAAAACGTGAAATTGCGTTTACCTTGCGGAAGTCGATGCAAAACCTGACTGTCCCGTCTGGCTTGGGGACCAACACTATGGGGCGCCGCCATTCACTCTGTGACTCTTCAACCACCCCTAAGGCTAGCATCAGCCCGAGCTCCTCCCTCACTGTCTCTCACATCTTCCTGGGGAGCGGGCGGTGCGTGTCCCGCACTTTGTGCCCTGGAAGGGTAGCAATGTGGTGGTTTGCTAACGTGGTTCGACCGGGTTGCGCTGACAAAACCACGGGGAATGCCGCCACCAGTCGTTCTACCTGGTCCCGCTGGGCTGGGGTGAGTTCGTGGCCTATGTCCGCTGTCCCGGCTGCCTCGGGCTCTCCCGCCAGCGGCCCCAACTCCGGTTCTGGCGGGTATGGGGCTATCATCAGGCCCTCTCGGTCCCTCCAGGCCTTAAGGAGGTTCACGTGGTAGACCTGGGTATCCCTCCTTCGCCCTGACAACCGTACCTCATAGTCGACTGGCCCAATCCGCCTGACCACTTCAAAGGGGCCCTGCCACTTGGCTAGCAGCTTGGACTCTGAGGAAGGAAGCAGCAAGAGGACCCGATCCCCCGGCCCAAAAGTTCGCACCTTGGCCCCCTTGTTATAGTGAGCCTCCTGAGTCCGCTGGGCTCTAATCAGATTTTCTCGGGCCAAGGTCCCCAGCTCCCGGAGGCATTCCCGCAGGTGGATGATATACTGCACCGACCCTCGAACGCGGGTCTCCTGCTCTTCCCAGGTTTCCCTTAGGAGATCGAGGATACCCCTAGGCTTCCTCCCGTAAAGGAGCTCAAACGGGGAGAACCCTGTGGACGCCTGGGGTACCTCTCGCACCGCGAAGAGGAGTGCGGGGAGTAGTTTATCCCAGTGTCGTGGGTCATCCTCTACAAACTTCCTCAGCATGGCCTTCAAAGTGCCATTGAATCGCTCGACCAAACCATCCGTCTGTGGGTGGTAGACCGAGGTCTTTAGTGCCCGGATGTTCAGCAGCCTGCACAGTTCCGCCATCAATCTAGAGGTCACATTCGTTCCTTGATCAGTTAGTATCTCCCTCGGGATACCCACCCGAGCGAAGATCTGCAATAGTTCGTTAGCAATGACCGGTGCTGTGGTGGACCTCAGTGGCACCGCTTTGGGATAGCGCGTGGCATAATCGACCACCACCATAATATACTTATGGCCTGTGCCGCTCTTCTCTAGGGGTCCCACGAGATCCAGGCCTATCCGGTGAAAAGGCGTCCCCACCACCGGCAAGGGTACGAGGGGGGCCCTTGGTACACCTTTTGGACCGGCTCTCTGGCATTCGGGGCAGGAGGCACAATAATCTCATACCTCATGGATACCCGGCCAAAAAAACCTCTGGGCCACCCTTTGTAACATCTTCTCCCTCCCCAGGTGTCCGGCCCACGGCACCGAATGTGCCAGACGAAGCAAGTCCCGTTGGAACCTCCGCGGGACCAACAGCTGGCGTAGTTCTTCCTTTGTCTGTGGTTCTGGTACCACCCGATAGAGTAAGTCCCGCTGGATCTCGAACCGGGGCCCTTGTGGCTGGCGGTGGGGCGGGTCTTCCTCCCCGGGTGGGCTAGTCGCCTGTTCCCATGCCCGGCTGAGAGTGGTATCCCCTTGTTGCTCCTCGAGGAAGTTGGTGTCCACCTCTAGCCAGCCCTAGCCCTCGCTTGCCGGCGCTTCGGTAGGGACTTGGCTCCTTACCCCTCTCCCGGGGCTCCCCGAGGGCCCCTCTAGGGGGTCCTCGGCCATTGGCTGGCCTAATAGTCCCGGTCGTCTAGCCCGTTTCCCAGTTCTCCTCCCGGGCGACATAGCCCCTTCCCTTAAGAGGTTTGTGAAGCCCGGCCAGTCACGCCCTAAGACCACGGGGTAAGCCAACATAGGGGCCACCCCCACTAGACACCGCGCCCGGTGCTGGGCCGCCTCTAGCTGTACCCAGACAGTGGGGTACGGCTTCACATCCCCATGGATGCATTGTAGCCGGATGGGGGCCCCGGCGGGGCCGGTGGGCTTAATCAGCCCCTCCTGAATAACCGTCTGGCTACACCCGGAGTCAACTAAGGCCCAGGCAGACGTCCCATCCACCTTCACCGGCAGAACTATTTTCCCCGGCTCCCAAGCCCGGGCCCGGTGACCCACCGTCCACACCTGCCCATAATTGCAGTCCATGTACGGGCACTCCCTCCTGAAGTGCCCTACCTGACCGCACTCGTAGCAGCGGTCCCGTCTCCCTTCTTCGATAGGGTTGTGGCGGGGGCTGCCCTGCCTCGCTGGTGCCTCTTCCTGTCGTCTCGGGATATCTCCTCGGGGTGTCGCCCTAGGGCCCCGGGTTACTGATATTCCGGGGGGCTGGACAGGCCGACGAGGGTCTCCCCATCCCCATTACGTGCCCCCCGGGCCTGCCCTGGGCTCCGTTCACCGGGCTCTCTCCCCTTGGGGTTGGTCTTCAATTCCCCCTCCACTGCCTGGTAGTCCTCCATTAGGGAAGTCGTGTCCGCGAGGGTCCTGGGGCGGTGTCGCTGCACCCATTCCTTCCCTCCCGGCGGCAGGGCTTGCAGGAACTGCTCCAAGGCTACCGTCTCCGCCACTTGAACGCCCGTCTGCCCTTCCGGCTCCAGCTACCTCCAACAGAGGTCCATTCGCTGGGCCACGGCCCGTGGCCTGGCCCCTGGCGTATATCGTTCCCGGCGGAGTTGCTGGCGGTAGGTCTCAAGGCTGACGCCAACTTCATCCAAGATGGCGGCCTTGACTTTCGTGTAGTCCAGTGCGTCTTGGGGGTCCAGGTTACGGTACGCCGCTTGAGCTGGGCCCGTCAGGTAGGGTGTCAGTATCGTGGCCCAATGAGCGAGGGGCCACTGTACGGCGCTCGCAACTCGTTCAAAGGTCACGAGGAAGGCCTCGGGGTCGTCCCCCGGCCCCATCTTAGCTAGGCGTACGGGTAATCCTCCGAGACCCTCGCCGGGGTTGCCCCTGATGGCCCCTAGAGGCGTACTCGGTGCCGGTCTGATTAGTGCCGCCATCTGTTGAACCAGCCGCTCCTGGTTCGCCTGTTGCTGGGTTGTCAGCTCCCGGATCAGCTGCTGCTGCTGTTCCTGTCGCTGTGCGGCTTGTGCCTGCTGCTGGGCCGCCAGCTGCTGGAGCAGCTGAGTTTGCTGCTGCTTCTCTTGCGCCAGCTGCTGCTGTTGATTCTCCAGCAGCCACTTCAAGAGTTTCTCGGGGTCCATTTTGGGCATCTGGGACCTTATCTCAGGCCTGGAAATAGTCCCTGGTCAGGTGCCAGTTGTGACGGGTCTGGTACCCCAGCACCCCCTAGTGGCAGGGGCAAGCTGGGGCCTAGCGCCGCGCCACTCCCTTGTCCTTCGGTCTGCCATGGTAACCGGCGTATTACGGCCTACTGGCCAGAGTTCATGTAAACACCCCCTCTCTCGGAGCGGGGTAGCACGGCCTAGTGGCCGGAGTCCAACAGCCCCCCCCTTTGGGGCGGGGTAGCACGGCCCAGCGGCCGGAGTCCAACAACACCCCCTTCGGAGCGGGGTAGCACGTCCTAGCGGCCGGAGTCCTACAACACCCCCTTCGGAGCGGGGTAGCACGGCCTAGTGGCCGGAGTCCAACAACACCCCCTTCGGAGCGGGGTAGCACGGCCTAGCGGCCAGAGTCCTACAACACCCCCTTTGGAGCGGGGTATAAGGGGTGGGGGTAGGGGGACTCGGGCCCACCCTCTCCACCAAGCCCCGACCCAGGGCCCTCTTTGTGGCAAGCTCTCCTTGCCACAGGCTCGGCGGGGATCCGCCCGCAACACGCCGAGCGGTACTGCAGTTTTAAGGCTGTCAGTCTCTACAATCCCCTGGGTCACTTCCTACCCTGTCTAGCCGGACGTCGGCGTTGTGGGAGCGGTTCCCCCGTAGGTCCCCTCCGGCAGGCGTCCCTCCCCGGGGTCTCCGGTACGGCCTCTGCTCGGCTGACGTCCCGGTCCAGGCTCACTGGCTCTCCTCCTGCAGGAGCTGACGGTCTGCGTCCTTCTCCCCCGGTGGTCAGCCCCGACTGAGCAGACCTGCAGGCTTTTATACCGGTCTGCCAGTTGGAGCACGCTCAGCAGAGCTTCCTGGGCATGGCTTCCTATGCTATCAAAGAAGGGTTAACCCCTGCTGTACCAGTGCGGGGCTGTCCCGCCCCGTCACACACCCACTGCATGAGATGGTTTTATGCTGGTACAGGAGGTCCTTTAGCATCTTGGGGGCAGTCACCGAGGACTCACTTATGTCCAGGAAAGCCAAGTTGGCCTACAGGAGGTATATGGGCATGTGGAGGTGAGGGTCAGAGATCACGGTGATGATGATGATGAGGTTCCCAAGGCATGTAGTCCCATATACTAGGAAGAAGACCAGAAAGAGGAAGTGCTAGAGCTCAGTGGTCTGAGAGATGCCCCCCAAATGTTTGGAAATTTTTGATCCAGCAACAATTTCTGAAAAATACGTTCACTTGCTTTTTTGTATTACTATTCTTCAATTACTGGTAACAACTGTCAATCTTAACTCCAGCTTGGCAACATTTCTTGTTGTCGTTTTTTCCTTTAGGAATTCCCTTCTTTCCCCCATCACTGTGAAGTGACTGTGAGCATTTCCATTCTTTCAAATAGTGGGTTTCTTTTTAAGTTCAGTCTTAACACTGACTTTCCCTGAAACTCTATGTCCCATTATCCACCATGACTTCCATCTGTCAATGACTTTCTTCTCCCTTTCCTTAGGAAATAATACTGGGACTTACAGCAGAGATGGATTGTTAAACTTCTTTAGCTGCCTAGTGGGATTTTCAGAAGAGCCTAGGTGTCTAATATACAATGAAATCATTCTGTTTTACGGACTTAGAGTGGGATTCACAAAGGTATTTAGATGCATTTTCAAAAGTGCTTAATGGCCAAGTTTTAAAAAGTATTTAGGCTTCAAAAAACGCAGATAGGTGCCTAGTGGAATTTCCAGAAACACCTAAGCAGGTTAGACACCTACTTTTTGTTGAAAGCAATGGAGCTTAGGCATGTATGAAGTTTAGGCATTTTTGAAAATCCCACTTGGACCCTATCTGCATCTTTAGGTGCAGAAATACTTTTGAAAATCTGGCCCTTTTAAATTTTTGAAAATCCCACTTTAGGTCTAATGGAAGGGACTGAGAGCCAGGGACTGATCCCAGACCCGATTCTGTGAAATCAGGGTAAGGTTTGGCACCAAATCCCCAGTTTTTCAAAGCAGCCTAAGTGTGTCAGACATCCACTCCTCTGAAAATCCAGGGCTAAACCCAGCAGTGCTGAGAACAAGCAGGGTAGACCATGAACTTTCAATGAAAATTAGGCTCCTAAGGGTATATCTACACTGCAGCTTGGAGCAAACTAGCACATTGACATTATCAGTGTGGATGTTGCAGTGCGGGATCTCAAGCCCACCTGACTCTCCTGGGTCTGAGCTCGGGTGGCTAATGTTAGGAGATGGGACCTGGGCTCCTAAATCATGAAGATAGCTTGGAACAATGTACCCTTAGGCTGAGATATGTCGGGCTTCCAGGCTAAGATTTCCAAAGCTGTTTAGAGGAGTCAGGCACCAAATTCCCAGTTCAAGCAGCTGAACATTGGACTCCACCAGGGAGCATAAATCTTAGTTAATAGGAGCCAGATTTGAAAAGGTATTTAGGTTCCAGATGATGCAGATAGGTGCTTAGTGGGGTTTCAGAAGCACCTCTGCACCCAACACTTAAATCTATGGGAGTTAGGCACTTATGAAATCTCCACTACGCTCCTATGTGCATCTTTGGGTGTCTAAATATCTTAAAATAACCTGGCCCTAATTCCTAAAATGCACAGAACATCTCAGTAACTGAGGATCCAGTTGCCAATTAAAGTCCTTTTGTATTTGTACAATTGTCCCATGTCAAACAAATACTCACAAACAAACACAGCCAGGTGGAGGCAACTGGGCTCCACTTCTCCTGCTACCGAATACAAAGAGGGACTTTCTATGCAGGCCGACTTTACATGGAGGATTCTTATTATCAGCTTCTATCCCCTGACTCCACTGGTCTTGGTGAGTTTATGGTCCCCAGCCATTGCACAGACCTGGGAAGCAAATTCCCATTACCATCCGCCCGCGGGAGCCATCCTTGCCCCAAAGAAGCAGATATTTCATTGCTTCAGTTAAAGTCTTCTACTTAGTGGGGAAGGCTGGCCCAATGGTTAGAGCACTAGGCTGGGACTTGGCAAACCAGCATTCAGTTCCTTGCTCCTCTATTTGCATCCTGTGTTTGACTGGCCTGGTACTGAGTTACTCTGCCCAACTTCCCTGTTGGACACTTTCCCTCCAAACAGCACCTGCCACTCGCCAGTGGAAGTTGTGCCTGGTACTTAGATGCCCAAGGATGCTCGAAGGCTGTGTGTTATGAGGTACACACCAGCTACTTGTTCCAAAAGAATTACAGCCAAAACTCATACACCTGGCACATGATACTAATGGAAATCAGCTTCACACAGAGCACTGGGTGAGACATCAGGAATGTTGCTAAGGGCTGAGTGTGTGCTGGGTCAATCAGCATCAGCCCTATCCTCTCAGCAGATGAGGAAGGATGATCATGTCTTTAGGATAGCAGTCTGCCACTGCAGAGATGCAGGTTTCATTCCCTGTGCTGACACACACGCCCTGTCCGACCTGACAGAAGTCACTTACAGCACGTTTTTAAAGGTGTTTTTGCTTCTTAAGGCAGCTGAGCACTCCTGAAAATCCCACTGGGCACCTGTCTACATTTTTGGGGTCTGACCACCTTTAGAAGCCTGTCCCTTATCCTCTCTGTGCCTCAGTTTCCCATCCCAGTGGGGATCACTGCAGTAGTTTGGTGGAATCAAAATTTGACCTTATTTTTTTTTGACTTAGTTTGTCTTTAGGAATCATTTAAATACCTTTCTCTTCCAAATACCTTTCCACCATAGGAAGAACAATACAGTATTTATTTATTTTAATAAATTTAAATAAATAACAATAATACATACAGTTATATACAGCTATAGGTGCTCTAACACATCATACACGACACAAAAAAACCATATCAGCATTAAAATTGTCACTTGAGCAGACACCAGCAGAAACTCTTTTCCAATTCTTCATCAATGGGGAAAGCAAAAATTCAAGTCTCTCAGAAAACCCCATCGATTCTGACATTGACTCCTTGAATAGATGACAAAATAAGTGGATATCACCATTTAGTCCAACATATTCCACCCTCCCAAGCTCCTCCCTCCCCGCAAAAAGCCACCTGAAACAAAGAAACAAGTCAACGAATGAATCAACAAAATCGAACAAAATGAAAAAGAAACAAGCAAACACACAAGCCAAACCTCTCATACCCCAGGCTACAGGAGCCCTATAAATCCCTATGATAGATAGATAGGTGCCTACGTAGATAGATTCTGATCTTATGTACACTGGTGGAATCTTATACTAACTCATATGACTTCAGTGAAGCTAGTCCAGATTTTGTGATTTCATAAACAGATTCCACCCTATGTTCTCAAAGAGACAATTTTGTCATCTGTTGATTATATCTACAAAGAAACTCAGAATGAAATCACATTCAAGTTGCAGGGATGGAGATTTTAACTCTTGGTGAATAACCGCCACACAATCAGTTTCTTCAAAGCAGCTTTGATCTCCTTGTTCCTCATGCTGTAGATGATGGGATTCATCACTGGAGGCACCAGGGAATAGAGAACACCCACCACAAGGTCCAGACCTGATGCTGAGCTGGAGGTGGGTTTCTGGTAGGCAAAGATGGCTGTGAAAAGCAACAAAGAGACCACAGTGAGGTGAGGCAGGCAGGTGGAGAAGGCTTTATGACGTCCCTGCTTAGAAGGGATTCTCAACACAGTTTTGAAAATCTGAACATAAGACACAATTATAAAAACAAAGCAGTTTAACCCTAAAAACACACCGAAGGCAAGAGCCCAAACTTCACTTAGGTATGAGTCAGAGCAGGTGAGCTTGAGTAGTTGAGGGATTTCACAGAAGAACTGGTTGATGACATTGGACTGGCAGAAGGGTAACCTGAAGGTATTGCCAGTGTGCAGGGCAGAGTAGACAATACTAGTAATCCAGGCACTGGCTGCCATTTGGACACAAGCTCTCCTGTTCATCACTCTCTCATAGTGCAGTGGTTGGCAGATGGCGACATATCGGTCGTATGCCATGATGGTGAGTAAGGCAAGATCAGTTCCAGCGAAGAGGAGAAAGAGAAAGACTTGGGCAACACATCCAGGATAAGAAATCACCCTGGTTTTCATGAGGGAGTTGGCCATGGATTTGGGGATAGTAACGGAGATGGAGCCAAAGTCTAGGATAGACAGATTCACCAGGAAGAAGTACATGGGGGTTTGAAGATGTGGGCTGAGGGCTACGGCTGTGATGATGAGAAGATTCCCCAGCAGAGCTGCCAGGTAAATCAGCAGGAACACCACAAAGTGCAAAATCTGCAGCTCCCGAACGTCAGAGAATCCCAGAAGAAGGAACTCGGTCAGGGTGGTTTGGTTGGACATTTTCTTTCTCAGTTCATTGTGTGATGGCTGCAGAGGGAAGGACAAAGACAGTGGGGAATTACAGTGACAGAGGGAGTGGACCTGATTTCCTGCAGCAATATGATGTGAGTGTCAACAATGCACAGCACTAGTCACTGCTATTAACTAGGAGTGCCGACTTATCACATGAATGTAAATTGTCGCAGCTCCCTTAAAGTCAAAGGAGCTTCATCAATTTGCATGAGCTTCATCTGGCTCATGATGTAGTTTAATAAAATGCTGTTTGAAGGATGGAGCACAGTACAATCTCAGTTGGACAATTCTAGCCAAGATGGATCCCCTATTGCTACGAAGAGCAGGCTCTGGATGTGGGCAAGAAACTAAAATGCTAAAATGCCAACACTGCCTGATATCCTCTTTTCCTGGAAATATGAGATGGACTTGGCATCGTGTATGAGTCAGTGGCCCTCAGGAGACTTGGGTTCTGTTCTGGGCTCTGCCACTGACCTGCTCTGTGACAATGGGCCACTCACTTCCCCTCCCTGTGCCTCTGTTTCTCCTCCATCCATTTCTCTGCCTTGTCTTCTTGGACTGTGAGTTCTGTGGGGGATGAGCTGTGTCTTATTATATGTATGTTCACTGCCTCCATTTATAACATTAGTGTTTAGCAGGCAGCACTGTGGGGCAGCGGATATGGCACTAGAGCAGAATATCTGAGTTCTCATCCTATTGACATGCTCCATGTCCTTGGGCAGGGATAAGAGAAACAGGCTTTGACTGGGGGCTTCAATTCACTGTTCTCTGTCTAAGGCACTAGTATGTTTAATACCGATGATGTTTCCTGCCAACTTTGCTGCTTACTCAGTTTTACCATTCAACAAGTGTCCCTTTGAAACAGAAATAAACACAGTTGCAATAGAGTGACTGGGTTCAAATTGTACAATTATTGGACTATGTCAGTGTTCCTACCCCCCTTGAAATCTACATGTTCAATCTGGTTAATTCAGACAATTTCAGTTTAAATTATTTCAAAGGAAAACTGGATTTTAAACTGAGACGTGCTCCAAGGAAGTCTCTGCTGACTATGTAGATAGCTGGGTCTGTGATGACCGGGAGAACCGTATGGTGACTTGCCTGCCTGGTGCGAAGGTTGCGGATCTCTCGAGGCATCTAGATAGACTTATGTGTAGTGCCGGGGAGGAGCCGGTGGTCGTGGTACATGTAGGTACCAATGACATAGGGAAGGGTAGGAGAGATGTCCTGGAAGCCAAATTTAGGCTGCTAGGGAAGAGACTGAAATCCAGGACCTCTATGGTGGCATTTTCAGAAATGCTCCCAGTTCCGGCCAGGTAGGCAGGCAGAGCTGCAGAGTCTCAATGCGTGGATGAGACGATGGTGTAGAGAGGAGGGGTTCACATTCATTAGGAACTGGGGAAACTTCTGGGATGGGAGGAGCCTATACAGGAGAGATGGGCTCCACCTAAACCAAAGTGGAACCAGACTGCTGGCACTAAACATTAAAAAGGTTGTAGAGCAGTTTTTAAACTAGGAGATGGGGGAAAGCCGACTGCTGCAGAGGAGCGTGTGGATCGGACACAGACTTCTCTTAGGGGAGAGTCTGATGATAGAGAATCTCCAGGTTATAGTCAGCAGCAGAGGAATGAGAAGTATAATGTAAGGGCCGGATCAGATGATAAACAATCACATAAAAAAGAATCTGGCACATCAGAAAAAGGCAGGCTAATAAACAGGGACAAGTTTTTAAAGTGCTTGTACACAAATGCCAGAAGTCTAAATAATAAGATGGGTGAACTAGAGTGCCTTGTGATAAAGGAGGATATAGATATAATAGGCATCACAGAAACCTGGTGGACTGAGACCAATCAATGGGACACAATCATTCCGGGGTACAAAATATATCGGAAGGACAGAACAGGCCGTGCAGGGGGAGGAGTGGCACTATATGTTAAAGAAAGTGTAGATTCAAATGAAGTAAAAATCTTAGGCGAATCCACAGGTTCCATAGAGTCTCTATGGATAGAAATTTCATGCTCTAGTAAAAATATAACAGTAGGGATCTATTATCGACCACCTGACCAGGACAGTAATAGTGATGATGAAATGCTAAGGGAAATTAGAGAGGCTATCAAAATTAAGAACCCAATAATAGTGGGGGATTTCAATTATCCCCATATTGACTGGGAACATTTCACTTCAGGACGAAATGCAGAGATAAAATTTCTCGATACTTTAAATGACTGCTTCATGGAGCAGCTGGTACGGGAACCCACAAGAGAGGCGACTCTAGATTTAATCCTGAGTGGAGCGCAGGAGCTGGTCCAAGAGGTAACTATAGCAGGACCGCTTGGAAATAGTGACCATAATACAATAGCATTCAACATCCCTGTGGTGGGAAGAACATCTCAACTGCCCAACACTGTGGC